>NC_071106.1:21392500-21992500 GCF_024256425.1 Clarias gariepinus
CGATGGAATGTACCATCAGTATTCAGGAAGCTACACACACACACACACACACACACTAATTGATCTGAAGAATCAGATTAAAATGTATAAGTAAAAGCACCTCACACCTTATAAGTAACAGCATTATACACTATAACACATGAGATCTGTTATCTTTCACTACACATTGGGAGTTACAAAGACTTATTACTTGAACTCAGGTTACACACATTCCAGCAGTGTATGTGTGTGGGATGGAGATTATTTTCATGTTCTTACATATTTCTTTCATTTCTCAGCACTGCAGGATAAAGGGCAATGATTCAAATTATGAAAACTCACGTACATGTACGTTTACGGTCAACATGTTGTTTAATTAACATCATGAATGTGCACTGGTGTAACAACACATCCCGTTGTGCTGCAATGCAAGTTGCAACACATAAGAGCGGGCTATGTACTGCAACTCACATTACAGTACAGCAGAACTTTCAGTCCAAACACTGCGTACTTAATAGGGCTGTAGCTATCGAATATTTCTCAGATGCAAAAACTACAAAAAAGGTATTTCAAATGACTTTAAGTATCAAAAAAAGGCACACATTAAAATAAATAATTATATAAAAACACTAAGTTTTTATTTTCAGACAATTAATTTAAAAAATCTACAGCTCAGGCATAACATAAGCTTTTACTGACAATTTCTGTTGTTTTCTCTTGCTGGTTTCTTCTTCTCTTGGCTTTCTGATATTTTTTTTGCTCCCTTCCATTTTGTAGCCTGCAACAGAACGCGCATCAAATCAATACAGAGCTACAGGGAATACATTTCTACAGGGAAGAAATTTTAGTACCCTTCTTCCCAGTTGACCCCAGTTTATTTGATAAGTGTGAAAACTGTGTATCGTACTAGATCACAGATCGACCAGTCATGTCTGGGTCAACTTAAAAAAGATGGTCAGGTATACTCAGCTGGTATTTGCAACAGGTTTGAAAACTAAATATGCCAAAACACGGACCTGGACTGCTATTGAGAATCTGACATCATAACTGTTTGACCGTTCCGTTCAAACAAAGGGATCTCTGGACTAATAAAGAAATTTGGGTCTGATTCCCACCTTAAAGCTGAACCGCTCGTCTCCTCCAATATCGCAACCGTACAGTTGGCGTGCTTTTATATACACTTTGGTCAGCCATGACACATGGCCCTTGAATCAAAACGGGTTAACGGCCTTTCTCAAGGGCTCATGGTTAAGGCTTAGAACCCCCGACCTTTCGAGCAGTAACTTGAATCCCTAACCATTTGAACCCCCATTGCCCCTAGTGCATCCGAGTGTACTCGGATACGGAACATTATTAATAATGGGAAAGCTGGGTGCCAGGGGGAATCAGACCCAGACTCAGTAAGAAGCTATCTTACCTGATAAGAAAATGCTTGCACAGAACGGAATGAAGACTTTCTTAAGGATTGTGGTAGAGAATGTGATAGAGAGGAAAGTCAATGTCAGCTTTTAGATAGATAGAGAGAGAGAAAGAGAAAGAGATAGTTCTTGGCGTATTATGTAACATGATGTAATTCCTAATTTGTAATTAAAATTGGCTGTCATCATAGATTATCCTAGACAGTAGCGGAAGTTCAAAGTGTACTGTTATTTTATTCCAAATGTGTGTATGTGTGTGCAATTGAGCGAGCAAGAGTTAAAAAAAGAAATTAAACCATAAACCTTTTCGGCTATTCAGCACACATATAAACGACAAGTGGGAGGGGTTTTGGTAATGCGCTACCCATTCAAATGATGTATTTCCTCGAATCATTGTAGACAGGAAGAGTGAAAAGCAGTGATGTTTACATGCAGGTTTATCTAAAACCACTGCCCTGAACAAAGTGAAGCAAATGTGTTTAAAGGAAAGGACCCATGAGGAAAACAAGACAGGTTTGCTTTGGCGACTTTAATCAAAAGCCTGGCACAAATGAATCCCTTTATTTACTCACCACCCCCCACTTCTCTTCTCGACACACACACACACACACACACACACACACACACACACACACACACACTGCATATACACACACACTGCCTCACCCTGCCTTGTTGCCCCCCCCCCCCCCCCAACTTTTTTCTGCACCATATCATTTACCAAATTCAAATAGGATGTCAGAATCCCATTCTAAAGACAGCAAGCCTTTTATTTTACTGAAATCACAATAAACACAGTGAGGCTTTCTTTTTTTCTTTTGTCCTCCAACTCTTTTGTTCCTTTTATCCGAGAGCTTTGTACTGTTACTATAACTCCATGCAAAACAAGCTAGGACTTGTAGCAGTGTAAGATCCATCTGGAGGTACCACATTATCTAAAAACTACTGACAACACACAAGCTCGTGCTACTGAAGAATAATGAGTCTTTCATGCATATTTTTTAACAGTGCCTCGTTCCTTTAGAGGATGTACCGTAGGGTACAGACTCATTTCATTTTGGCTTGTCCAAAACCCAGCATCATTATCTAGTCTTTTTATTATGTAATAGTTTAGTTATCCCTAATCTAGATTACTAGTTAATACTAAGTGCAATATTACATGACTTTCTAAATCTCCAAATGTCTGATGCTGTCTCAGCGGCACTACGTGAATTGTTTGCGATGAGTTGTTTGGTGTGTTGGGACAAACTACACGATCACGATCAGATGAGACACACACTGCACTATTAAAAAAAACGTTTGGATTCTAAACAGTGCTTGTAAAAGCAATAGCCCGTCACTGTGTTTTGCTCTATTTTCTCCTCACTTTCCAAAAAAGCAGATGGATAATAATTTGGATTTAGAAATCTGCGGCACATGAAAGCAGATGAATTTGATTTCTTCTCAGACTCACAGGCTCTTTTTCTCCTCTGTTTTAGAAACTAGACACAAAGGCATTCACAGTAAAACCAACTCATAACAGAGAAAATGGTGAAAAGTATTAGTACCTCAGTGATGGCTAGCAGACTGAGAAAATCACTACACAACTGGTCGCGGTTGGAGCATGCAGCTGGAGTAGGCATGCGTGCAGCTGGCCGCAGGATTATCACAGCTGAAATTGTGTAATGTGCATTAGGCTGAATTGGCTTTCCTCTTACACCTTCTCTACAGCTAATCAGAGTAATGTACCAGAACAGGTAATTACAGAGATCAAGGGTAAGATCAACGGGACACAGTCAGAGTGCTGGGGAGGGAAGAAGGAAATAATATATTATATATTTTTACAATTAAGGCTGCAATGTGTGTTGTTTCATGGGTAAAATGTTGCATAAAGTTTGAAAGAACAAATAAGTATGAAAAATTGAAGATGCAAAAGTGTTTTTGCACCTGATATGTTATAGATCAGGATAACAGCCCAGCTCCTTGATCGCAGCGTATCATTATCACTGAGATTCTGCCAGATGGTGCAACAGAAATCCTGTCAATGCCACAGAAGCCAGAGTTCATTACAGTAAGAGTTGGTGGTCTTTTCTGTGAGGGACAAGTAGTTTACTCTCTATGCTCCAATCAGAGCAACGCAAGCTAGTCGTTTGTGTCTATGAGCATACAGAAGATGGCAAATAGCACTTTCATTTGAGTGTGTTACACAATATGAACAAATTGCAGCTGGCTGGGATCGCGTCACTTTGAGGACACGCGTAGTAGTCTTCATCCTCCAGGGGTGGTGGCTGTTGTGTGATAGGGGAGATTTAATTGGTGGGTGGGAATTGGCCAAGACTAAATTAGGTAGAAAATCTAGGGAAGGAAAAATAGCAAAACATATACACATCAAATAAAAATGACCTCAGTAACCCTGAGTGTGTGTGTGTGAGAGAGAGAGAGAGAGAGAGAAAGGGAGAGAGGAGTTCTACTCCTCATCTGTATATGTTGCTGGCATGCCTCCAATGAAAACTGTGTGTTTAAGCTGATTGAGTTATAAATGTTCTCTCTGGCTGGAAGACTTTTTATATATGTTATTAAAGGCATAATCATTGTATTGGTTGGTAGAAAAAGCTGTTTGGGTTGGACGAACGTGGAAGAAAAAAGAGTAAAACCATAAAAATTTATTTATGTTAATATCTCAATTCAGCGTTTTTCCATGTTTTGTCGCCCTTCGTGCTGAACTGCTGGTGAGTTTTGTTTCAAGCTTTGGACAGATTATATTACTGCTATTTGTTTGAGGCAAATGTTTTTGTCATTTGTCAGCAGTTTATCATAAATTTGCTCTGTAATTATATAGTACAGTTGCTCACAGTGTGTGTTTGTGTGTGAGTAAAAGAGAGAGCGTGTGGTTATGGGGGCGCTGACCTAAATGTTTGAGTATTCATCTTTCTGAAATGAGCAGCAATTTCAGCTTGGCTTTTGACACCATGTTCTCATTGATATTTAGCTTAAACTGCTGTCATGCTTCCCAGCCTTAACTTTGCATATTGGTGTGTATCAGTGTATCAGTCAGTGTGCTTGAGGGTATTTATGCTGAGGACAGTGTAGAGAAGGAGTGAATAGTCTGTGTTTGAGAGCCTGTAGAAAGAGTGAAAATAGCAGTGCAGAGAAAAAAGAAATATAGATATACAGTACAGAGAGATTTAAAGCAGAGAGACTGAGTGGATCAGTGGCAGAACGTGAAACTTTATTATATACGTGTTTTTATTTATTTATTTTCAGTACATCTTTATCCACACGCACACAATCAGGCAGAGAGTGGCAATTTTAGCATTGCTTACTAGTGTATTTTTGGGAGGTGGGAGGAAAATCGCAGAGCCACGGGGTGAAGATGTGAAAGACGATAATCAGTTCTCAGGGGACCCTGGAGCGGTGAGGCAGGAGAACCCACCCACAAGTGTTTTAATTGCTGTAAATTTAAAATGTATTTGTTATGAATATTTTCTTAAATGGATCAATAAAGTAATAATATAGAGTATTAATCATATTTATTCTAATTAAAATCACTTCTGTGACTGCAGCATAAATGACATTCTCTTGTGAATTCTGTTGGGGCTTCACCTGAGCTCAGAGGCTGTAATATAAGAACAAATAAACCCTGTGTAAAAATAAAAACGAGCTGTGGATAGCTGATCTAAAATCAAAACAAGAGTTGCTTGTGATTTTCTGTTCACTCTGTTAAAGTCAAAAACACACTTTATGTTGTTATTTTTGTTATAGTATGTGACAGCTTAAGTTTGTTTAATTATTTAATGTATTTATCCATCTGGAAATAAGTTGCTGCTTTGCTTAAAACACTGCTGCTCTGCTGTTAGGTCTTGTTCACACGGGCGTTAAGTTTTTGGATAAACAAACGTGCTCTGAACGTCCTAGACGTTTATGTTGCGTTTTGAAGTGCCACTTTATTGACTTCTACACCGGCGTTCGTTTGTCTCTTTCTAACGTCAGCCCGCAGCCCAAATTGTAGTTTGTGTGTTCACCTGTGGGGGCAGTGTGTTGGGAACTGGATATGAAAGCCCGCCGCTACTGGGTTCACTCTCTGACTGCACAACGTCGGATTAAAGGAAGTTTTTTTGTGGTTTATGAAGAAATGCGAACATTTCCGCATAATCCTCCAACAAAATTTTTTTTTTATTTTGCCCTTTTCCGCATTTCCCTATGTATAGCATGTAGGATCATAGGTTATATCCGGTCCTCTGAAGCGTAAAATGAACGCGAAGAAAACGAACTAGAAGCGTTTTCCTTGTGTTCGTTGGGTTTTGAACGCCAAGGAAAAGCTGCATGCAACGTTTTTTTTGATGCCATATAAACGCGCAGCCGGACAAACGCACGTCACCAAAGCCCGTGTGAACACTCTCATTGACTCCTACGTGTAGAAAACACTCGCCGCTTGATCCGCGCTCACCGGACACTACGAACGCAAGAAAAACGCTCGATTTTAACGCCCGTGTGAACAAGGCCTTAGAGTAAATTAAAAAATATTAGTGGAGCAATGGTGGCCACTATTCTTAAACCCCATACAAACCAGCCAATGCATGCAGTGCAGTCCCTAGCCAGGTTAGATCTGATGGGGTGACCCATGGGATAAAAAGGGATCAAAATGTCCAAGGGAAAAAAAGGGAAGTCAAAATATTTGTTCAATAATTTTGTCATTTTATATAATGCAAGTCATTGATTATTTTGTGTCTTAGTGTACTTCTTTACAGAAGTAGTTAATGTCTGTTACATTATATACTGCTTGGCCTAATTAAAAGTTGAAGGTTCAGAAGAAGCAAAAAATTACTGAAATTGGATTAAGATTGCTCCAAAACGTTATTAAAACCTGAAAGGATAGTGTTGTACAACCAACTTCTCAGAACAAACGTTGTCAGAAAATATTTTTAATCTGTCTTAATGTATGTACAGTAATTATATTTATAGAATAAAAAAAACATGCAATAAGAACTATCATACTACCATTTCAAAGTACCAAAACACATCCTTCAACATGAATCATTTAGGGTAAATTCATAAGATCTTTAGTGATTTCTGCTTTGAAAAAAATAACAATAGATCAGGATAAAACATGTCTAAACAACTTGGGTGTGTGTATGTAAGTAAAAGACTGAGGAAGGTGATGGTGGTGGTGAGGTTGGGGAGGGTAGCAGTGCAAGAAGTCTAAATAATTCTGTGTTTAGGCTGTGTGTGCTTGGAAATGTTTCCAGTCCTCAATAGCGCATATTTAATATATAAAATAAAAATAACATTTTGGTAAGTAATTAAGCGAAAGTAAATGAATTCTGTTTTATCTTAAACTTTACTTGTTGCTCGATGTTTAGCATCATAAACCTTACTTGACCATGTCATAAAAATATATTTTATGCTTTATATTTATATTTAATTAAAAGGTGTCTCGGTCAATCGTGGGTCCTTCTTTGATATCAGTTTCTGTCACATAATCCTCTAGGACAATATTAATAAAATGGCTTCTTAAACAGCAGTTACCTTGACACCTGAGAAAATTAGCTTGATTAACATGATTCCCCAAATTATTTGTAATATTTTAAAACAATGGCGTTTAACTATTTAGTAATTTTTTTTATTTGTATGCTTATGCCAAACTAGTTGAAAAGGAGTATTATTGAGCATTTAAGATATAAAGTTTAAGTCTTTTTTATGGAAAGAGGTTTTTATGGGTACATCACATAGACATTTTTGCAACTATTTTATAAATAAGTGATTTTTTTTATATTAGTGTGCAAATTTTTTTTTTTTAATTTTAAACGGCAATAAATGAGTTCTGATGTAACAGGCACAGTGAAGTTGTTTCCATGCCAAGTTACTTTAATAAACAGGCAAAAATCTGCTTGTTTTTCCTGAATGGTAGCTTTTCTTTCTACAGTGGAACCTTGTTCTGTGCCACAGCTGCCAGTTTCAGTTACACACCTTGCAGGATAAAGTAATTAAGCAACTGATTTCAAACTATTTGGAAGCCTTATTTAAAAACCTATATTTGTACCTACTAGTTTTTGGCAGATCATGTGAAATATCAAAATGATAAAAACTTGAAAAAGCTTTCTGCTTATCAGTGAGCATGACATTTACCAGAACTGTGATGTGTCCCACTTTGGAAATATCATGCACATCATTGCTTTCAAAATAACAAGGACAGGTGAACTGAGTGTTGGGGTAGGAGCCCTGCACATTTACTGTCCATCTCTCACGCAGTGCTCTGCTCGGAGCTCACCGTCTCCCCACTTTTCTCCCGTTTCTCGCTGAGCAGGCGCTTAACTGAGAGCTACCTTTAAGACCCACCTTTGTGCCCTACGATTGCCTTCTATTTCATATTTTAGAATTCTTGTAAGAACTCATGAGGCAGAAGGTGACAATTAATTTATAAAGTAAAAATGTACATTTTTACTTTTTCTTGCATCTCTGAATGCTAAAATGAACATAGGAAACGTAGTTTAGTGTGAGCAGTACAGACATTCAGACTTTAAAGCACTTGCCATTACAGAATAACATAATAAATAGTCATAAATGTAAAGGTAGGTTGGTTAGGTATCATTTGCTGCACATTTGAGCATCTATACATACATTAATAATAAACATTCAAAGCTTTAGAGGTTTAATGTGATCAGATCTCCTCTCTGCCAGCACATGAATTATCTGAACCATTTATCTGAACCATCACTGTGGTTCCTGGCTGAAATCCTAGATTAGGTTTTAAGCTTTTTATCAGATTTTTATCTCCCCTATGTGTGTGTGTGTGTGTGTGTGTGTGTGTGTGTGTGTGAGAGAGAGAGAGACAGAGTCTATGAAGATATCTAATTTGTTAATTCAAAGTATCTTACGAGCAGTAAGAAATGCACACACTCTTATAGATGTTGTAGAAAGTCATGTGTTGTGTCTTATGTCACTGTCATTGACTGCAGCAAGTACCGTGCTAGTATTGGAGCTAAATAAAGAAAAATGTGTGTTGGGTCTATTAATGTTTGTTTATTTAGAATGTACATACTGTACACAGCACAGGAAACTACTGAAACTACCTTATCATAATATATCACAAAATGATCAGTGCTTCATTTTTTACTTTTATAGGTGTGTGTTTTGGTAAAATGAAGAGTTTTAACTACTGACAACATTTCTCTCAAATGCTAAATAAAAATATAGTTACTTAGAGCATTTATTAAAAGATAATGATGAACACATCAAAATAACAAAACCAATTCAACGTCTGCAGATCTTGAATAAGACAAAGAAAATATGTTAAATTTTCAGCATTATGGTACTAATGCTTTAACTGTGGAACATTTAAAAATCTGTATTTAGTGGATTAACCCTGATTTGCAATCACAGCTCTTTTGTGAAAGACAGCTCGATTTGACTCCTTTTAACATGGCCTGATTCGAACTCTCCTCACCGTGCACTTTACCCCAGCTTCAAATCGGCACTGTGTTTGAAGGTCACTCAATGTCATCCTATGGTTATTGAGTGACATTTGAATGAGTTTGTGGTCCTCCCTGTCATTAGAGATTCGTTTTCACAGTCTACAGCTTTGTTGTCCCTAGTGTCTGCTGCTAAACCTTGTTCTTGTCTATCTTTTAAATTTTAAGGATGGAAGCAACCTGATGCTCAAACTACCCAAGTGCTTCTATGTCCATGATTGAACACTTTTTTTTTTACTTAAAACTTTTCTTTTCAGCACTTTTGGCATGGTTTATTCCAATTCTAATTATCCTTGAGGTTTTACTACCACTGTTGTTGCCATCCAGTTGGGTAAAGTGCAAGAGGAGAACGACGGACACAACAGTGGTTTTATACTTTTCCTTATTTGATTTAGGTGATCATGTTCCAAGTACTTCATGAAACACAGCGAGGTGTACTTGTGTTGAAATTTAACAGACGCTAGAATGGAATGGTTGCCATTCTTGTAGAGATGCTGATTTAAGAAAATGCAGTGGTCTCATTCTTTTTCCAGAGCTGTGGGGGGTAGAGAGAATAAGCAGCACCTGGTTACCAAGTGCTTCGAAGGCCTTGCATTTATAAAGTCTGGTACATCTGGTATGTGAGAGCAGTGTATACTCATGTACTATGTATCATTTCTATGGTGTATTTCTTATAAATTACTTTTAAGTAATGACAACACTGGAGTTAGATTGCTATTATGGTGCCTTAAAAGTGGCAATTTACATTACTTTATAGGTACTTTATAGTAACTGAACTAAAAGCAATCCTGCTTTAAAATAGCTCAAACTCAGAAACTCCAAGCATGGGTGTAGCAACTGGTAGTTGAGAATGGCTAACAAAATTGGGATTATTAGTAGAGGATTCACGAGGTACCCTGAACCACCAGCCCTTAAGCACCGGTGTGATACTGGGTATTAGGTACTTCCATGCAGATCAGTTTGTTGGCAAACATGCTGATGTGCATGATCAAAAGGTTTATCTAACCATGTTCAGATGTGCAGATGTTTTTGTAATCACCCCAAATTGTCTAAAGCCGAAAAATAACCGAGTGAACAGAACATTCTAAAAGTCTAAAATTCTTATCTTCTGGCTTTTTCTGTCCTTTACCATCCTTCTTACTGTAGGGTGACAGTGTGACCATGGCTCTGATTCCTGACAAATTTCTAACTCTTTCAAACATTTACAACGTTTAGTTATGACTTAAGTGTGCGTAATGGTATTTTAGACTGCTTATACTTGTAATTTCCTCATAGCTGAAGCTCATACAATAGAGAAGTAGAAAAAGCAACGTTGAAAACACTGTAGTAAATGACCGTCTAATGACAGACAACGCTTGTGTTGTTAGTGTGTGGCAGAGAAGTGTCTCGTGACCATTCACACACTGCTACGTGCTTATATGGACTTTATACCACTGTGCTGGAACTTGTGGGGTTTGGGTGCCTGTATGGTTTGGACCAGTCATGATCCTTACAGCACATACTCTGCAGGACAAAACCTGCAGTGTGTGTGTGTGTGCGCGTGTGTTTTTGACCATGCACCATGTCGAAACAGAAATACACAGCAGTCCTGAACTAATAGACTGCACACTTTAGTCTAAGTTTGCATTTTAAGGCATGACACATCCTGTGGCTTAGGGCCAAATTTGAACACCTTTATCGCCCCATTTCTCTCTCTCTCTCTCTCTCTCTTGCTCTCTCTCTCTCTTTCTTACACACACACACACAATCCCACCCACACATACACACTTCATTCCCCCTCCATATACACATATGGATGTAATCATGTACCCGGTGTACCGTTGCCCCTGATCAGTATAAATAAATTCAGACTTGGCTTTGCTCATGTCTGCTAAGAGCGCGTCAGTGTAGTCTTTCCTCTCACTACGCTAGCCTCTAAAAATAAACAGTTTCATCACAGGAAGTTCACCAGAGCATGAGGTCGGGGCCCAAAAAAATAAAAAAAAATAAAAAACAGTGCATTATATATGCATCTTAAAGCATGTCCTCATATTTTCTTTGTCAAAGCTTTTAAGACTGGGCCACATATTTTCCAATTCAAATGGGCCATTGTGTGCCCGGACATGACGCAGTGCGGTGTTTTTATTTGCCGGTACAAATTTAAGAGTAGTTGGTTCCGACATAAAGAAAGGACATCCGTTGGGTACATGTTTGCATAATCATTTATTCCCCTTTAATTGAAATTGAGCTCCAGTTGATACGCAAAAAAAACCCACTTATACTCGTGGGTTTTGTGTTTGGCTTATTTTTGTAAATGTATAGCCTGGTGTTCACATTAACACTTTACAGATTCTAATGTCTTGGCCACATCGGTGGTTTGTTTTTAACAGTACTTTTGTATACATGTGCTTTTGCATGCATTTATTAGAACTATGTTGTGTGTGTCTTTGTGTGTGCACAGGTGTACCTTAAGGCCCCGATGATATTAAATGGAGTGTGTGTGATATGGAGAGGCTGGATTGATCTGACCCGTCTGGATGGGATGGGTTGTTTGGAATATGATGACGAAAGAGCACAGGTATAACCAGGACACATAGAACCACATCAACCTCTTACTTTTTAATAAAACTTTTTAATTTGTCAGATTCCATCTGCATTGACAGTATATGGTATACCCCCTGTATGTGTGTGTGTGTGTGTGTGTGTGTGTAAAGCACGAGGACGCTCTGGCGCAGGCTGCCTTTGAGGAGGCTCGCAGGAGGACTCGTGATTTCGAGGACAGGGATCGTTCGCACCGTGACGAATTGGAGGTGAGTGGGTGTGTTTGTGTGTGTTAGTGGTGAATGTGCGTGGCTGACAGATTAGTGCATGCATACACAACAGCATATTCTGTATATATAGAAATGTGGTGGGACAAAACGGCAACCCTGTTGGTGTGTATGACCAGGTGGATGTGCTGTGTCTTTATGTGTGCTGTTGCTCGCTGTATTTTCTATTGTCCTGCAGTTATACTTATTCTGCTAGCATCTTCATTACAGCCACTAACATAATGTATGATGCTTAGAGCTAATTGTTACTTCTGTAATTAACAGAAATAAATGAGTATATGCTAAAATGCAGCTGAGTTGTTACTAGGGTTAAGTGTGTGTGTGTATGTGTGTGTGTGTGTGTGTGTGTGTGTGTGTGTGTGTGTGTGTGTGTGTAATACATGTGCTTTAATTGTTGATTTGTGGCTCAGTGCATGCAGAATCTTTGCTTAGTACAGAATCATTCTGAAGTCGATGCAAACTGCGCTCCTAAGATGAAAACCAAATTGTGTTTTTTAGGACCCTGTGGCATCAAAAATCTGGGACTGATGGCATTCACGGACCAGGGTCTGTCTCTTCTGCTTCTCTCTATCCCTGTGTCATGCACTAAACCATGTCTGTGCCTGTAAGTGTGTGTGTGCGCGCGTGTGTGTTTCTGCGTGCGTGTGTGCGTGCATGCATGTGTGTGGGTATGTGTGCGTGCGCGTGTGTGTGTTCGTGTGTGAGACTGCACGGGTTTGTCTTTTTTACAGATGTTGTGTTAAAGCATGTGCATGCGTCAGAGCAGCTTGGTCTGTGTATTCATGCTTAATATGTGTTTCTGCGCTTTCTGGTTTATATTTTACTGTAATACCTCAGTCATGATCTTTACATACTCTGCAGGTCAAAACATTTTAAACATATAAAGGTTATTATGCTTTATTATAGTTAGATTACTATTACTGCCACAGAATGAACAAAATGACAAAGCGGAGCAATTAAACTGGGAAAGCTAAATATTTGTGCACCTTGTAAGGGCTGGGCGATTTGGCCTAAAATCAAAATCTCGATTAATTGAACATTTTAACTCAAAACGACTTCATTACGATTAATGAACGATTATTTTATTTATTTTTTTGCCCTCATAACACGTGATTGTGCTTTAAGTGTTGAAACAAACTGGTGGTGTTACCTTTGGGCGTCGAAACTGTTTTTCTACAGTATCTACATCTGACTTCATTTTGTTCAGTGTCATCCTTACTGAAGCCAAAATGTGTCCAAATAACGGAGACTGCATTTTTCTTTGGTACAAGCTGCTCTTGTTGCTCAGTTGTCTGTGTTTAAGCTCTCCATGCTCGACATGTTGGCGAAATAACGTAACAGAGCGGGGTCACATGACTCCACACGCGGTTATGTTTTTAAAGGGAAAGTAATCGAAATAATCGACCTGGGATTTTTTTTTTTTTCGATTATAGGTTCTAATTGTCGATTTCGATTACTTTTCGATTAATCGCCCAGCCCTACACCTTGTTATCTTCTCCCTCCCTGATCTTGATGATGCTTAAAATTATTTAAAAAGGGCAAGGTGTAAAAATTACAGATAAAGACTCACAGCCAGTGCTAGTTTTAACTAAAAAACATACTGTATGTACAATACGAAAAATATTGCGAAAAAGTTAATTTCCTTTTTTTTTCTTTTAATTTAATTAAAAAGTGAAACTCTTGTTTATTCTAGATTCATTACAAGTAAAGGAGAATATTTTCGACACTGAGTGTCTCTCAGTCTAGTTCAGTAAACGCATGGGGAAGACTGCTAACTTAACAGCTGTCAAAAAGATGATAATCGACACCCTTTACAAGCATGTTCATGGAGAGTTGACTGGAAGGGAAAATGTGATATGAAAAGGTGCACAAGCAACAGGGATGCCTTTAGCATTAAGAAGATTGTCAAATAAAGCCAATTCAAGAACAAGGAGTGGAATGAGGGTGGAGTCAGTGCATCAAATGCCACCGTGCACAGATGGCTTAAGGAAATGAGTTAAGACTGTTGCCTTCCTAGTATCAAGCCGCTCTCGACCCAGCTTGTCAGAATTGTCTTACTTGGGCTAAGTAGAAAAAGAACTGAGCTGCTGCTCAATGGTCCAAATTACTCATTTTAGATGACAGTAAATTTTAAATTTCATGTGAAAATCAAGCTCCCAGAATCTGGAGGAAGAGTGGAGAGTAAAAGAATACAAGTTGCTTTTAAAGTCTGTGATGATTTGTGGAGCCATGTCACCTGCTGGTGTTCGGCCACTTTGTTTTTTCAAGTCCAAAGTGGATACAGCCATCTACCAGGAGATTTTTGAGCACTTCATGCTTTTGTCTACTGACAAGCTTTATGAAAATGCAGATTTAATTTTCCTGCAGGACTTAGCACCCGTACACAATGCCAATACGATCGGTAACTGGTTTGCTGACCATGATTTTACTGTGCTTGACTCGCCAGCCAACTCGCCTGACCTGACCATCAAAGAAAATCTATATGTCGCAGGCAGATCACCTCCGTGCCATGCCGCATTGGCGAAGAAATTCGTGCTGAAGGAGCCTGACCAAGAATTGGCCGAACATAATGTTATTCTAAATTTTTTTATTGTAAATCCTACCTTGATTAACCTTAGGAAATATTCTTATACTTTGAAATACTGGAGTTCATGAGCTATAAGCTGTATTCATCACAACTGAAACAAAAAAGGCTTGAAATATTTTACTGTACATGTAATGAATCTGAAATATGAGTTTCACTTTTTAAAATTAAATTATGAAATTGTTTCATGATATTCATATTTTTTGGGATGCACTGTATATCTTACTAAATTGGGTATAAATGTTGTTCTACTGCTTTATTTGCTTATTTGATAACATCCAAGCAAAAGGGAAAAAAAACAATAAAAAAAAAATTCCCTTTAATGGATGGACGTCTGCAATCTTTAAAATGACCATACAGATTTCAATAGGGTTAGTGCATGAACATTGACTAGGCCATGTAAGGTCATCCAACTCACAATATGATGCCTCCAGCACTGTGCTTTATTGTCGGCATGGTGTTCTATGGATGGTGAGCTTGGCTCAAATAAGATCTAATACAAGCTTTCTTGAGAGGCTATACATTGCATATTTGTGGAACACTTGTGATATTGTCACATGCACACAATAACCACTATTTACCCTAACATCATGTGACTCCTCTTAACTTCTCTGTGCAGTTTCCTCCTCACTCTTCCACCCAGTTTGAACAGACAGCCTGATCCAGGCAGGAACTTGGTTCTATCATGCACTTTCCACTTCTTGATTGTGGACTTAACTGTGGTGCTGGGGATGGGAAAAGATTTTTTAATTATTTTTGTGGCCCTTTCTGTTTTCGTTTACCTTTCAACAGCTTTATCGCTGAGTTCTTTTGTAAGTGCCATGCCAACCGTAGAAGATTGTTTGCTTAAAGATGCACAATTAAGCACTAGCATGTCCAAGGATTTGATGTGTTTATTATGAACTAATCAAAATATTTACAGTCGATCACAGGTGGAAGCCAGTTCTCTTAGTGTGAGATCCAGGAGGTAATTAGTTACACCAGATTAAGCTTACAAGTGATTAAGTGCTGATCATCGATCAAACCAATTTATTCTCTGTACTTTGCATGAATGTTGTAAGGTACAATGGCTAAATAAAGGGAAAAAAGTTTCAATTAAAGGTCATCTTCAATACACTCTATACCTAATTTGGTTAATAAAGAATTTGGCCTTTTCTAAATAAAGTAGAAAAAGAAAGAAATCTGGTCATTTTCAGCATTTTGCAGTTCACTAAACATTTACTAATACACATTACTTGATTCACATTCCTTTTTTTCTTTGGTTGGATTTTTAAAGGTAGAGTATTTACTATGGCGCCATTTAAACAAACTATTAAAATATAAGGTGAATAAATTTCACACTGTATACTGTATATAATAATATATTCCGCTGTCATGTTAGAAAGCCGCCTGAGAGTTCTGGCACTTTTGGGCCGATCCTTCTAGTAAAAATCAATCATTCAAAATATCATTTTTAATGCATTTTTAGTGGGGATTAAAAATCTAAAATTCTTATTCATGACATCCAGGCAATCCATAATCTCTGCATAATCATGCACCATTTAATTAAACTTTAGTTAACACTTTCCCATCCAACCAGCAAAATGACATCTTTGGTTCTTAAAGGTTCTTTTTAGACTGCGGCTGTGGAGTTTTTCTCGACTTTCCAGGTCCCTATCCCTATATTCTATTTATTCTGGAGAAGGAAATACTGGTTCGAATCTGGCCAGGAGTATCAGGCTGCTGAAATGCAATGGCAGGGATGGCACTATATTATCTGAGAAAGAAGGCGAGGTTTTCTTTGCAAACAAGAACACATGTTTTTAGAGTAAACAGAGTCCTAGAGATGACTGAGGTGATGTTTAGTGTGTGTGTGTGTGTGTGTGTGTGAGTGATAGAGGCTCACTTTTCTGTTCGCATGTGTAATATTTACAGCAATGGGTGTGTGCGTGTGTGTGCAAGCATATGAGTGTGTGGTCCCACCACAGAGATGTATGAATTGGGGGGATGGGGGTAAGAGTTTAATGGCCTTCTGTCTGATGGATGGAGAATAGATGGGCCATTTTTCATCCAACTTTCGGCCTTACTGCAGGTGGGATTAGCGCATGACTGATGGTCCGGCCCAGAAAGTATTAATATATCATTAGTATTGATCATCTTCATTAGGAGTGCTGTCTCGCCCAGCTTAATCTAAGCTCTATTGACTTGTGGTACAGCCAAACACTCCTGCTTGGCTCCATATGATCAATATTGTTTTTTCTCGATATGGACACACAGTCTTACACAAACCCACACATGCATGCACAAACACACACACAAAAAAAAAAAAAAAAAAACACTTGCGTGGATACTTATCGCAGAGTTTATTCTGCATTACTTGTAATCCGTGCCTGGAGCCGGTAAAATACACAGAATATGCCCAAAACTGAAAATTCCGACTTGTCAACTTGGGGAAGTCGTCAACTGCCAGTTCTTTTCCGATTTTGATTGTAATGTCAAAAAAACAGGGCTGTACAATTCAAATTTATACAGATAAATAAATAAATAATACAGAGTTAGAATACAGACACAGAAGGTGGATTCAATCTGTAACACTCATCATAATCACTGTTCTGACAAGGTAACCATCAACATTATACTGTAGTTATAACTGATATCATCTGATTAGGTTCTTGCTATCATTACTTTTTATTGTACGCTGTTGACTACAGTAGAACAGTACTAATAGCCACCCTGAAACTGTTCAAATGCAGTTAAATTAGCTTTTTGTAAGCGTTAAATGACAAAACAAACAAGAGACACTCTGTCATGAAGAGGTACATGAGGTCGGAATTGATGGTCCAACTTGCTAATTACCACTTAGAGGCAGCAGGAATGCTGTATTAGCTGTAATGTGTTTTGCAGTTTGCATGGCCTAATACGTAATACATTTCCAGATTGCTCATAAGTATTGTGGTTTGTTGTGCTTAGGGCAAAAACCTTATCGTTTTTGGTCAGGTAAAAACCCGGACTTGGGAGTCGCATTACATTTGGTGTTAAGAGCTTTGTCGGTATTCCAAGGTTTGAGTGACATGCTGTTTTTTGTACAATTTAAATGTTTAACTTTTAATTTCTATTGAAAGGGCACAGAGATTACAAGGTTTATGTATGCATTTAGAAACTCAAAGCTGTTCGAATTAAAACTTCTCCTTATTTTGCTCTCACTAACCGCAGCATGAGTGAGTAATGGCAGTGGAAAAAGGCAGTGAAAAAAGGCATAATGGGTTTGAGCTACTGCTGATTCATCCTCATATCCCTGTATGATCGTATAAAAACATTACAGAGGGCCGCATGCGTTATTGTTTACAGCTAAAGTTTACACACAGAGGTTAAGAAATAAAAGTTTAGATCAGCTCCAGGCTTAGATGCTACTATAACGGTTAGTCAGGTGGACGATGAGCTCACACGATGTCTGCCTCTATGTCTGCCTCTCCTCCTTGCTGTCTGCCTGATCGTCTGCCCCCATGTCTCAACATCTATGTTGGGAGAGATTTAGGCATATGCACATAAACATATGTATCTGTGATACGGGGCAGTAGTCATCTTTTTATTTTTAAATGATTTGAAGACTAATGTCTGTCCATCAAACAAAAAAAGGAGCTCCGTTTTTAGAGTCTGTAGCAGAGCTGAACTCTGCTGCCCCCTGCTGTTCTATGTTGCATGTCAAAAGAAGGAAAAATAATTAGGCCCTTTTTGGAGGTCGTTCCGTATGTACTTGTTTGATTTTACGTTTTATCTTGTACAGCATTTAACGTGAAATGTTATAATACCTGAATATTTTTTTATTCTGCTTCCTACATGTAGTTAAATCATTGGCCGGCGTGATATGTTTATAAAGCACTGTACGTGGTACACCATGCAGCTTCATCATGTAATGGATTATTGTATAAATGGCACAACATTGATTTAGCATTAGTATTTGCTGACTAAACTAAATTTAGATAGAGTTATTTCTTGTCTAATAAGTATTACTAAACTGAATTTAGATAAAATCATCACTTGGTTCTTAAATAGAGGCAGTATTTAAATAATAATAATGTGCAGATAAGTTAACACCTAGCTAACAGAAAGCAGCTGCCTTGTACTGTAACCCATAAATGTCTTGAGTGAAAGCCAGAGGTAGTGAGTGTTCCGTCATGTCCAGATAACAGCTCTGTTCATGTTTAAGGTGTAATTAAAACTATATTTACTAGTGTCTATAATAGCCTAGTGTCTGCTCAGCTTAATACGGCTCAGTGTTTTCTGATCGAGACACAACAACAAACTGATTGTTTTTCTGTTTTTTCCCCGAAGAATATTGTATCATATCGCCATCTCTCGAGAGTGTTAGATAATATATAGGTCAAATCCTTAAACTACAAGCTACTTATAACTGTGGTCTTCTTTTGTGTGTGTGTGTGTGTGTGTGTGTGTGTGTGTGGCACAGCCCAGGCGACAGCAGGACCCCAGCTCTGGCTCCAACATGGGCAACACTGACGATCACAAGATGCGCTAATGGCAATCAGCAATCCAGTGGGCAGGGAAAGGGTGACACCGTCTCCATCACAACTCATCACAACTCCATCGCCCCAAATAATTACACAAGAGACCAAAGTCCTAAGTCGGGGGGGTGGGGGAGGGTTTCATAGCGCTCCCTTGCTAAAACGTTCTAACAGGGTGTGTGTTGGTTTGGGCTGGTATTAACCTGATTATGGGAGAATTGATGCCCCCTCCCCTCACCCCTTTCTTTTCTTTGGGTTTTGCACTATATGATACCTTTAAATAAGTTCCCATGATGCCTTCCAGTAAGTGTTCCTACATACATTTTCTTTCATCCCCCTATGCAAGCTATCTTATTTTAATTTTTTGGCACTATTGTAATGAAATGGCATTCTCATTATTTTTATTCATATTTGTTTGTGTGAAAGTCAATATGTTTACTTTTTTGTATTTTTTTTTATTTCATTTCTATATATAACGTGTGTGTCCTTAAGCTTTTGTAGGAGAAACCAGTAAATGTTGCTAGTTAAATTTGTGCTATTAGGTAGGGAAAAAACAGCAAAACAAAAAGTCAAAAAAGCTGCTGATCTTGTTGACAAGGAAGGCTTATGATTTTGTCATCATACCCGACGCTCTCAGCATCTTCCAGTCTTTTCTTGTTGGCGTACATCAAAACACACTTTGAAAGCACCAAGCAGCAGGAAGCACATATTAAGGTCAACCAGCTCATATCGGCTTCCACCTTCTTTTATTAAATTTTGTTGCGTTTTTCATGTTTGTACCAGTTCAGGATCTTTTTTTCTATGCCTTGACAGAAAATGTAGGCTATCTTTCTTTTCCTCCTACTGGTGCTGCTTGTTTGAACTCACTGCGGAAAATATGAGCAAAATATGCAACATTACCTTTTTAAGTTAAATCATAAAATGATGAAATATTTCAAGACCTGTTTCTGATTTGGCTTGCTTCAGGATTTTAGTTCTTTTTAAGATTGTGGAGCTCTTGTTAAAAACACAGGGTGACCGATTTACTCGAGGAGGATGAAGATTGGTCTCATTAGTTATAAAGGAAATTTTTCCGAAGCTAATGAATTGAAAGTTGAAAGACAAGTCGAGTTGGAAATGTAGCCCCAAAAAAAGACATTATGCATTTCTGTATGTATCAAAATTAACTTAAAATGATATTAATGTATTTGAGTTTTAAATATTTGTCTGTTATCTGTCTGCTACACTTAAGCTTTTCACCAAAATGTTCATATTGAGGCTTTTATAATTCAGTGGTCTAAG
This sequence comes from Clarias gariepinus, assembly GCF_024256425.1. NCBI lineage: Eukaryota > Metazoa > Chordata > Actinopteri > Siluriformes > Clariidae > Clarias > Clarias gariepinus. Next base: position 21,412,517 of record NC_071106.1, read on the forward strand.
GTGATGCTCCCAAAAATAATATTGCCTTAAGAACACACTAAGCAAAACTTAGTGGCCAAACATACATTGCTTTATATAAAATGAGAGATGCAGGCTCGATGTGCTACTGCAAAAACAAATGTCTTTGCTTCAGCATTCTGCTTTTTTTTCTGCTATGTGGTCAGCCATGCTACTCATCATGTAATTTATTACCAAATTGTCAATATAAATTAGACTACATTAAAGATCTGAACTATAAATATTCCTAATAAAGTTTGGAACAGTGTTAATGAAACACTGCTTTTGAGGCGAAAATGCTATTTGTAGGTTTGAAAAGAAATACAAGAAGAAGTGACAGTATGGAAAAGTAGAAAGGAAACGATAGAGTAGGTCAGTATAGTTGAATCCCTGAAAGATTTCATGAATTTATTTGCCTGTAATAATCGAATTGAAACTCTGCATTACCTGATTTAAATGATGCAGGTAGTAACTCGCCCTAGGTCAAAAACACAGCACTCAATACGACTCTTAGTTTGATTTTAAGATCAGTCATAGCCTACCTCTAGCTACAACCAAAAAGTTTCATAGCAGAATATATCTATGTGCAAAAAAAGAAATGATTGCTCCATGTTTAGGCTGTCTCTGCTCGACTGTTAGTGAAATGGTAACTGCTCTCACCACAGCATCAGAGAAGTGTTTACTTCCGTATATTTTCTCATACAATTCAGCTACATAAATCAGTGGTCAGTCTCAAGCTGGTGTTACTGCCGTGTCTCGATTCTTCTTTGTACCATCCAGCAGGAAATAGGAAACCCTCTCGCACTCCCTCTTCCCCCCCTGCCAGGTGTGTCTTGTGCTCTGTGTCAAAAACTACTATCGCTGCACCTCATAACATTCTGAGATTCTGCATCAACTTTTTACTTAATGCTGGCATTAAGACAAGATACACACCAGGGAATGGATTTTCACACTTTTTTTTTTTAATAAATGGTTTATTTTCTTAATTATCGTTTAAGTTATTGATGGAGGATTGCCTTTTCATTTTCAGGTCATGCTATGAAGAATAATGTAATTCTGTTTTTATTGCTTACTTTGATCCTTAATTCCGTCAGGACTTAAGGATGCTTTTTCTAAGTTACACGGTTTAAGCTTTCCCCCGTATTTAAACAGGGAGGACTGTTAACTGAAGTGTTATGTTTGACTTGTTTCTAAATAAACTTTTTACAAATGAGTGAAGTCTGGTTTCTATGAGGTCCGTACTGTTCATGGAATTGCCTTTTGAATGTTTTCTTAATTATGTGAAACCGTCAAATTTGAAACATTTTGTGCTTTTATTTAATTGTTTAATAATTCTAAGATTGTTAGCCTCTTAAACACCCGGGACATGTTCAATTATACATAGACTTTAATTTTTATTTGTTTCAATACTTTGGATTTTATATATATATATATATATATATATATATATATATATATATATATATATATATATATATTGTAATAGTTAATAAACTGGGGATTTTAGAGGGGTTATCTGAAGAAGACAGTTTTAAAAACCAGAATATAGATCAAAGAATAGGTTAATATTGAAAAAAAACAACTTTTGAATCCAATGTAAAAGGTCTAAGTAAAATTCTTGATTTCACATATAAAAATTTTTACTTTATGGTGGTTTGTTTTGAAACTTTTAGAGATTAATGTCTTCTGGTTTCCTTGCCTGGTACAAATAGCTAATTTATCAAAAAAATATATAATAATTTTGAGAGAGAAAGAGAGAAGTTGATACAGTGAATGCACTTGACCTAGGCAAAACCCCAAGAACCACAGATGATTGAATGTCTGTCACATTTTTTAAGTATATGCTTCCAAATAAGTGTGCTATGTATTTTGCATTATACCGGTTTCATTATACTGTAGCTCTTCTGCATGTATAAGAGCACACTAAAGCTGCACACTAAGTGTGCTGATTGCAGTGGCAGACGAAGTGTTGAAATGAGTGCTTCCAGTATAATGACTGGTGCCCTCACTTGTGCGGCAGAGTGAATTAATGTTGTCCATGCTGATTACAACCTGAATATAAATGACCTAACACACTGGTTGCCAAATTGTATGACTCTCTGATGAGTGGGAAGTTTGACTAACATGGAGATCCAGTTGCCCCTTTTCCTTAATGAGGCTCCTAGACAATGAGTACAGACAACTTACAAGCAGCACTCAAGAAATGTGAACTACAGCAGTACATTGCAGTAAGTCACTGGGTTTTAAGCACAAATATAGGGATGCAAGTTTGGCAACGAGATGCAACAGAGCCACAGAGAGATTTTATTATTAAAAAAAAAAGAAAAAAGACATGCAACATTCATTCTGGAGCAAAGGAGCCTAAATGACTACTTAAAAACAACTGCTACATACAGTATTTTAGAAATTCCCTAAAGAGCTTGCACCTATCACAATACAGCTACAAATCAGAGGGGTTGGCCTATTAATATGGTTATATTGCACGTCTCAAACTGCTGCAGGTGATACAGTTGCGAACAATGTAAATCTGAAAGATATGAAAGGATTTTTATTTATTCCTACACAATCTATGCAGTCTATTGGCATTAAGCTCAATGCGTGCTCCAAACACACACAAACAGTTAGTCCGAGGCTCAACAGCAGAAAGTCACTTTCACAGAGTTTACAGTAAGAGCACTGGAGAGGGGAGACTGGTACCTGCAAATGCAGACAGGTTGATAGGGATACTATAAGAGAATTCTCTTATATACATGGGGTTATTTCTACTCTCTTGCTCTCTTCCTCATAGATCTGATATTAATGTGTTAAATCTTCCCTGCTGCTATGTTCTTATCTCCTCTTGCCTCTGTTCTCGAAGGTGCGAACGCCCCCATGCTTACCTCATCATTCTCTCTATATGTCTCTCTCTCTCTCTATCTCTCTCTGTCTCCTTCCCCCTCTCCCCCTAACTCGAGCCAACATCTCCTGATTCGTCTCTGGACGGACACCTCCCTTTACAGATGCTAATGTAGGCTTCTGTACTGTCGACATCTTTGATAAGAACGCAGAGCCTGCCCAGAGATTCCTTCACAAATTTCAGGCTTGCACAGCAGAAAGCTACAGTGCCAATAATTAAGTTGATAGGAGTTGAGTCAGGTCTGCTAAAACCAGATTCCTTTATTTGGTCTTAGTTCTTTAAATGACATTGCTAACTAAAATGTATTTAATCATATACTGTATTTTTTTTTGTTATTTATCATAAATGTTGAAATAAAGACTAGGTGGCTAGGACTAGGAGACTGCCAGTAGAGCCATCATCCAGACCAAGAAATTTGGGAAGGTCATGTTAAAAAGAAAGCTGCTATGCCACCAATGATAAGGAGCTTAAGAAAATTGATGATTTAAGATTAAATAGAATGAAATAACTTTATCATGTCCCAATCGACTATCTCTACAATTAAAGTGTTAAACCTGGCACAGTGGAATGAAGAGGCACTGAGTACGTGCTGCTGAGGGATTATCACTAGGAGAAAGTTTGAGTTTTCTGCACAGAGCTCTGACCTCAGTCCCACTGAACACTTTTGATGTGCACTGAATTGCAGACTGCCCCAGGCCTTTTATCCTACACCAGTGTTTGACCTCCCTAATGCTCCTGTGGCTGTCAGAGAATAGCTCTTCAAGCAATATTATTAAATCTAGAGCAGCTGTTCTAGCAGGTCCTGGAGGACCTCCAACCCTGCTCCATCAGTCACTCACTCACTCATCTTCTATACCGCTTTATTCTGTATTCAGGGTCGCGGGGACCTGGAGCCTATCTCAGGAGTCTTAGGACACAAGGCGGGGTACACCCTGGACAGGGGGCCAATCCATTGCACAGACACACACACACTTCAGCCAATTTGGGAATGTCAATTAGCCTACTCTGCATGTCTTTAGAAACTGAAGTACCCAGAGGAAACCAACCAAGCGCGGGAAGAACGTGCAAATTCCATGCACACAGTCCTGAGGCAGGAATCGAACCCGGACCTTGGAGATGCAAGGGGACAATGTTAACCACTAAGGTCACAATGCCATCCAGCGGATAAATTTGCTTTGGTTTAATAAGAGCTGAGAAAACAAAGAAATGTGCAAGAAAGGGAGTCCTCCAGGACCAGGGTTGAGAACCGCTGATCTAGAGGAAAGCCTTTATAGAGGAGAAAAGCTTTGTACAGTATGCATCTATGTATAAATTTAAAGTTAGGGTTTTTTTTTGTGGGCAAATAATGCAACAAAACTAATGTTAAAAATATCACACAAGACGCACATGATCGACTTTTTCTTTTTAAAACCAAAAAGCAAACCAATCAACAAGCAGCATTTGCTTGTATCCACACTCATAGCCTTCCCACTGATGGTAAGAACTGAAAAATAATTGAGAGACTTTTATTTTGAAATCTATGGAACCTTTTCGCTCTGCCTACTTCCTCCTACTGTTTGACTTCACGCGCTATAATTTGGTAACTGTGTGGTAGCGTTCATTCCTGAGTGCTGTTTATTATTTAGTGCGCTATGTGGGGTGTAAAAGAGTGCTTTTAGCGCAGGCTCAGTGCACTAAAGGAATCTGCCAAAGTGAGTCCTGAATCAGGCTAATGTGTAAGTGTACAGTTTGGTGCTTGTGTTTTATCTGTACTTTGGACAAATGTGTATAAACTGCAGGACAAACAGGAAAAACATTGAGTATTAGCACCAAGGAAACTGTCTCAGTCTGTTTTTACTGTATGTACTGTATCTTAAATCAAACATGTTGTACATTAAATGTGTAGTTGTAATTTATTAAAGTATTTCTTGACATATGATACAATTGTGGAACAGCATAGGAAACAGTGCTTTAGTGTATCTGCAGAAGTCAGATTTCTCATTAAAATTCATTTTCACCTTGAAGGTTACAGAGGGCATGAACATTACAAGTGATTTCTTTCAGTACTACTGTTACAGTCTATGTGCTATAAATTATAAGTGGTTTACACATACATTTGTTGGATCAACTTCCCTTTGTTGGTGCTGAACAATATTATTGTTACAGTTTTTGCTGTCTGGTGTCATCATTGTGTGCCTCTGACAAGTCTAAAAAATCTCTTTAAAACAGGGGTGTTCATACTTATTCGGAGGTCAGTGTAGCAGCAGGCTTGTGTTACAGCCAGATTACTGTATAAGGACACTTGATGGTTGTAGACCAAGGTGAATTTTATTAAATAAAATCAGTGGACTCTGCTTTAGCCCTTCTTTGCTGGATTTAGTTAACTTTCTTGCCCAGGTACTGTAGTAGAAGTTAGAGGTAGACATTGATGACATTACATGGAAGTGAATATTATGTATAATATTAAATAATAGTAAATTATGTATAACCTTAGGGCGAGAAGATGCAGTGCAGGGCTATTAGTAAAATAGATTTTTATGTAGTAGGCAAGAAGGCAATGAGGAAAGGAGCAAAAGCAACAGCAAGGAGAAAGAAGAGCAGATGCATGCAGTGGCAGAGGCTGAAAAGGATTAAATGGACAATATGAAATAGATTCAGGTGATAACTTGGGACAGCATTATGTTTTCAAAGTAACTAGGTAAAACCATACTTTCACACACTAGAGCCGCACGACTAACTATGTGGTAACTTTGTTATACAGTTGGTTTTTCTCAAGCGACATCTAAACTGTAAGAATAATGTTACATTTGTAAAATTAAATGTATGTTTGTGATTATGCGCATCAGGAACAGTGCAAGTGATGATGAACTTTTTAGGAAATCACATTCGATATAGAAAGTACATCCAAATGCATGAGCAGATCGTGCATAAAGGAGATTATTTTGCTTTCAGTTTTTGAAAGGCTTTGGAACTTTTACTTGTCATTCCCAGTCTGAAGAAACTCCATGGTGATTCTGTAAATGAAAGAAACTCATGTAAAGTGGTGCTCTAAGTGATGTTTCCTACTTAATGCGTTTTTTAGACTCCCCACTAGTCATGGATCTTCATAAGTGAATCAGCCAGTGAACATTAATGGTGTAGCTGACACCATTGTGACTAATCATTGGCATGCTACATGGAAAAGCACAGTGCAGGGCAGAATACACTAATGTCTTCTTTAAAAATTGTTTTGTTGCGCCAAACCTCAGCAACAATACGCTGATTTATTTCTTAATGGAATTAACGACCAAGTTATGACAATTGTGCACAGTCATACTGAATTTAGACTAAACAGAATTTAGTCTGTGGGTAATTGAAGCCTTCATGCTTGGCTGTCAGTGATTGGCTGCCAAATGACAGTAGCAAATTAGTTTTTATGCTGAAAAATTTGAAATTATTGTGTAGTCCTTAGTGAAAGCTCAGTGATGGACCTATAGGAATACTTGCATAATATAAATTTGGGGGGACGTAAGATAAGCAAAAAAACACATCAAGATGGTTTTAAGAATTTATATCTGTCTGTTTGTGCACACATCACGTAAAAACTACTAAACTAATTTTATTGGAATTTTCACAGGTGTATTTGGCTAAGCTTAAAGTAACATATAGGCTTTGTTTTATCACAATCGGCCCACGGGAAGAGAAGATCTGTTATTTTAACATTTTAATGGAAAATGCCCTTATATCATAAAAATAAAAATTGACCTTGAAAAATCATTAGTTCATCTCAAAATTCAACAGATGGTGCTGTACATTTTTTATCTTGCACTTATGAGTGTGCAATTGAAATCTACTTAATAAACACGATCTCACACCTTCATCCCACGCACTTAACGTTAACATGTAAAAAATTCAGTTCATTTCGAAATTCAACAGATGGCGTTGTACATTTATTAACATGTGCTAATCAGTGTGCTGTTAAATTCCACGAGAACGAAGGTGTGCGCACAGCTAGTCTGTAATGAATTGCAGGATTTTGAGATTAAATAATTGCACCTGTTCATATCACAATTTCGATTTTTGTGTGATTAATTGTGCAGCATTATGTAGTACAAACAGAAAACCAAACATGCCTAACCTTCTATCTGCACACACAGCAGGCATTTTTTCTCTCTCTCGCTCTTTCTCTTTCTTTCTCACTTTGCTTTTTGCTGATGCCATCACTTGAACGCATTGCATAACTTGTATGATCAATGAAAATGTTGTCTAATAGGCATTCTTGTAAGATATTTAAAATGTCAGGTTCATCAACTGCTCAGATGTGTAATGAGATAAAAATGTAAGTCGCTCTTGATAAGAGCGTCTGCTAAATGTAAGTAGTTAACAGAGTGTGTATACTTGTACCCTGAGATGGGTTGCACACCACTCTAATTATGCATTAAATTTGTATGTTTGATTTCTTAGGTTCAGAAGCGCTTTAGAGATAGGTTCTCCTTGAATTACTTCATATTACCTGAAGAGCATGGGTCCCAAACCTGGTAAAAGCAAATCCAAAGACCAAGCCAGGCATCTAAGAAGACTTTCTATAGCAAAAAAAGATGATGCAACACTGCAAAAAGGACCTTCTATTACTTCATTTTTTAAGAACACACCACCTTCAAAACTGGCATGCCCACTGTGTGGCAAATTCATACCTCGTTTCAAAATCAATGAGCACATCGACTCTCAGTGTCGAGACTATCTAGAGGAAAATGACATGCAAACAACAGCAGTCTCTGACGATGAGCAAACAAAAACATCCTGTCTCTCTTCAAAAAGTGTCCCTAACTGTCCAGATGAGGAGAAAAATGCAAGCATGCATGCAAATAATCAGGAGGCAAAAACAAGCCCATATTTTAAAAAGAGTGGCATGACAAGACAAGAATCACCTAACAACAATTCCCATGTTGGAGAGGTCAGGATAGTCAGTCTTGGGCGTTTGTCTTCAAAACTCTCCAAGAAAGCGTTGTTTCCATCAGAGGACTCCAACGGTCACAGCATCCAAGTTTCTGTCAAAGAAGATCCAGTTTTAAGTGAGCCAAGTAGTTCACAAAAAGAAAACTTTGAGAATATACATGGTAAATCTGAACATGTAGAGATGCAATCAAAATTAACTTCTCAGGTACCAACTGAAAATCTACCTCATCTTGAAAAAATTAAACAGGCCACACCAAAAAAAGAACCTCTTGGTCCTGGAGTGTCTAAATCAGCAGATACTAGTGCTTCCTTAAGATTTATGAAAAGGAAAAAAGAGGAGTCTCCTGGTGCCTGTGTAACTCCAGTCGTACAGAAGAAAACAAAGTATTCGGGAAAAAGCAGTGCCGAATCTAGCAGCACTGATCAATTACCAGAGGTTGTAGTCAGCAAATCCAAACACCAGGATGTAGAAACAAACCAGATTATGACACAGGATGGAAGTAGTGATCCTCCACACAATTCCAGTGCCTCCCCTGTGGAGGATAGTTCACCCAGGCGCCCATACTATCTTCAGAACTTCCTGAGTGTTTTAGAAACGGTGCTGGAGAATCAGGATGACCGATGTCTCTTCAGTGAAGAAGAATTCTCATCTATCCAGAGGTTCAAGCAGATGTCAGGTAGAGAATATACTTTAGAACATAATTACAAAAACAACCATATACTGTGGAAGAGTCTGAAATGTAACACAGTGCATGTCACTGCAGGTTGTTCAATGTTTTTGTACATATGGATAATGCATTGTTGGATAAAAACCAATACTCCTAACGCTTATTTCCTAGTGCCTGGGCAGATGCTGTATGTGCGTCTGTTTCAGAGGAAGTTGAAATGGCTGCAAGTGAGCAAACTGGATTATACTGAGATTAGTTCAGACCTTAATCCTGTTGTTCAAGAGCTTGTCTCCAGTGGATTTCTCCAGACAGGTTGGTGAGCAAAAGTGGGATTCTTTTTTCATATCTTAAAAAAAAAAAAAGGCTTGTGCTTTGATGTTTAGAATGCAAGGATTTTAACTCCTTCCAATATAATTTCTGCCTTAGAGTCTGAACTCACCGAGATCCAAGATGTTTTGGATATTTTACCTGCTCCAGAGCTCCGAAGTCTGGCTAAGACATTCCACCTAGGAGGTCCAGGGAACAGTAGCCAGAAACAGCAACTAGTGGAAGGGCTTCTTGTTTTGTCCAAACAGCGCTCTCTCTTTTCGCTTGCCCCTGGCCAAAGCAACACCGGTGCAGTCATTCTCAAAAGGTTTGATACTAGTAGAGAGATTCATGGCCTGTGTTAATAAATTAATAGTTTCTACCTATTTAGTGTCATACCAAAGTTCTAGTTCACTTAGACTATAGGGCCAATAAGGATGTGGACACTGATTAATAACAAACAAATGCATTTGATGCACAGTGTGTTCCAGATTTAGTCTTCCCCTTTTGTGCTATAATAACTTGCACTCTTTTAGGAAGTAGCCAGCTAGTTGTCTAGATTATTAAACGTGGTTCCAAAATCTACTGTAACCATCGGTCAAATGAGCGAAGGTGAAGTAGGGCACTGGTTTTGGGAGAGATTGAGTGTCTGTTCTTTCACATTGTACTCACTTTAAGCATAGGGACATTGTCATATGGGAACAGGTTTGGGCTATTTTTGCGCCTCATTTAAAGGCGTAAGAAACATTTCTGTGATTCTGACTTCATGGCATTAATTTTGAGTCTACATATGATAAGGGTGAGATGGTCACATTCTTTTAGCCATACTGTATATAATTTTTTGACCTCTTCTGCAGGGCAAAAAAGCTAGCAGGCTCCTGTGTTCTCCTGAGTCGGGATCCTCGCTCTATGTTCTCCCGCATCCTTTTGCTTTTCTCTCTTACTGATGGTCTGGAGGAGGAGGAAATGGCATCAGGGGGTCAAGGCCAGCTCTACACTGTTTTCCTGGTCAACTCTGGACGTCTGGCTTTCCCTACGTACACAGTTCAGCGGTCCGCCAACATTTTTAGAGACAGGGAAGACTTAATCAGGTAAGGGTTAAGGGTTTGTGCTCTAGCATTTTTATTTAAGAACTTTTAGCAGGTTGAATTTTTAGGGAAATGAGGAACCAAGTTAAAGTGGGCAGATTATTAAGTGACATTCTTCTGAACAGATATGAAACTGCCATGCGAATCTTTCAAGAGGTGATTACAGCAATGCAGACTGGCTCGTGGGAAGAAGCTCTGGTCCTCTATACTTCTGCGAAATCGAACTGGCAAAACTTAAAGCAAACTTATGACTTAAGGTTGGAGCTTCAAAATTGCTTATTGTTCTTAGCTTCTTCTTCTTCTCCTGTTTACTTAATGGCAGAGGCTTATGAGCCTGTATTTGTGTATAGTTGGCAGGAGCAGTTGCCTGTGTTCCTGAGGTGTTTCACTATAGGCTGGGCATATACTCGTATACTGTCTCGAGGAGTTGAGATACTACAGAGGCTGCGTCGTTATGAGGTGTGTGTGCGGGCGGGTGTGTGCGTATTCATAGTATTGAAAGCTATAAGAAAAGAAAACTGAGACAATTAGTGCTTCAGTTAAAAATACTCACTAGTGGCTACCAGCAATTGACACTTTGTCAATTTTTTTTTTATTTAAGTTATTGCTTCCATACATAAATAGCCAGTGCTAAAGCAAAATGAAAAATATTTTGTTGTTGAGAGTACAAATTTATTATTACTTTTATGAAATTATATGAATGTAAACCTAAAAATTTTTATTTTATTATATTTATTTTTATTATTATTCATTTCTTTTCCTGTAGCGATTCAAAACTGATCATAGAATTTTTATAATTTTACATTGAGTTTTAAATGCTAGTAACGCAGTATGACAGACATGATAGTAATAGTGTTGTTAATTATGATGTTTGCCAAATTTTCTTTACATATGTATTTCTCCTTTGTTTCTGCAGGATGCTGTGGATGAGCTGCGTTCACTTTTATCTCAGTCAGTGTTCTGTCCAGACAGTAGAGGGCGCTGGTGGGACAGACTAGCCCTCAATCTCCAACAGCACCTAAAATGCCATGAGCAGGTCATATAATCCAGACCATTTTTGTGACATCTAAGTGACCTGGTCAATTTGGTCATACTAAAACATTATTTTAAAATTATCTTTTATGATGTGGTTGTTGGCATGAATGTGATATCTCCATAATTATTAAATAGCACAATTATTTAGTTTCGCTATGTGTGTTAAATCAATTGCACGTAATTTTCATCAGGGCTAATAACTGCGTGTGTAAAACCTTACATAAATCAGGATTAATAAATGTTTAACCTTGTAATTTTAAAGCCCTGAACAATGAATTACTTTGATATTCAGTGTAGCCATTTTTGTTCTGGCACAAGTTTAATGTTCCTAACTCTCATGGTGGTTTATACATTAAAGGCTATCTACGCCATCAGGGATGGACTGAACGATCCACTGGTCCGAACAGGTCACCGTTTATCATTGCACCAAAGAGCTACCAGAATGAAGGAGTCAGCGAGTTTTAAGAAGCACCGGCTGCTCCTCCGAGATCTTCCTCCATTTCCTATCAACAGCGTTACTCAAGTACTGTATGCATACCCTTTATTTTCTAAAGAACTTTTGGGCAGTAAATAATGTGCTTAAAAAAAGTTAATTACAGCTCAATAAATAATGCATTTTATAAACCTGATAAAATTCACCAGACTTATGTTGTAATTTTGAAAACATTTTGCATCTCATCTGAAAAGCTTCTCTGGTTCTTTTTAAAGTATACATTATAACTTATCGTATTTAATTTTTTTACATACATCATATACACTGTTTTGTATTTTATAGATTACAATTCGAGGCCAGCTTTTCCCACACGAGGGTGGTACAGGCAAATCTGTGTTCCTTAGGCCCGCTGCTGGCCATGAAGGCTCTAGAGAAGGAGGTGATGGCATGGTGATGTGCTCAGTGGAGGAGCTGGCTCTGGCACACTACAGAGAGCTTGGCTTCGATCAAGGTTTTTACACATGCTTTGTCCTATGGCAGTCATTCCTGATTTGCATTATCTGTAGTTTGTTGAGTTGAATATGTAAAAATGATCAGTTAATTTGTTGCAGGCATTCATGGTGAAGGTTCTACATTCTCCACTTTATTTGGTCTTCTGATGTGGGACATTGTCTTCATGAATGTCTTTGATGTCTTTAGAACACCCTATCAGGTATTAGAAAACATCTTCATAAGAAAAACCATACCACATGTATTACAGTATATATAGTATGTTAGTGTGTATATAGGTGCATCTCAATATATTAGAATATCATTGAAAAAGTTAATTTATTTTAGTAATTCAACTCAAAAAGTGAAACTTGTATATAACATAACATATATACAATTCATTGTACACCAACTGATTTATTTTAATGTTTTATTTCTTTTAATTTTGATGATCATGGGTTACAGCTAATGAAAACCCAAAATTCAGTATCTCAATTAGAATATTGTGAAAACGTTAAATATTGGTGACTCATTGTATCACACTTTACTCAGCTAATGAACTCAAAAGAGTCTGGCAAAGGTTTCCTGAGCCTTTAAATGGTCACTTAGTCTGGCATTAGTAGGCTGGCTGCTTACTGTATGAATTTTGGGTTTTCCTTAGTTGTAAGCCAAAATGAAAATTAAAAAGAAAATGAAAAGACGTTTTTACATATATACACTCACCTAGAGGATTATTAGGAACACCTGTTCAGTTTCTCATTAATGCAATTATCTAATCAACCAATCACATGGCAGTTGCTTCAATGCATTTAGGGGTGTGGTCCTGGTCAAGACAATCTCCTGAACTCCAAACTGAATGTCAGAATGGGAAAGAAAGGTGATTTAAGCAATTTTGAGCGTGGCATGGTTGTTGGTGCCAGACAGGCCGGTCTGAGTATTTCACAATCTGCTCAGTTACTGGGATTTTCACACACAACCATTTCGAGGGTTTACAAAGAATAGTGTGAAAAGGGAAAAACATCCAGTATGCAGCAGTCCTGTGGGCGAAAATGCCTTGTTGATGCTAGAGGTCAGAGGAGAATGGGCCGACTGATTCAAGCTGATAGAAGACCAACTTTGACTGAAATAACCACTCGTTACAACCGAGGTATGCAGCAAAGCATTTGCGAAGCCACAACACGCACAACCTTGAGGCAGATGGGCTACAACAGCAGAAGACCCCACCTGGTACCACTCATCTCCAATACAAATAGGAAAAAGAGGCTACAATTTGCACAAGCTCACCAAAATTGGACAGTTGAAGACTGGAAAAATGTTGCCTGGTCTGATGAGTCTCGATTTCTCTTGAGACATTCAAATGGTAGAGTCAGAATTTGGCGTAAACAGAATGAGAACATGGATCCATCATGCCTTGTTTCTGACCATGTCCATCGCTTTATGACCACCATGTACCCATCCTCTGATGGCTACTTCCAGCAGAATAATGCACCATGTCACAAAGCTCAAATCATTTCAAATTGGTTTCTTGAACATGACAATGAGTTCACTGTACTAAAATGGCCCTGGATGTGCATCCCAGGATGTGTATCCTATCAATAATCTATATATATATATATATATATATATATATATATATATATTTTTTTTTTTTTTTTTTACACAGGTGATTATACATTATTACCAAAGTGTAAAGTAGTCATTCTTGTGATTTACAGACATGTCCTCTGGATCTATACACTGACTGTTTCTATGAAAACCGAAAGGAGGCCATAGCGGCCCGGGCTAAGCTGTTGTCTGAAGCCTCTGCAGAAACACTCCAGGAGCTGCTGGCTGAAGTGTGGAATTCACAGGAGGGAAGAGTTTGTGCGCTTGTTAACTGGGAGCGATTCTCTTGTCTTCAGCAAGCCCAGGTTACTTTTTTTGACAACCCCCAGCGTAAAACACTACATGTTCCTCTGCTTGCTTATGGTTTAAAAGAGTAAAACTGATAAAGCACCTTGCATGGGTGAAAAAACAGCTTAGCATACTGCCTGGCCAAAAAAGGTCACCATTTTAGAAGAGCCAAGAATTATTGGCCTGCATCAAGCACTGAAAGCAATTAAGGAGATTACTGGAATTGGGTTAAGAACTGTCCAACACAAAACCTGTAAGGACTGTGGTGACCTTTCACCTTTTTTGAAAGTGGTCAGAAAAAAAATATATCAATGAATGGAGATCACTTAAATGCATGGTAAAATAAACTGACCTCAGAAATCGCAGCTATGTTTAGAAGTGAAAGTAAGAGCATTTCTGCATGACTAAAATTATGAGAAACAGCTGTGTGGTCATAAGAAAAACACTTGTTAGTGTTAGAAAAAAACTTAAATTTGGTTTGAAGCAATGGAAAAAGTTTGAAGCAGAGTTTGAAGCAATGGAAAAAGGTTCAAATTGACCCTATACCAGAGCAAGGGGGCCAGAATAGAAGGGCAAGCATTGAAGCGCTGCATCCATCATGCATAGTGCCCACTGTACAAGCCTCTAGAAGCAATGTTATGGGGTTGTCTTTGTTACTCGGGTCTAGGCTCAGCAATGTTATGTGGCAGTAAAAATGTCAGCTGACTACCTAAATGTCAGTGAACTACTGAATGAGGATTAAAAAAAATTGTTGAATTCAGGATTTAAATTGTAAATTGCAGAGTAAAATAATTTATTTTCACTGCACTGTAATCACAGTTAAATGTGGTCAATGAAATCTTGGACTTGTGACTTGTTTTGATTTTCTTGTATTAGACATATGAAAAGATAGTGTCCACCCAGTTTGTAACTCTGTAGAAACTACATTCTAACTTGCTGTATAATTATTAAGAACTCCAAAAATGTGTAAGCTCTCTTCAGCTAAATGGATATTTCTAATGCTTGTTGTTATCAAGAAATGTAATCTAATGATTATAAATGTTTAGATGATTTTTCATGTGCTGTTGCAGAGCTTAGTGGCATGTCTGGGAGGACATTTTTTAAGTGAAATAGTTCTTAAAATGGCAAAGGACTACCGACACAGCAAAGGAGGACTTCCTGACCTGGTTGTGTGGAACACCTCAAAAAACAGTTATAAGGTGAGCTTTGAAAAAAATAAATTTCAGGAATATGAGTTAGGATCTTCACTGCACATATTTTTTATTTCTTCATTATATACATTGATACTGGCAGTGACCCGTAATTATTAAGTTTGGTTATACTGACAAGTATCTCTCTCTCTCTCTCTCTCTCTCTCTCTCTCTCTCCATATATATATATATATATATATATATATATATTTTTTTTTTTTTTAAGCTGGTGGAGGTGAAGGGCCCTAATGACCGTTTATCCCAGAAACAACAGATCTGGCTGGATGAGCTACAGAAGCTGGGTGCTAATGTTGAAGTGTGCCATGTCACTGCTTTTGGAGCTCGTGGAGCACGACTGGAGTAGAAACTAAAATTGCCCTCACAAATTCTGCTGCGCTAACAGACAAAACATTTCACTCATGCTGGCAAATTCTCTCTACGGGTTGTTGAGATGGTCCTTGTATGAATATATGCTAATTTAATGCAACAGTACTTCTGATTTTCTGCTAAAACTATGACACTACCACACACATCAAACATGATTGTCTGAGTTCCTGAAGCTGCTGGTTTACCTGTTATTTTATTATTTTTTTGTAATAATTATGAACAGTTTTATTTACAAGTGAATTCTGAAAAAAGGTATAAATAAAAATGCAATAAAAATGTATTTAAACTTGAGAAGTTTATCCTGATTAAATTATAGGTTAATTTTTTTGAGGACAAATGCTGCTTTAATGCAGTAATTTATGCTATAGGAGCCAGTCAAAGTATCAAGTGTAAATAATAAAAAAAAAAAAAACATTATCAAGTATATATCAGTGAACTGTTGACAGGATCAAGGGCAGTCAAGGCCCATCTACTCTAGCTGGGAACAGGCCAGCCTGCCCAGCCCAATTCCACATAAAAACCAATGCAGCACAAACTGACTAAAAATTCTATAGAAAATTATCTGAACACTCGATGCATCACAGCCTGCCATATACTGGGTACACAGTCAAAAAGCTGAAGGTTGACGTGGCCTTCAAATTGCCATTTAAATCGAGCAACCATGAAATGTGCCGGACAAACAAGTACAATCCATGGAGGGCCCAAACTGCAACCTACAGCACCCAAAGGATCTGCTGCTAACATCTCGGTGCCAGACACCACAGCACACCCCCAGAGGTCTTGTGGACTCGAGCTGCCCAAGTGTGTGTCTGTGTCCATTTTTCCTAGTATAATTTCTAAAATTTGTGAAACCTTACTACTGTTGCCATTTTCAGCAACAGTGTTTTTGTTTTTCAGGTTACAGTTATGTTATATAACTTTTAAATAATTCATTACTCTGTTAAAATATTGTGCAAAGTCTTAGACATTGTCTGTTTCAAATTGTTAGAGTATCCTATCGCTCGGTCCTGTAATATGGTTTTTGATGAAGTCATTGCTAATGCAGAATTAGTATGCCAACACGATTAAAATAACTAATTAATCCTAAACTTCAGACACTGCAACTGTAACTCTGACAAGATTATAGATGATGATGATTATCCTCAGTGCACTCGGTTCCTTTCAATAAATCAAGTTGCAGCGGGTAGCGCCTCACAGCTCCAGGATTTCCAGTTCGCTCGTCTGCTTGTCTTGTCTATATGGCCTTACGTGATCTTCCAGTTTCTGTTTAGGTTTTATTTTATTTCCCAAAACACATTGGTATTTGGACTGGAGACTCTTGACTCTCTCTGTAGAGAAACTTGGTTTGAATGTACTCTATATGGCTAGCCATGTGTTTGTTGAACACCTCATTCCAAAATCATGGGCATAAATATAGCATTGGTTCCCCCTTTGCATCTACAGCAACCTTTACTCTTCAGGGAAGGCTTTCCACCAGTTTTTGGACCATAGACATGGGGAATTGTGTCCATTCAGCTATAAGAGCATTAAAGAGGTCAGGCATGATTATGACGTGAAAAGGCAGAGAGTGAATTGTAGTTAGGGTTCTGTGCAGGCCATTTGAGTTCCTTCACACCACATGTTTCTGTTTTTCACTGTTAACTGCTAACAGAGTTGTCCAAAGTTAATCTGGTTGAGACTGGATTGATGTCCAAATATGGGCTGGTGGGTTTTCCAAGCTGCATCAGGTATCAAAACTAAACTGTTGGAGAAGCTGGAACAGACAACTGGACTCATGGTGACTTTAAGGGAAAAACTTATGGATAAGGATGAAGAGCTTTTTGTTTTAACTGCACACGCTGTGGTGTTTCTCTGTTCATTAATTTAATTTAATTAAATTTTATTTGTATAGTGCTTTTAACAATTTTCATTGTCCCAAAGCAGCTTTACACAATCAAAAGAATTATTTAAGTTTGTATGGAATTTGAATGTGTATGAATCAAAATGGTCAGATTGTCCCTGGTGAGCAAGCCAAGGGCGACAGTGGCAAGGAAAAACTCTGTGAGATGGTAATAGAAAGAAACCTTGAGAGGAACCAGACTCAACAGGGAACCCATCCTCATTTGGGTGAAACGGAAAACAGTAAATGGTCTGCATTTATACAGTGTGTTAGTTGGCAGGCAGTTCAGCTATAATAGCTGATGTTAATTGATGTTAATATGGAGTCCAGTTAGTTATTGAAAACTCAGGTAGACTTGTATAAAGTTCCAGTCCTGAACTATTGAACAGTCAAGTCCTCAGAGAAACAGCTGCCAACACCAGTCGAGGCCAGAGCCGTCTTCTTGGTAGAGAGAACCATCCCCAGACACGAGACGCATCCCGAAGAGACACACTGGACATCCATGTGACGAGATCTCCAACCAGAAGTGGGGCACCAGGATGGGTCAGACAGGTCTGGAGGGCAGAGGGAGTCTGGATCACTGGCAGATCAGGAACGACATGTGTACAGTAGCTCGACAGAGAGAGAGGGAAGGAGAGAGAGGGGGAGAGAGGGAAGAGAAAGAGCAGGAGAGAGAGCAGAAGAGAAGAGATAACAGTTAGGTCTAGTGACAGCCATATAATGTATAATGTAAATGTATATTTACTGTACAGTGCAAGCAGGGACTCTGGCAGGACTAACTATGACAGCATAACTAAAAGTAAGAGCCAGAAGGGAACACAAACATGAGGGCTCCCTAAGATGTAAAAGCAAACAATCACCTCACCGTCAGCAAACCTGAGTGATCAACGAGAGTGGGGAAGACAGCATCTAAACATACCAGTTCACCATAATACTCTACGTCCCCCAGATCTGCTCCTTTACCTAAGGCAAATATATTTATAAAAATGCTTGATTAAATAAATAGGTTTTTAGCCTGGACTTAAACACTGAGACTGTGTCTGAGTCCCGAACACTAATTGAAAGACTATTCCATAATTTTGGGGCTTTGTAAGAAAAAGCTCTGCCCCCAGCTGTAGTTTTCATAATACGCGGTACTGATAAGCAGCCTGCATCCTTTGTTTAAAGTAGGTGTGGCGGATCGTAAGACACTAGCAGTTCACTCAGATACTGCGGTGCGAGACCATTTAATGCTTTATATGTCAAGAGAAGTATTTTAAAATCAATGCGAAATTTCACAGGGAGCCAATGAAGTGAAGATAAGATAGGGGTGATGTGCTCGCATCTTCTGGTTCTAGTGAGGACTCTCGCTGCTGCATTCTGGACTAGCTGAAGCTTATTTATGCACCTAGCTGAACAACCAGACAGTAAGGCATTACAATAGTCCAACCTAGAGGTGAGAAAAGCATGAACTAGTTTTTCTGCATCGTTTAGCGACAATATATTTCTTATCCTGCCGATATTTCTGAGGTAAAAGAATGCTATCCTGGTAATATTATCTACATGAGCTTCAAATGAAAGGCTGGAATCAATAATCACACCATGGTCTTTTACTGTTGCACTTGATGGAACAGAAAGGCCATCTAAAGTTACAGGGTGATCTAGAATCTTACTCCTAGCTGTATGCGGTTCTATGACTAGAACTTCTGTCTTATCTGGATTAAGCAAAAGGAAGTTAATTAGCATCCAATTTCTTATGTCCTGCACACATTGCTCAACTTTAGTAAGCTGTTTTTTCTTATCAGGTTTTGCTAAGACATATAACTGTGTGTCGTCAGCATAACAATGAAAACTAATACCATGCTCACGGATTATGTTGCCCAGAGAAAGCATGTAAAGGGAAAAAAGTAATGGGCCTAAAACTGAACCCTGTGGAACATCAAACTCCACTAGACAACATTCACAATAATCACTATTTAAGTCTACATACTGACAGGATCTGAGCCAGGAGAGGGCTATACCCTTAATTCCTAATACATTTTCAAATCTGTGAAGGAGAATACTATGATCAATGGTGTCAAAAGCTGCACTGAGGTCGAGTAATACAAGCATGGTTACACAACCTTGATCAGAGGCCAATAGGAGGTCATTTAGTACTTTAACGAGTGCTGTCTCTGTGCTGTGATGAGGCCTAAATCCTGACTGATACAGTTCATGTATGCCATTTCTATGTAGATATGTCTACATAGCTGCTCCGCTACTATCTTTTTCAGAATCTTAGAGATAAAGGGGAGGTTTGATATTGGCCTGTAATTGGACAGCTGACAGGGGTCAAGGTCAGGTTTCTTAATAATCGGTTTAATAACTGCTAATTTAAAAGCGTTTGGAACATATCCAATGCTGAGTGAAGAATTAATTATTCTCAAAAGGGGTTCTGTTATTGCTGGTACTAACTGTTTAAGAAAATATGTCGGTACAGGATCTAATGTACAGGTTGATGAATTTGCAGAAGAGATGAGTGAAATTAGTTCATTTTCTTCAAGAAGAGTAAAGTTCCAATCTGACATGGCTAGTTTAACATCTGCATATCTTACATTGTTTGGTTTCAAAGCCTCAATTTTATGCCTAATATTTACAATTTTATTATTAAAAAAGTTCATGAAGTTCTCACTATTACACAAAGTTGTTGTGGAGATTTCTGCAGTGGTCTTATTTCTGGTTAATTTGGCTATGGTATTAAATAAAAATCTAGGATTATTTTTGTTATTTTCTATAAGAGTGGAGAGATATGTTGATCTAGCTACACTAAGAGCTTTTCTATAGTTCAGGATGCTCTCCTTCCATGCTATTAGAAATACTAACAATTTAGTTTGACGCCATTTATGTTCTAATTTCCGAGCGGTCTGTTTTAAAGTGCGCCTGTGATCGTTATACCAGGGAGCAAGTTTCTTACCTCTAATAATTTTTCTTTTAACGGGAGCTACATTATCTAAGGTATAACGGAATGTCGACTCCGTTATGTCGACTAAATATTCAGTCGCCTGATCGAGTTCTGTGGGGTCAGGCGGTGATCTAATCGAAGTTGGGAACTCTGGGAGATTACTGATAAAACTCTGTGTGGTAGTTGATGTGAATGTACGTTTTAAGTGGTAGCGCGGCGCTGTGTGTACATTATTACTATGACACACTTGAATTGAGACAAGATAGTGATCTGAAATAACTTCAGACAATGGAGTTGTAAATAAATTTCTTATACTTAATCCGAAGAATATTATTAAATCTAAAGTGTGACCTGCTTTATGAGTGGGTCCTACTACACACTGATTTACTCCTACTGAGTCCAGTATGGACATAAATGCTTTATGCAGAGGGTCTTCTGGATTTTCAAAATGAATATTAAAATCTCCAGCAATTAACGCTTTGTCTACAGAAACGACTAGGTTTGAGAGGAAATCTGCAAATTCACTAAGAAATTCCGAGTACGGCCCTGGAGGTCTGTAAATGACAATTAGTGGAATCGACTGAGCTGACTTAATATTTGCACTTGTTATGTTACTATAGAGAGCTTCAAATGAATTAAATTTGTGTCGGTGTTTTTGTACAATAGTCAAATTATCATTGTGAATAACTGCGACGCCTCCTCCTCTACCAGTTAACCGAGGCTGGTGTATGTAGCTGTATCCAGGAGGACTAACTTCATTTAGAGCTACATACTCGTCCTGTTAAATCCAGGTTTCTGTTAAACAGAGTATATCGAATTCCTGATCCGTGATAATTTCATTAACTATAACTGCTTTATATGCGAGAGATGTAATATTTAACAGTCCTAGCTTCAGATCAGAGGTGCCGGCTGCGCATTCAGTGTGATCCGAGTTTGTGGTATCTATGTTAATTAAATTACTAAAACAGACTTTATGAGTGTTTCTACATTTTTGCTTAGCTCGGGGAAAAGACACAGTCTCAATACAGTGAACCCTAAGTGACGACTCTATGCAGCTAGCAGACGGTTGGTTTAGCCTGTCTGTCTCCTCTCTGTTCATTAGCATGGAGCAATGTGTTTAAGAAGATTCTTAATTCTCTTTGCCTCTTTATTGCTTTGTATTAGCATGCATTTATTAGGCTCAGTAGGGCCCTTATCATTCTCCATCATGCTTTGAAATGTGATTGGTTAGCTATGTAGTACTGTAGTACATGTAATGTTCAGGCTTTATTCATCCAGACAGCATTTGTCCTTCACACAGTGTCAGTAATAGCTCCTAGGTATTTATGGAGGTCATGTCCTTCTGATGAATTTCTTCTGTGAGGCAAAGAAGCACAGTTTCAAATCCAAATCTTTTATAATAGTTGTAATAACCAAAACAAACTTTTGATTTGGAAAACAGAAGTCAATCCCTAGTAATTTTAAGGCACAAGGTTGGGTACACACAGAATAGAGTGCCACCTCATTGCACAAGCATAGACACTTACACACCCATCACACACTACAGGCAATTTGGAATCACCAGTCAACCTATTGTGCATGTCTTTTGACTTTGAGAAACCCCAAAAAGCAGGGGGAGAACGTGCAATCTCCATGCACACAGAACATAGAGGAGAGGTGACAGTGCTAACCCCTAATCCAGTGTGTCGTCCATCGTGGTATTATTATTGTTCTCTTTTATCACATACTGTACAGGTCTCAAAATGTTCAATATGTCCCTTTTAGTGTATGAAAATAAACAGATTATTGTCTTCGTATATGATTTCATAACCTTCACGTAAAGAACATCTAAAAAAATAATTCTAATTATCACTATACTTTCTCCTAGACTATGGGTTTAATGTAAGCAAGTTCAGTATGCAATATGTTCATAATATATTTTTAACTTTACTTAAAATTGTATTTGGAAAAGATATTTCTGTCTCCTTACCGAAATAAGGTTTAAAGTTTGATCTTACTGTGTACTTTAAAAGTGACTTGGCTCAATAAACTAACTAGTGAACAATAGACAGAAAAATGCTTTTGCATCAGTTAATAGGATCCTAAATGGGCCATTATTCAAAAAAAGTTCAAGCAAGGCCTTTTATGAGCGGTGTTTATGTCACCCTGGGACTTGTGATGAAATTTCTTGTAAATGGAGGCGTAAAACCGATTGACATTTACAGAAGTCTTCAAACACAGCATGGTGACTCTCAGCTGCAGTAAAACAGTTGAATGGTGCAAACAGTTTAAAGAAGGCCATACATCTGTGAATGATGATCCGACTGAGGTGGCTCGGAGCCCACTGCAGTCATTCCTGTAAACATTCAGAGAGTGGAATACCTGATTCTTAAAAAATCTACAGAAAACATGTCGACCATATGCGGATGAGACACAAACACCAAATGCACATTACAGGACCACGGCTGAGAGTTACTGCCACAATCCCCATATGGTCCTGACCTGTCTTCAAGACATTTCCACATGTTTGGGCCATTAAAGGCACTAGTGAAATGCTGGACTAAGTGCATTAGTGTAGCAGCGGGTTATATATGGAGAAAAAGGTAGTGTGTTCTGTTATTCTGCACAATTAAAAGTCCCAGTTTGATTTGAACACCCCTCGTGCCTTCACTTATAATTAATCAGAAAACCCCGTGTCTCTATGTCTAATTCATTTCGTGCTCTAGCATTAAGGAATATTAGGATAAACACGTACTGTAGCAGACACTGATACCTATAATATATATATATATATATATATATATATATATATATATATATATATATATATATATATATATATATATTATTCTGTACAGTATAAAACTTACCTTGAAGGTATGCTAAAAATTTAGTTAACACTTTTGCATTAAAATTTTCACACATAAGTTATTAAAACATATTAAGGTCTAAATTGCTAAGGACAGATATTTGAAACCCATTTCCCCTACACTAAGTCTTATTGTAAAATATAACATATCCAGAATATATGCGCTGTACACTATATCAGATGATGGAAACTTATGACAACACCTTACGTTTATTTATAAAAAGCAGACTGTAGGATATGTTATTAATGTAAAAAAAAATGGTTCACTGACAGTTTGTTGATGCTCATTACTTAGAGTGCAACAGACCTGGTGTTTGACATCAATCTTTTTTTTTTCCTTTCTGGCATTAATTACAATTAATTAGTGTTGTTTCTACACGCTTAGTGGGTAAGTAAATAATTATCAAGATATTGATATTGATGTATGTTACTGATTGAAATAAGCCTTTCCCACTGGCTTAAGGGCTGAATATCATGTCTTTCTGAAGCAGCGACAATGGAAATATAGATTTATTACCCTTTTACTTTGCTCCCCATCTAAGCTTTATGATGGGGCTGTGTTATATCAGCACATGAAGACATACAGTAGTGTTCACAGTAGTAGCCATCATTTTTCGAATAGCGATGCTTAATAAAAGTTCTCTCCAGCCAAGTGGAAATCCAGTTAGAGGAAACTCTATCTATCAGGAGACCCCACTACAACCTTATTACCTTTGCTAAATGGCTCCCTCTGTGGCAATATTATGATGCCTGTATAAGTGAATGGACAGTAAAACAATTATACCTTTAGGCAGCAGAGTCAGGTAACCTGGTTATACAGCAAAACACTGAATACATGTCAGCCCTGCAGTTTGCTAGAGGTTTACCCCCACGTACCATTTAATTTCAGCTGTGAGCCTAAATGAGTGTTGGGACTATACCTATATGAGTGAAAGTAAGCGAAAGGTGCAGTTAAAGTTCTTATTTAATGCCTCCTACAAACCACTTTAACTAAAAATTAGGAGAAATAGGGCACAAGGCAGGGAACACCAATTAGTCTAATCTACATGTCTTTGGATTGTGGGAGGAAACCGGAGTACCCGGAGGAAACCCACCAAGCACGGGGAGAACATGCAAACTCCATGCACACAGAGACTGGAATCAGCCTGGCTGGGAATCAAACCTGGACCCTGGAGGTGCAACGCAACAGTGCAACCACTACACCACTGTGCTGCCTATTACATATTCTATTTCATTTCATTCAGATGCTTTTCTGCTCAACACAGCGCTGTAAAGTGCTTATTTGTTACCGCAGCCTTCCTGTGGAGCTTGAAACAGTGTAGCGATTCTCATTTGACCTCTCTCATCAGCCCAACATTCTTCCCCTAGAACTGCTACTCACTGAATCCCCCCAACACACACACACACACACACACAGCACCCCCCCCCCTTTGTAACCTCTAGACTGCGTAGCATTTAAACCTGCCCATCTGACACCAAAATCAATGCCAAAGTAACTGAGATTGCATTTTCCTCCCTCTGATGTTAGATATAAACATTAACTTAAGTCTTTAACCTGGATCCACATGACTTTATACACACCAGTGCTGCCACATGACTTTATACACACCAGTGCTGCCACATGACTGGACGATGACACGAATGAGCAGGTATGAAGTTGATGTAATGCTAAATAAGGATTGTTTTTTCTAATCTTCAGTAAAGTGCGTACCCTACACACTCCATTCACCTGCTCGTCTACAGTTCCTACTCACTGAGATCCGACTGTGTAAACAAGATGTCACAAATAACATTTAAGACTAACTGGAACTGGATGCATCGTCTAGTCTGTGTAACGCACTGTTTGGCCACTAGGTGTCGGTATTATCCCAACTTGGTGCGTTCAGGTAACAAAGATCTCGTTAATGCTGTACCATCAGACACATTGTGTAACAGGTTTACTTTTCATAATAATAAAAATAATGTTTTTCTAAATTTTACCAGTTTTTCAGCTACAAGACCAAATTATCCTTTATCATAATATCATAAATGATTGTATTACCTAAGTGATTCTACAGCTAAAATCTAATTGTATCTGTGAAAGATTAAATTTTTTTTGACTGGATAAAAACTGAATTCTTCTTTCAATGTATTTCTTTCTCTGTACACAAACACACATTTTTTTTCCTGGTATTGCTTTTGATCATATCACGATCATCTCACAGGGGTTGTGCGGAGACTGTGCTACCTGTGTTGAGGCAGTGTGTGCTAAGAGAGAGAATCTATTGATTTTAACTGCAAAGTGCCTCCCACACACTGAGAGAAAAAGAGAGAGTGAGAGATAAAGGATCGCGAAAGCCACTCCTACATATTTGCACTTTGGCTTGTTGATGCTCTGCTCTGTTGGTAATAAAAAGATCAAACCTGAGACAGTTGCAGTTAAAAGCAAGCGCTTACTGTTTGTATTTTCCAAGAATGTCACAGTGAACCAACTTGTTTACTTGACAAAGCCGAGTGTTTCAGTATCTCTGGCCTTCATGCTCATGAATGCAGAGTGTGTGTAGCGACGCTGTTTAGTGAAGTAGCATACATTAGGCATTCTTATCCTTGAGAATGTTGTGCTTAAATGTCAATCATCACATTTCAATTCCAGCTAATTGATACGCTGAGAAGGTATGTGAGGGATTGATTGTTATTAATCAGAAGCCCAGTGTTCAGTCTATTTAAAATCCTTCAGACCAGAGATGCAGCTCAGTGATGCTGATAAACGTGCAGCTGTGCTTACAGTGCTGCCCACGATGTAACTTCCTATAGTACCTCCGACCAACTGTTTCCTGATTGCCGTTGCCAGGACATTAAATAAACAACAGTTTAGTTCCTTTTTCTTTTTTCAGGATACTTTTTGGCCTAACTTTTAGGTTGCGCTTATCCCACAACCCTGCTGGGCTTCTATTTCTGAGAGCTTAGTGGCTCTTCATACTCTTGCCGGAGCCCAAAGCCACAGCAGACCCTCCTTCTTCTCCTTTGGCAAGCACCCCCAGCTCACACTCACTGCCTTCCTAATTTAGTAACGGCCGGGTAAAAATATGTGCTAACGAACGGGGTCTGGTATGTCAGGCTGGCGTCCAAGGGAAGGGAAGGGAAGGTAAGGGAGGGGTAGGAGGGGGTTTCACTTGTGAGCGAGAAGGGAGTGCAGTGAGGCCACAAAGTACAAAGAGTACACACTCTCATGTTGTGCCTTTAGTGTAGTAATACAATAACCGATATTATAATATGATCAATGATTTCTTGTGTAGCAGAGCTGATACTAATTTTGAGACACGATGGTAATGATATAAAAATGTGACTGTTGTAAAGGTAAAGCAATATTTACCATGAAAATAGAAACTGGCTTTTCTGCCAGTTCACTGATGTATAATAAATGACAGGAAAAGGTAATATCTGCTTGCTACTGCACAAATCTTTTTGCTCATTTGGAATATGGGTCCATTAACTCACCATATGATCATGGTGTAATATCAGTCAAGTTGTAATAGCAAACTAATATTAATGTGATTTTTTTTTCTTTTTTTGTTAAATCTTAAAAAGTTTGATACTATGGCATTTTTGTAATAATTGCTTCTTTAGTAAAGCCAGAGATTAACATTTTGGGGTTCGTTCAAAAAATTATTCCACAAAATCATCATGTTAATGGTGGGGAAAAAAGGTTTTTAGTCCTTAGTGGAACCGACATGATCTGTTAGATTAATCGTTCTCCACATTAAAGGTCCTCTTCTAGCACCATTATACTGTACAGTACATTGTGCTTCTAGGATGTGTGTGTGCGTGAGTGCACACACATCTATATGCGAGTGCATGTGTATGTGAATGCTTGGGTCTGTCCCTGTGCGGATGTGTGTCTGGGGTTTGTCTGTATGCGTGTGAAACCTTGGCCCTTACACCCTGAGCCTAACACTGAGTCATCAGTCCATGTGTAGTGCACCATCAAGCAGATTACAAACAGCAGCTAGCATGTCTTTCTACACACTTTTAACACCCCGGCCACACACCCACACACACAATCGGTCAGAAAAAAGAAACACTAGTGTTTAAGCTCAGCATCCAGCGTGAGTGTGTGTGCATGTGTGTGTACATAGGTCTGAAGTTATTCCTAATAAACTAACCTGCAACCCCAGAAAGAATAAACATGTTTTATTTTACAATAAATATTATTTTATTTATTTAATAATTAGTTTATTGTTTTATTTGTAATTAGTTTTATATATATATTCACACATCGTACCATGTGATATTTAAAGTTTCCTCAGCTAGCAATAACCTAATTAAGTCTCTCATCCCTTTAGGTAACTAATTATCCACTTATATTTGTCCATGTTTCCAAAGCTATAGATATATCACTGTCTCCTGGTTCCACCACCAAAAGAATGTTGCCCAGCAATAGCACAGCATAAACATAGCCTACAGTGCATGAGTTTTGTCTGTCTGTGATTGATTCATTCGGCAGACCCCCTTATCCAGACCCTATGACATAAAAAGTCATGTTCCATTTATAAAGAAGAGTTCCTTTTTTTTTTTTTTTTTTTTTTTAAATATCTACTGTATTTTGGCTAGAATTCAATTCAATTCAATTCAATTTCCTTTATATAGCGCTTTTAACAATGGTCATTGTCGCAAAGCAGCTTTACAAGATCAAAAAAAAAATTAGGGAAATGAGGTGATCTTGGAGATTTGACAATGGCGCTATATATTTTGTTTTAGAATCTAATTATGCAAAGGTAGTTATAAATACTGAAAGAAAAGGAAATTGGCATCCTTTGCAAACAATATTGGTTTAGCACTGGTGTCATGAGAGGTTGACAGGTTCCATGCAAAACGTGCGTAAAGTTGTGGCATCACGATCATTGTTTCGTGCCGTTGCACCAAAACCACTATTAACACCTAGAAGTGGTAGGGAAACCTTGTCATCACATGGCCTGGTTTCAGTCAAGTCAGTGTGAAAAACTCTGCTGGTGGTTAAATGTAGCAATACCACATCACAGCCCCAACATACGATTTCAAAGGTGTCAAGTTCGAATTTAACTGCAGTACATTTGCCAATATTAAGTACTGGATGTTTGTATCAGTTTGAGAAAAAAATTAATCCTGGAAATCATTTAAAGATGATTAAGACCTAAACTAAAGCAGGTACCATAAAATAAGTGTGTAAACTATAATATATACATCCTGTATATATTACCATTTATTTTCAATACTGTGTACAATGTTTAACTCATATCACTAATATCAAAACTGAATGGGTTTGCAGACTTTACACTGAATGTAATTAACAGAATTATGTAAATCAATAGACTTTTATCTTATTCTCCTAAAAGTTATTTTAAGCCTTACATTACACTATGAAACCTTTATTTGCAGAATTAAATTTCAGTCAAAGCACTTAAAGGCATTCTCAACTCTGTGACAAAAGCAGGTTCAATCCTGTGACATCTAATATAAAATCCCTCTAATAAAAACGTTTGTATAGCTGGTCTTAATATATACACCATCTTTCTAAAGCTCAAAACTTTTAATTCCTTAGCCTGATATTATAGACCAGGAGAATGTATTCGCATTTCAGTGTTTTTTTATTTTATTTCATCCTCATGAACATTAAGTGCAATTTCCTGATACTGTAGCTGAGGTTTCCCTTCATGTTGTTGTCCAAGTGTAAGTGTGCTTCTCCCCATTTCCATTCCCATGTTATAGCACAAAATGAATCTAAACAATGAAATTAGATAATAGGTGTTCCTTCTTTAAAACACTGATTGCCAATAATATTCAGAAAAGTCAGAATGTAAGAACAACATGCATAACCACTTCAGGGGAGCTTTATTTAGGGGAAAAAAGGGATTATTCACAAAATGACTGTGCTCATATTAATTAAGCATATCAATCAGTCCGGAGGGCACTGCATTGTACAAGCTGCAAAAAAATTCTAATTATCAGCATGGCAGCAGTTTAACACCACACAACAGCAAGCTTAAAATATGCACTTTTTGAGTCTGCTTTTCAATATATAAAATATAAAGTGGTTAATGTGTAAAGGAATAAACCACCTGCCAAGTAAGCCATGTGTCCACTTACCAGTTTGTTCCTGTTGAGCATAATAATAATAATAATAATAATAATAATAATAATAACAAAAACAATATCATTATTATTGTTGTTGTTGTTGTTATTATTATTATTATTATTATTATTATTATTATCATTATTATTATTGTTGTTGTTGGTGGTGGTTTTGTTGTTGTTTTATAAAAGGCATCGTTTAGATTTAGGTCTAATAACATAGACAGTTATAAGACCCCAAAATAAATCTTGGAAGTCTGTCTGGTGGAAAAGTTTATAACTGTATCTCAATCTTGTGATTATGCATAATAAACTGAGACCAAATTTGGTAGGAGCCAGCACACTGGCTGTAAAATAGCATAAGTGGTTTAACACTTCAACACAGAAATGGATTAGTATGTCTCACAGTGCGTATGCTAATGCACTCACAGCTGCCTCACTTCTGATAAAGAGCGGCATATGCGCAGGCAATGTGTGTGAATGTTTCCAAGTGGGTAATCAAGGTGGTTTGTGCAAGTGACAGAGCAGTTAAGAACATGAAACTAAGCCAATGTGTTAGCCAGGGGCAATCAAGCTAGCTAAAGCAGAATAAGCTACGACTGTGATAGCTCCAAGAAGATAAACTGGATTTAACTATGCAGAACTTGGTAGCATTCCAGCATCGAGATTTCCACGTTCTAGTGTGAAGTGTGCATTACCCAGCACTTTGGTGGCTTAGAGTGGTGTTTATCTCCTAAAACCATGGCCTAAATTTTGAAATGTAAACAGAGAACAAATGTCCAATTGTTTCAACACCGACGTTCCAAGCTCCCTCATGTATTCTGTGTCAAAGCTGGAGATTATGGCATGATTTCGAAGTGTTATTGTTGGACTTTCCACAATGCTGCTTCAAACCAGTAGGGATGCTTTGGTTTTGCTCTCTGTATGTAAATATCATTGTAATAAAAAAAAAATCTAATGCAGGTGAGGTGTGATGTGAGCGTGTTGTAGCAAATGCTGTGTGTTTACTGAAGAAAGTCTCGGTTGAGAAATCCTGGAAGCTGATCTTAGACTTCATAAAGCTCTGCTTTTTCATTTAATTTGTTCTTCTAAATTTTATAAAACAAATCTAATAAAATAAAGAGAGAATTATGGCTGAAAATGTAATAATCTTGCCAATGTGTCCATTTTCACTTTTGTCTTAAATCTTTTCACTACTACTACTACTACTATTAATAATAATGCTTTTAATTAAAATTTAGGAGAAATTTAATTTAAAAAATAGTATTCCAGTAAAATTTCATTAATCTGTTATTTCTCATTTGTGAGACTTTGCAAAGCATGCAACTAAGCCTGGTACAGTATATGTACTGTATGGGAGTTAGTATGATAACAGTTGATTGAAATCAGTCATGTTAAGTCTGTGAGAACAGGCATAGATGTTTGAAAGGATGGCAGGCTGACGATCATGGGAATTGGAGTTAGGCGTTTTTAGGAGTTGCATACATGGACTTTTCTGGAGCCATTTATCAACCGCAAATGTAGGATGGCTCCTAAATAAATGTACATTGCAATAATTTGAGCTGGGGTGCTGAGTTGTATGTATGATTTTTTTCGTCAATCAATGCAAAAGCTACTAAAAAGCATTTAAATCTTTTGATTTGTCCTAATTAATTTGTCTTGGGATCATACCCAGACATTAAACTTACAGAAACTTACAGTTTCCAATTATTTCCTACCAGACTTGACCCTCTGTCTGTCCTCTGGTATGCTTAAAGACCTGACTGTACCACCCACTGACAGGTGCCACTGCAATAGATAATTGATGTGATTCAATTCACTTGTCAGTGGTTTTAACCTTACGGCTGGTCAATGTATAGTTTAATATAATTTTGTTCAGGCCATGGTAATAAATTTAAAAAAGGAGTCTCCATATGTATAAATTTAAATGATCGTGTCTGATGAGCAAGCCAAGGGTGATAGTAGCAAGGAAAATCTTTCTGATATGGCGATAGGAAGAAACAAGAAATAGGATAGCAATAATTGTTTTGCAGTCATACTGTGTGTTAGGCAGCTGAAGGTTCAGTATAACAGAAGATGTTTATGTTATTATAAAGTCCAGTTCATTATTGGAGGCTTAGGTACAAAACTGGAGGAAATTCCAGTCCTGAATTATTGAATGACAATAATCACAAGTACTCAAAGAAAAGGAGTCTGCATCAGCCGAGGCTGGGACCGTCTTCAGGGTAAAGTGGAAACGTCCCCAGTCACCAAACGCATCCCAAGCTGTCCACACAGGGCCTACAAGTGATGAGTTCTCTAACCGGAAGCAGGGCACCAAGATGGGTCAGACAGGTACAGAGGGCAGAGGGGGTCTGGATCACTGGTGGCACAGAAATGGCATGTGTACAGTAGCTCGACAAAGTGAGACAGGAAAAGAGAAGAGAAGAGATAAAAGTTATGTATGGTCACAGTCACATAATGTATAAGATGAATGTATATTTTGTGCAGCGTACAAGCACGGACACCGGCAGGACTAACTATGACAGCATAACCATATCCCTGGGATGTAAAACCAGTTACTCCACCATCAACAAACCTGAGCAATCAATGAGAATGGGGGAAATCAGCTCTTTTACGTAAGGCAAATATATTCACAAAAATGCTTGGCTAAATAAACAGAAGATGCCTGTGAAAATCATTAAAAATAACAACAACAAGTACAACAACAAACAGAAAAAAACTGTTTCATGTACACATTATACCATTATAAAAAAATATAGTGTCTGTCATTTGTCACATGTCTGCCAGAATGTCTGCATGGGTTTCTCTGACCTTTGAGCTCCTTTGTCGTGTTGTTGGAGGTTGGCAGGGGTCGTGTGATGCAGCAATATCAATAATAGAAGAAAGAAGCCCCATCCCTCCTGCAAGCCTGGTATATGGGTCAAGAAGCCTCTCTGTGGACACACGGAGATTGATGAGGATCACCAGGGAGAGTGCCTGTGCTCCAACCCCAGCACCATGAGCTCGCAGTCGGGATCCCCATGCTAACCTTCCCCTGGCTCCCCTCCAGTTCTGCACAGCCTGGTGCTCTTTAAACGACCTTCATTTTCTTTGTATTTTACAAATAAAAACCCTCAATAAGTGAGCTAACCATTTAGCGTACAAGACGATTGTGCTTGATCTTTTTGGCCCATGCGTCATTTCATTTATGTGTTAATCAAATTGTTTATTTGCACGTTTTTGTGCTAATTTTTAAAGTCAGTCTTTAGACCTTTTAGATGGTGTGTGGGCTGTGAGCACATTGTAGAGAATCAGAAGAACAGGTGAGGAGCTGATGGTGATAGTGATAGAGATGATGTGATAATTCTGTAGAGGTTCCTGGCTGTGAATCATCTCGAATTTAACTACACTGCATGTGGATCAGAGCACTACATTAGAATGTGGTGTTTGAGGGTGTGAAAACTGGTAAAGAAGCATGACTGGCACCATTTAATCCTGCCTCATCACACTTCCATGGTTGTTTCATTTGCAAGAGAAAAAAATAAGGGACTTGTGTTTAACACATATTTCCATTAACTTAGGCAACCTCATGCAACACATCCCGTCGATGGGTTAGATCATGACATAAACCAGTTAATATCTCAGTCTTTACCAATTATTGGTCATTTGGTAATTGCATTACCAAATTTCTGCCCTAAACCTTCAGTAATGCTACGTATATTTGTGGTTGTTGTCAATAATTATGTACTTCCAATTTACTAACGCAGAAAGCAAACTGATGAGTGGAGAAGTACATTAAAAATTGGTTGCTGTGTTATGCATTGGCAGGTATTTTGTTAGCATGGCTGGAGTCTGCTTGTGCCCTGAAAATCCATACAAAATTAATTGGGTGGATTAACTTTATCCTGATGAAACTTTCTTATCCTGATGGGAGTTGTCTTTTCCACAACAATGCCCTCATCTACAGGGAATGAAAGCTCAATAAATGGCTTAATGAGTATGAAAACTAAGTAAATCATATGCATCGGCCTTCTCAAACAGCAGCTCTTAACCTCACTGAGCATATGTAGGAGATTTTAGACTGATATGTGGGACATTGGCCTTCACTAAAATCATCAAATAATGCAACATATTTTGGAAGAATGGTATTAATTTTTCCATGACAGTTACGCATATGTACAGTATAAATGCTATTCCAAAAACCATTTAAACTGTTTTTGACATTTGTGGTGGACCAACACCTTACTAGGACACTTAATGTTGTTTATTCTTCTTGACAGGAAATATCCTTTTCCAGTCTAGTGTATATGAGGTATCCATTCAGTCTGTGTTAATATGTAGACAGCAGGCTATGTTTGGCTGCAGCCTAACCCTTGCATAGAGCAACAGTCTGTGTAAACCATAATGACTCATGTCAATATTTGATCAAATCGTGTCAGTCTTATCATGTATCTGTTCTAATTCACCTGAGATAATGGAAATATCTAGTACTCAGTTTGGTACTCAGACTTCTTTAAATGTGTTTAGGGTAAGCATTGGGGTAATATTTTACTTACTTTTTATTTTGCATTTACTTTATTATTTAAATTTAGTTCGGATTATAAACTACTTATAAAATATGCAACAATATAAATATACCATTCTGAATGAACAGATAATATATCCCAAAGAATGTAAATATAGATCCAAACATTAGAGTTAAAAAAATTAATAATTATGTAACAATGTCTGTTGTGTTATATAAGTAAAAATTAATTTATTAAATATTTGCTAATATTTGCTAATACAAATATTATTATTTAAAAAGAAATGATTTTTTTAAACTTAATTACTTAAGTTAAAGAGCATTTTCTTCCAGTCAAAAGTTTGGAAGCACCTTTAAATTTCCTTTTTTCTCCCTTTTCTTTCTATATTGTAAAACAATTCTGAAACCATCCTAAATATGCAATAATCCTTTTTGATCAGTTAGTACTGAGATGTGTCTGCTACGTATGCTTTGTAAAGCCCTCATTACTTAGGTCTTGCTTTCCTGGGGAGGTCTCCATGAGAGCCAGTTTCATCATTGTGCGTAATGGGTTTGGCAAACACACTTGACAATACTGTTCTTGCAAGAACTCTTCCAGAACAGCTGGCCTTCATGCCTTAAAGTGTCAACTGACTGTTGTTGTTGTAATTGTTACTTAAATAACTAATGCCATATGTATTATTTTATAGGTTTGAAATCTCTGGTATTGATCAAGAATCTAGAAAATAAATCACTAAATAAAAAAACAAAACAAAGTAAAAAAAACACTCACTGAATTAGATGGTGTGTGTCCAAACTTTTGACTGATAATGTACAGTGTTTCTGTCAGATTTATATACTGTAAGTGCATTGGATAACACTTTACTACATGTATTATTGCCCTAAACTGTCCTTCCCTGGTCTTTACAAGGGTGTATATACTATAGCACATTTAAGTATATAAATCACTACACATTATTCGACTTGCAATTTATTTACTGCAACCGATTTTCACTAAAACTTCTATGAAAAAGTTTGTCAAGCATTGTCAAATTACATTTTTAAACAAAATAACTTTATTTATACTGTCATATTACCTGCCACATACAATTTTATCGTCTATCTTTAAACACATCTTACAGCTTTAAGTGTGTGAAAAATTGTGTGTGAAACTGAGGAGAAAAGTGATGCACCTCACCTACTGTTTTATAAACAAAGCCCCTGTGGAACGTAACCGATCCTTTAGTTTTTTCATCGAGATTTTGATAAGACAGATGTTTTTCCTTCCCAACTAAATATTGTGGCAGAGGCCTGCTGGAGGAAACTGCTAGGATTTAAATAACCTCTTCATGTTCCTCTGCTACAATGATGCCATGCCAGATTTTGCAGTCTATACTTCAGCTATCAAAGCCGAAAAATCAATGAGTGGAAGAAGTGTGTGTGTGTGTGTGTGTGTGTGCGTGTGTGTGTGTGTGTGTGCGTGTGTGTGTGTGCGTGTGTGTGTGTGCATGTGTGTGTGCGCGTGAAGTGGGAAATCAAGCTGGTGGGAAACTTGTAAGTCATTATGTTAGAGATGAAGCGAGAATATCAGTGTGAAAAAGGGGGCGAGGATGAGCAGAGTCAGCCTGGGACTGTAGCAGAGAGAAACTGTTCTTGTCTTTACAGAAGAGCAAACCTGACTCATTGGGGTTGCTAAAAAGACTTTCATTTAAAACAAAATGGGGTTAGGGGGGGGTTAGAGGAAGAAGTAATATACTACTGTATTCACATTGGAATCTGATCTACACTGTTAACTAAAGTTCTATGCTGCATTATAAGGTACGCATGCATGCGAGTTTCCTATTTAAAACATCTGTATGATTTCTCTTCATGTTATTCCAGCTCTGTGAGTCACATGTGGTTGTACTACCACTGCAGGGCACATAACCTGAGAGGATCTTATGATAAACCAAGTAGAGCAATTGATGCTAACACGTGACATCAGCCCCCATATTCTCAACCTATGCAAGGTTGTATTCAGAGCTCGACCCCTTACACCTCCAGCCCCACACAAACTGCTAGCTGTTCTCTACCAAGATTTTCATCTCCACAGTTCTTCTGAGGACCTATTGATTTAGATGGAGGCCTATTGATTTTAATCATAGTTCCTTACTTTAAACACCCACACTTTGGAATGCATTAGCATTATGGCAAAATGAAATGCTAACACTTATATTCACAAAGCTAAGGCTTGTTGGACATACAGGCTTATAAATACATATGCATACAAAACTAGACTACAATATGTTATGTAAATTCTAAAACAAATGGGAAAAAACAAGTTGTCATTCAGTATCTAATATTCAATTTAATTAAATTTTATTTGTATAGCGCTTGTTATCAGTTGTCATTGCCGCAATGCAGCTTTCCACAATCAAAAGAATTATTTAAGTTTGTATGGAATGTGAACTTGTATAAATCAAAATGGTCAGATAGTCCCTGATAAGGATTAATCAGGATAATCAGAATTAAGCATAAATAAGTTAATTAGCATCCAGTCTCTTATATCCTTTACGCATTGCTCAACTTTAGCAAGCTGGTTTTTCTCATCTGGTTTTGCTGAGACATATAACTGTATGTCGTCAGCATAACAATGAAAACTAATACCATACTTGGATTATGTTGCCCAAAGGAAGCATGTAAAGGGAAACAAACAGTGGCCCTAAAACCGAACCCTGTGGAACACCAAACTCCACTAGAGAACATAAAGAATAATCACCATTCAAATATACATACTGATAACGATCAATCAACATCTGAGCCAGGAGAGGGCTTTTCCCTTAATTCGTACCACATTTTCTAATCTGTGGAGGAGAAAACTATGATCAATGGTGTGAAAAGCTGCACTGAGGTCGAGTAACACAAGCATAGTGACTCAACCCTGGTCAGAGGCCAATAGGAGGTAATTTACTACTTTAACGAGTGCTGTCTCTATGCTGTGATGAGGCCTAAATAATTACTGATATAGTTCCTGTATGCTATTTTTATGTAGATATGAGTATAGCTGCTCCGCTACTATCTTTTGTAGAATCTTAAAGAAAAAATATGCACCTCTGTGTCTCTTAAGAAACTAATACTGTTTTGCATGTAAAGTATATGTAGACCTAAAATGACTAAAAACCCAAATATCATGAAACTGTTGCCAATCAATACTTTAATTGTTCATTTAAATTCATTAAAATACATCTTTTATCTTTTATCTCTGAAGCAAGGAAAGTCTTAAAAATTATTGTCCAATGAATCACACGACCATCAATAAAAATCCCAAAAAAGTGGTACACCCCTGTACAATTATCTTCTCTGCCTTTCTTTACTGGTGCTCACAAGCACTGTTTTTCCCCTTCCTTTCTCCCAAGGGAACTGGATGGACTTGCTAGTTTAATAGATGCTTCCACGTCAAATCAGCCCTTGTTTCCTTTGAACCTGCTTCAAACAATAGTGAAGGTCGACTACAGTACGTGTTTTGTTCCCTGCCAGCCATGTGGATGGCACATGCTAATGGTATGAAGCAGAGGAGTTAACACCAATGTTTTGTTTCAAGAATGGACTCAGGAGCTGTTGGTCATTACCCAGACATTTGGGAGTGCAGGAGGGGGCTTTGATCTGGGAGCGAGGGTTGTGTATACAGAGTGAGGAAAAAGGACAGGATGAAAATGTTTCAGATGCGGACAATGTAGCCACATGAAAAGGTCCTTTGTGGCTTTGCGCTTAGTTCTCTGCAGATGGACAGCTTCCCTCCCCATTAAAATAAACATGAAAACACTTCTCCTGTCCAGATGTGGCAATTCAGAGTTGTCATGTAAATGTAAAAGTATATAAAAACCTTTGCTTTACCTTGTATATCTAGACTTACTACTGAAATGCAATATGCCAGGTCATTTAGGGTGAATATTCAAATGAAAAGAAATCGGATGTGATAGTCTGTCTAATTGAACACGAGATCAATATTAAGTCATGTCCAAGATTATTTTTTATCATATCTGCACAGGCCTTTAGTTTTTTTTCCCCTTTCTATGTTAGTATAGAATGCTCACTACGTGTTTTGTGCTGTTATTTGCTGCAACATATACACTGCAGTAACAACAAAGCAAGTGCATGTTTTGTATTAGCATTACAAAGCTCTAGTTGATTTAGCCTGCAATGGTGAAGCTTGAAGAGCTGGAGTCGAGGAAGGCCATAGCACAGAGAAAAGCTGACAGCTTAATAAGAATATCCCTGAATGTCTCCCATTATGGCACCACGCTCCCTGGTCTTTATATAATACAAGTAGCAATGGAGCATCTCATTGCCTTGCCTTTTCCTTATGAAAAATTGCCTGGCTTCCCCCTCCCCTCTCATTGCACAACCAATAAAGCGTATCATTATCTTGGCCTTGTATGAGCTTTTGCCTTGTGAGGCGGCATTATTGACAATATGTCTTCGCTGTTTAATGGAAAATGAAGGAGAGTTATCCAAGTGTAGCTGCAAAACACTTCTTTTCCATTTGCTAGGATTGTCCCACTACACAACATGCTAAGAGTAAAAAGAGAGTAAGGGTTTGAGTAGATGTGGGTTAGGGGTAAAAAATTACCACAATTGTTTACCACAATTAATACAACAGATACAGTACTGTTATATGTAATACACACAGGAGTCGTTGCCTTTTTCTCATCCGCTTGTCTCTTTCTCATGGGTCTCTGCAGTGAGATACTAATGAGCACTGTATGCTAATACCAGGTGGAGTTTTCCTTCGTGATTTTATTTTATTTTTTTACACTTTTTCATTCGCATTTGTTTATTTTCTTATCAACTCCTTCAGGACAGTCCCTATGGCCTCACACTTCAAAAGCGTTAGCATTAGCTATGACAAATACAAGCCTTTGATGATGCTGCAGTTCTTTGCAACATCTGAGGAGTGCTCAGAGAGTCAACAGTTTACAGTTTGACATTTAGTGGCAGATTAGTGAATTTCATGCCACCTGTCCTCTTGCTTGTAATTAGCATGGTAAGGTATTGTGCTCCAGTGCTGAGCAGTACTTGTAGCATCATTACTGAACACCTGGAGCTGAACAGCTTGTGGCTTCTTCTTGGTGTGACCCTGAGTAGGGCAACTTGCTGAGCCTGGAGTTGGTGAATGATGGTGGAGAAGGATTTGTCAGATGTGGGGCAATCCCAGGAGCTGCAGTTTGTTTCTGTTGCACTCACCTGAAAGGCTACAAATCTAGTCCTAGCTCTAATGGACAAAGACACTTGAATAACCATTGCACAAAGACACTTTGTTCTATGCATATTTGCACACCATCTTTCTTCCAAAATATCAAAATTTCTCAATTTCTTAAATGTTCTTGTACAGTACAGTATATTTCTATTTGTACAGTATATTTCTATTTTTAGTTCTATTTTTCCTAGTTCAATTTAATTTTTCTATTTAATTTTTCTATCGTATTTCCTTTTATTCATATTTATTTCTTATTATAAGCTTTAATTCTCTTTTTAAGGTCACTGGCAGTCATATAAGCATTTCACTACATTTCGTACTGTGTATGACTGTGTATGTGACAGACAAAATGTGAATTT
This sequence comes from Clarias gariepinus, assembly GCF_024256425.1. Lineage (NCBI taxonomy): Eukaryota > Metazoa > Chordata > Actinopteri > Siluriformes > Clariidae > Clarias > Clarias gariepinus. The sequence continues at coordinate 21,451,628 of NC_071106.1, forward strand.
GATTTAATGCGAATGGTGAGAGAAGGCTGATGGTCTCTGCCTAAGCTTCTACTGTATAGTGTACTTTGTATAGTCTCCCTTTTTAGAGTGTTAAATTTGTCCTTTGTCCAGGATCCCTGTCCTCAACATGGTTAAATGTATGATAATGAGATTAAACAAGGATACTTACTCCGATCAGCCATAACATCATACAAAACATTGTGCCAATACAGTGTAGGTTTCCCTTGTGCTGCCCAGGCAGTTTTTGCCCCTTAGGCCATGACTCCTCAAAATCTCTGGGAGTGTGGGATGGGGCATCAGTGGATAAGATTTGTTTGTCTGGCACATTCAATGAGTGCTTGATTAGACTGTAATCTGGGGAGTTTTGAGGCTGGTTTGGCAGCCTTGGACTCTTCACTTGCTGTGGTCTGTGTAGGCTGAGCAGAGGTGCAAAAAATGTTCTGGTGCCATTCTATCATGGCCAGCATTGGCTTTTTTCAGCATTGTGCTTTGCTCCCCACAGACATACTGTAGATGAGTCTAGGGTGTCCATGATCTATTCCAGGTTACTGCTATAGAACTAGTAATTAGTGTTAATGTGTAAATGCTACAGCTGATCATTGCATGGTACCTACTTATTACTTATTATGCTAGAAAAGCAGGACTCTTGTCTAAAGATGTTCATATTTTCAAAATTAATGCAAATAGTTTGAGGTTGTCAATTAAACCTGACTGCTAAATGAACTATTTGCTATGGCAAGAGAACAAAAGAGTTAAGAGATATTATCAGTAGCAGATGAATCTAACAGGAAGCATACTGTATGGAAGAGGACTGGAAAGAATAGTGAGATTTTGGCTAGGGCTGACATCCTCTGGAAATGCTTGTGGTCTGTATCCTTCTCTACCTACTATAAAGAAACTAAATCTGCTATCTGCTCACTCAGCAGAACATATATAAAATATAAAGCAGAATTTTTATGATTTTGTTATGAAGTTATCCATCATCTCATCATTCTACTTTGTTCATAGTGACTTTGTTTGCACATCCTTTTTATTTAACTACTTATTCTTCTACAGTAGCTGATTACTTATAGGTTACTCATCTGAAAGCATATTACTCAGTACCTGCTAAGAATTGCTAAGTCACACAGTAAAAAGAATGGGAACAATGGGTAATCAGAAATATAACTGAGGACTCAATATTGCATGCTTGTAGTTCATGAAATTCAAACACACAAGTATCTTCCTTAAAACTTTAGTAGGGTTAACACTTAAAAGCTTTATTAAAACTGCAAGCATTGAGCCCTTATTTATGACAAAATGTAGATTGTCCATTTAATGTCTTGAAGTCTCTGCCCTGTATTGAATGCTGTGTAGTTGGATCTCCACTGTTGCTAACTTTTTTGACCACATGTTGCCTCAATATGGTTTTTGCAGGTGACAGAAAGTAAAGCTTTGGCCAAAGCACTCATACAATGGGTCTCTGTAGTAAAGCCAACCACAAGGAGCTCATTGTGGAGGAGCATCTCAGGCTCTGTTTCTGTAGTTAAGTGAGATGAAAACTAATTGCAGCTGACTGCATGCAAAGGTTCCTGCTTTTTGTGCTGTCTGGATTTGTCCAGACCACTTGGCAGTGTTTAGTTAAATATTATGTAGAACTGGAAAGGGAAGAACTGACTGTTAAGGTTTGAAGCCTGAATTGAGTACTCTGTATATTGTATTATGTTCAGGCTCTGGATACATTTGTACTAGGCCTAATCAAATAAATACCTTTTCTTTCTCACATTTTCATTTGTACTGTCTGAAACATTTGATATGAACTATGTTACTATGATAGTAAAAAATTCTTTAGAGGCATTCAGTAACAAAAATGGGTGTCCATTTCCTTCCTCACATGGCTGTTGGAGCCTGTGCTGGCAGTCCCCTGGGAATATGCCCCTCTTGAGGTGGACATGTTTACTAGTTTCTGCCTCAGACTCGTGCCCACAGAGAGGTACATGTAAGCAGGGGTGCAGCACATTGAATCCCCCTGACTCCCGGAGCTATCTGTAAACAACCTGCGGGCCGCTTTTCTTCTCCCTAATCGTGCTCCCTGGGCCTCCTCTGTCTTCTTTTCAGACTCTCCTAAATCGTAGCTCCAGATAATTCTTATCGGTGGGATGCATATTAGTTCATATGTGCCAAACCTATTTTGATGATCGGAAAGTGCAAAGGTGGATTTGGGTTATATTCTTAAACAATGCCGTACTGTTTTCTTTTGAACAAGAAGAGTGATTCAGTTCTCCAGGTCATTACATCCCTCATTGTTGCTGTTTTTCATTGTTTGCCAGGCCATCTATGGTATCCTTGGAGCTGTATGATGTTTATCGTATTGCAGCTCCAACTGGTGTACTGAAGCTCATCACCTGATCCTGACCGCTGCTTCTTTGCCAGGCATCTTGGTGCCTGTCTGGGCAAGATGAGGAGTAATTGAAAGCGAAAGCATGCTCGGGTGCTGATCTGGATAAAAAGCGATGTGTAGCCAGTGGGGGCATGAAACATGCTGTGTAACCTATGCAGGGAGTTGATATAGCGCAAGAGAAAGTACAACACACAGTATGATACAAGGCTATGCTGCGATTACTTAAATTGAGCAGCAGTCACCCCTATCATTTTAGAAGCGGGGTCACACCTGAGAAGCAGCTGAGCCATGGGGCTAGTTGGAGCTCATAGTGAGAAAACCGCTTTAAAGACCCATACCAATAGAGCATGTTCTATCTCTGTAGTAATGAGGGTTGATTTTGTAATCATATACTGTGCAGATAGGTTAATTGTTTTCATTAACAATGACTTTGTGGAGCTTGCTTAGGTCTTGGCCCATCAACTGTGTCAGTGAAGCATTGAGGAAGCATGAGCCTAGTGCACTAGGACTAGGACCACCACCCAATTATCATTCCCACTGATAATTATTCATGGGACTGGTTGATAAAAACCATGAGAAGTTGTGAAGGCACTAAGCACCATCTTAATGTACAAAACTGGAGCTGTAGCCACAGCTGAGAGAAAAGACTACTGCCAAGCATGGCATGTGTACACTAAAAACAGTGCTTGTGTTTCCCCATCTCCCTTCCTTTTTCCATCTTAGTCATGCATACTAACACACACACACACACACACACACACACACACACACACACACACACACACACACACACACACACATACTGTCACAAACAATTAGAGTGATATAGAATGGTAAATTAGTTACTGTTGATTGTCCATATTTAAAAAGGGCAGTTTGCTAGTTTGCCATACAATGTCCTTTTCATATATATTCATTGTTAGGAAATGGCATGTTAATGACTAAGAAAGATAAATTTGTCAAAAATACAATCTATATTTCTCAGCCCCACGCTCTCTAATTTTCTTAATCTAATTAAATACGACACACCATTTGCTTTACATCCTCATCCTCATCCTTATCCACATTTGGTGAACTTTGTAAGCCCCTTGTAAACATTCCCACAGAATACATGATACATTTACAAATGTTCAAAATGTACCAGGTTGTCAGGTAGACCTGTTGGCTGTCACCAAATCAGTACAACCTTCTTGTTCTTTCAAGGTAAGTGCAACTTGTGTTGCAAATGTTTTTTTTGCTGACATTTCGAACAATTTCATTTTAAATCTGGTTGAAGATACTGTTTAACTTTTATTATGAATAACAAAAGTATATCAAATCTGCAGTTAGATTGTGAAAAGTGGCTACAGTATGCTATAGCACCACTCCGTGATACAGGCTCATACTGTATAGTGTATTTAACTATTACAAAAACACTGATCTGTATGATGAAGCAGGATGGAATGTAAGAATGTGAACCTTCAAGATGAACAGATCTCCTTTTTGATGCAGTTAAATTTTTATTTCTGAGTAAGTATGGACACACCCTTGTGTTGTGTAGAGACATACACTCATAAACAACTGCACCCCTGCTCATTTATTTAATTATCCAATCAGCCACGCATGTGTGGCAGCACTATGCATAAAACCATGCAGGTGCAAATTCAGTTAAAATGCACATCAAATCTCATAATGGGGAAAATCAGTTATCCTGTTGCTGTAAGAGGTTAAAGGAGAGAGGCTAGAATAGTTTGAACTAACCGGAATACTATAGTAACTCAAATAACCCTTCTACACCCATGGTGAGCAGACAAGCAGCTGCACAGAATTAAACCAAGGCAGATGGACTACAACAGCAGAATACCACAACAATTTTCACTCTTGTCAACTTCATTCATCAAACAATACATCCCCCAAGTTGTCAGCCATCTAGTTTGGGTAATCCTGTGAACACATTGCCTCTTATGATCAATAATAGTAAGGATAATTTGGACATCATTACACTGATTGTTATTGCTGGTTTCCATGATTTTGTTAAGACAAATGAAAAGTCAGTAGGTTCTTTCACAAGGGAACATCCACAAGTACAGGATGAGAGATGGCATGATTCAATCCCACTTTAAAGTACATCTCTGTCGTGGCCTGAAGCATTATAGCTGACATCCTCCAATTTTGCACAGAAACAATATTGCATAGGCTACTGTCTGACACCTAGGCAGGAAAAGAGCAATACGTCAGTATAGCACTGTCCCTTCTATCGTTTAAAGGGGTTGTAAGCAAAGTATACACAATCCTAAATTACAGGCATGCTTCACAAAAATGAAAAAAAAAAATAAATAAAAAGGCTAATTGACAACTGCATGCAATCAGTGATATTTTGTGCTGAAATATATATGGATGCTGTATAGTTTTTAATTCAATGATTTCCAAAAACAAAATTGCATTTTTTTCCACTTCTCCTGAACAAAACAACAACATAGAGTCTATTTCTTTAATGCCTAATAAGGTTGGGGGCATTTGTAGAGGGATCTTTGACATTCCTCCTTTGCTATACTGTGTTATTAGGTTTGTACATGTGAATCCTTTCCTCTGGTTAAAATTAAGAATCTTAAATTTGCCACTGTAAGAGGTCAAGAGAGCAGCAAATATACAAGACCACTACTCAGGAGTCCCGTAATTGTTTAAAAAATTTACACACACCAAAGAGGCGGGAAACAAACCCAGGCCCTGGAGGTGCAAGGTGACCTTGCTTACTAATAAGCCACTGTACCACAGTTTGTATAGACACCTCCTTGAAGATACAGACATCAAGGCATTACAATAATCCAACCTAGATGTAAAAAAAAGCATGAACTAGTTTCTCTAATTGATCAGTTAATTTCCTGTGCATTTCAAGTGATTCATTAAGAAAAATGGCAATCAATTAAAAAAAATGTCATAACACATTGTTGCATGTATTTTCTGTGCACACAGGCCATTGTCCTGTAGTGGAAACATGCATGCCTATCATGCCCATAACACAGTTGTGTATGGCTAAACAGAAATAGCTGTATGGCTAATGGGGAACTAGCCGTATAGCCACATGGCTTACTGGGAAAGAAAATAATTTTTTTTTTATTTATTAAATACACCATAATCTATCCATGTGCTATTATACTTTTCTTGGCTATTTTCAACCAAAAGTAATGGTGAGCATGACCAAGCAGTATGATTTTGTGTTCATTTAAGTATAAATATAATAGAAAGTATAAATATAAAGTAAGGTCTATGCACTGCACGCTTTTTTCAACACTTTCAACAGGATATTATGAATGTGGCATTCAATAGGCTTTTCCCCACATTAATTTTTAATAGGAAATTATTTTACATACAAGTACATTCAAACTTGATCAAATAACACGTTTTTGCATGCACACATTTGCATGTCTCAGTGAAAATGGTACTTTTAATATAAGTTTTACTCTTCATTCTTTTTTGTATTGTGTATAACATTTATTTTATATAACACTTTTTGCCCATTCTCCTAAAGGGTGCCAATAATTCTGAAGTCAACAATATTTCATCTCTTTGTTTTTTACAATTAAAAAATCAGGGGCTGGATAGGTTAAAGGTTAAATTTCTCATCACATTTTGAAGTCTGCCTTATTAGAGAGTTCTACGCCACTGATCTTGTCTTGGGTAATATATCTTATTTGTGGCGCTGAAAAAGCACCTCTTTGTTTCTTGTCTTTAATACCTGCAGGGTATTCTTTTCTTAATCTCTGATGATTAGCCTTTGCCACTAGGTCCAGGTCATTAATCCCATTCCCCTTTTAGTGAGTGACAATAATCTCTGCTCACTGGGCTTGGCGACCTGGCTCAATTTGTCACTCTGTCGCCCAGTGGCTCTTAGCAAGGGGATAGGACAAGGACCATTTACTGTATCCCATAAATGTGCTGGAGAAAACTGCAGGACTGGCAAAAAAGTGTCAGGTGCACAATAGGATGTGGCATATTGTGTGAGAGAGCTTTTCCCCTCGAGACCCAAACACAAATGTTGTGAGCCTTGTAAATTCACCTTCCTATTTATGTTTTTAATTCCTCATAACTGTAGAAATTGTTCAATGTCTTCAAACAGAAAGCTGTCTTGGAAAACATTTATTCTTTTCTCATAAAATCTGTTTTGAATGACCCTGTCATGGTGAGCCAAAAATGATTCTATTCATCTTAAACTTATACTAATGCTCAGGTGATCTTTTGTGCATGCAGCTTTGCATTTTAAAATGTGCCTATACTTATATCACTCTTTCGAATCAGAGCAATGACAGAAGAGCCACAGTCAAGGCATTTGACCCCACTACCTCTGTCTCTCGGTACTTTTCTCTCTATGTGCCACAGAGCCATGGTAGCATTCCTAGTGAATAAATTTGTAGATCATATACCATACCTCTTGACAGAAGACAGATCCTCCAGAGGTCTATTTCTCATCCCAAGCGAGTTTGCTAGCCCCAAGTTTGCCCTGCACCCTGTGGAGTGATATGGACCATCATGGCTGTACTGAGTATTTAATGATCTGCAAGGAGAGAGAACATGGGGAAGTAGCACATTTAGTTTAGCTGTTTCTTACTTTGTATGCTTTAAAGTGCATGCAGTGTTTGGGTCAAGCCACATAATCTGACATAATAAATCCAGGTCAGAGAGCTGAAGTCCTTTCCAGAGTCTATGTATTTTTCAGAATAGTACATTCCCCAAGGTAAGTTGCTGTCTTGTATAGGCTTGTATAGGTTTTTTTTTTTTCCCTCTCTTGGTGATGGAGATTTGTCCACAGATAGATAGCTTTCCAGAAGAGGCTCTGGCAACAGTCAGTACTCTCCTCTGCCTGGATACAGGATATTGTAGGCATTTATAACAGTCATTGTTTGGATGAGTGGTAACTTTAGAGTACAACTGGTCTGAGAACAGCTGTCTGTCTCATTTAATGTACCAGCCTCATAAACAATCATGCACATGCACTTAAAAATTTAGGAACTGATGCAACAGCTCGGGCTATGGGGATTAGTCACAGCAGATGCTGAAGTCTTATCCCAGGCAAAAATTTGATGCATACAGTTGCATAACAAGGGGAATTAAACTAATAAATATAATCTGTATTTTTGGCATTTCTTGGTGTATGTTATAGATGTGATTTTCCATATTTGATATTCTCATCCCAATGTCACATGGAGTACAGTAAAAAGTAGATAATTTAGTTGTTGGTATTTTACAAGCCACAAAACAAAATGTGAATGAATATCCTATAATATCAATATATGGCACACATGACCATAAAAGCTATAGAACATAAAAACATATTAACATCTATGGATTCCCTGGAACTTAAGTGCTTAAGTGCTTACTATATTATGCTTAAGAGGTCATTTAGTATCATAAATGATCACCAAGATCCAATCCAACCTTGTTTTTCCCACTTTAAATGTGTCCAGACCCCCTTTTTGTTCATTCTTTGGATTGTCCTCTGATCCTGTCATTTCATGCTCTTTAATGTTCTGACTTCTGGCCTGCTCTACTGTTTTGATATTGGATTGTATATTGGTGGGCTTACTGTCAAAACCTTCACACATGGAAATGTTTTACTGAGTTCGAGCGCAGTGAAGGCTGCATGTACAAATGAAATAGTGTTAAAGAATATATTATTTATGTATGTGTGCATGCACTGGTACAGGCCCCTCCTAAAGCTTTGCAGTGATGGTGCTATTCGTGTGTGGGACGGCACTGTGCCAAAAGATGTAGGCAGTTGTGTTAAGTCCCTATTTGCCCTCTTTTGCCTAATTTAGCTTCCGAGTTCAATATAGCTTTACAAATATTTACTTGCACACATTGAAATGTGCTTTCTTGGGAAGTTTTGACAAACAAACCGCAACGGTATATTAAATGCAATCTATGTCCAATAGCACCTTCAATTATACACTTCATATAAGCTACCTTCTGATGTGAATGGATGCCTTTGTGTTCCTAATTCTAATTTGCCCTGAATGTTATTCTTCCGTCTACATTGCTCTATTCATATAAGCAGCTAGCTCACAGACATGTAGAGAATATAACTGCATTTTTTGGAAAAGGTGATTTAGATTTATGGATTCGTTAGAAACCTCATTGGCAACAGTGCTCACTGAATGGTCATTTTGTGTTGATGTGGAGTCAGACTGACCTTTCACCTGTGTAGATAATGAGCTTCCTGCTATTGTGGAACACTTCCTCTTTGCTCAAATTCAGCTTTGCCTGTCATCCTGCTAGTGCTCCATGTCCCACTGTTTATGGCCATATCCCCTGGGCTGCTCCCTCCACTGCCTGTTACTGCACATCTACCATTATGGTAGCCTATTGTTCCAACTATACCTTTCTGAGCAGGATGAACAAAAGCACAATGAGCCTACAAGTAAGGAAAATAAGCCAGAGCCTGGGGCTCTACTGCAGTTGCATGCTTCTCCACTTTTTCTTGATCTTCCACCAGTCTACTTAGATTATCACCAAATCTTCTTAGTCTAAATTTAAACTACATCAAGGGCAGGTCAATGATGGCAAGTCTGAAGCTGACGAATCATATCAACACTGACTGCAGTGCGTGCAACAACTGACCCAGAAATGGACATATCCAACTCACCTACCAGTCTGTTTACAAAAGAGGGTAGTAAACTGGACAACCTGTAGGAAACACGTGCAAACACGGACAATTTAAGATATAACAAATAAAAAGAAAACAACACAAGAAATCATTTAAACTATTATAAGGTCATTGTGGAATGCATGTGTAGCTAGTGTCAGCAGATTGTAGTTAATAAGTCCAAAATGCATAATAGTGTTTTAGGGCCAAAAAAAAATTACAAGATTTTGGAAATAAAGCCAAAATACAATGTCTGGCAAAAAATGTCAGATATTTGCCATGACATAATTTCGATAAGGTCATGCAATGTCACAACATTTCTTTCTTTCCAGAGTCACATTAATTTTTATCCATGGTTATGTATTGACGATTGAAGAGTCAGACTGCTGCCTTAAGCCTTCTCTAGCACATTTCAAATATTCTTAGTGCAGGGCTACAGTCTGGACTCCATTGTCTTTGACAATTTCTGCATGACGAAACCACCATCAATGGATTTTTTTCACTGAAGCCATGAGCATCTTGAATTCTTAGAATATGCATTTTCCATTAAAGAAAAAAATTCATTGATGGAAAAACTTGTTCATTCAGTATATTCAGGTAGTCAACTGATTATTCCTGAAATTAGATCTGACCAACAGAAGCAACCCCACATCATAACACTGCCCACACAGGCTTGGATCATAAGTACTAGACCTGATGGGTGCATCACTTTATCCACCAGGGTAAATCTAAACTTATTACACCATGACAGCCAAGATGCTCCAAAGCGGTATCACAGAGGAATCAACAAGCCCATTTATATAATGACTTCTGATGTCAATTGTCTGGGAAGGGCATGGCATATTTCAACATTAGACTTAACAAAGAATTTTGGCAAGTATCCCTGACAACCAAGATGAATAAAAACTTTCAGTATAGAATGTGGCTGGTGGCAGGAGTCCACTGCAGCTTAACTGGCAGCACTTGATATTGCCAATGGCCACAATTTCTACTGAAAGTTTTTTTCATTTATTTTGGTGGTGTGGCTGACAGCAAGCCCGTAAAAGTGCCATTTGGGGGCTGACAGAAACACAGGACCTGGGGAACCAAATTGGCCATGGTTTACTTAAACCACAGGAAAAAAGGTTGAAGCTGTCGATACATATCTGAGACTCATACCAAACAACAACAACAACAACAAAAAAAAAAAAAAAAAAAAACAGGTACATGCTTTTTGGGGCTGGCAGGATACTATAGACAATTCATGCTAATGTTTTCCTCTATGGCAGCAGACCTTTCTTATTTATCTAGGAAAGACCAGCTGGAGCGATTGCGGTGGACAGAGGCCATGGAAAGAGATTTTCAAGAATTAAAGCGAGACATCACCCAGCTCCCCTGTCCTTCCCAACTATTTCAGCTGTTCCTTTCTGGTACACGGATTCCTAGGAGACAGGCCTGGTTGCAGTGCTTTCCTGCAGTGTATGCTGAGTTGAGCACAATGCCCTCACCATCAAGTGATCCATTAACGAATAAAGTACTATCTAGCAGGCTGACAATTTACGCTGGTAACTTCCCATGCACCCCTTCAGTGGATAGGCTAAAGATACCAACCTGCACATACTGAGATGGATTCTCTCTCTTCACATATCTATTCATTCACAGTCCAGAACAGATTGGGAACCCAATATGGTAATGTGGATGGCCTCTCCCAGTGTCAAGCCCTGTTTTCTGATTCATCGCTCTGCTATAAAAGGCCAGTTGGGGCTCTAGTCGGGTGACTATCATTGGTCAAGTGATGACACCCGCATCCCCCTCTCTCTCCCCCTGCATTCATGGATTCCGACACTGCTGTAGCTACCCAAAAGCTATAAGGCTCAACGAGTTGCGTTAGCCAACGAGTCCAGACCACCGGCTTGTCTACCTCGCCTTTGCCCTTGACCCTAACCCTAACCAGCACTAGCCTATGCCACACTGCCATGATAGCCACCACCTTCTTCCAGCATACTTTTTTCTGCATGACCAAAGTCTTATGCCACAGACTTCCACACATTCCATTAAATGTCCTTTCCTCCACTTTCTTAGAAAATAAACAGGCACTATTTTTTGCAATTTTTCTGCCTTTTGTGTCAGTGATCTTTTCTTCCCTGCCTTGTAATGAGACTTTTAGCTGCAGTAAACCACTTCAATGGTGCAAATGTTTTAAAGAAGGCTATACATCCGTGAAACTCTGGCCCCGGTGGCTTGGAGCCCACTGAATTCGTTCCAATGAACATCAAGTGGAATGCCTGATCTTTGCAGAACTGTGAAAGTGACACACTTGTCTGTGGGAACTTTACACACAATCACAACTTGCACAGTACAGGAACTTAAGTGGGAGTTACAGTATGCTTGCCACATCTCCATATAGTCCTGATCAAGCCATTTCCACATGTTTGGCCAAGAATCAGGCAGTCCAATCTTTTCTCTGGCATTTTGTGAAATCTTTATATCTTTGTATCCAACTACTCGATAAACGCTGGGAAAAGTGCATCAGTGTAGCAGGAAATAGAAATTAAGGTAGTTTTCACTTTCATAAATGTGTTCTGTTATTCTTTGCAATCAAAAGTCCCAGTTTGACTTGAACACCCCTTGTATATTTTACCACACTGTAAAAATGCACTGTAAAAAAGTAATGCTTTTTTAGATCCAAATTTTTCATATTAATTTTAGAATCATTTTGAGTGATCAAGTCTCACAAATTAATCATAAAATATTGCAGAACAGTGATTACACTAATAAGATTTCAGAGTAAATCGCTACTAAGCATTAATTTCTATCAATATTCATTATAAGTTATGTAACTGTTATTTTCATAATTACTGGAAATAAATATGTAATGGAAAATATAACTCAGAATTCAAGGCAATGCACAACATTCATGACTGAACTGATACCAAAGTCAAACAGTAACATGCCTCCTTTGTGCTATGCACAATGTCAACTCCAAGGACATTTCTGCTACAGCACCAGAGGCAATGCTGGGACAGCTTTAACCCTGAGAACACTTGGAGGCCTGAAAGTGCAACGCATACCCACATGGGCTCTGAATACCAGCCCTGCAGTTGGTCAACCGTACTGTTTTTAGAGCTGTATGTACCTTATGCTGCCAGCCTGCACTGAGCCAGCTGTTTGGTTTTAGGGGTGAGTGAATTATTTAAATCTTGTGACTATTTGCTGAAGAAGGAATGGGTGTGACAGAGGCCTGCAATGTATGTGAAAGGGTTGTCTATGCTGTCGGCCTATATGAAATATGATTTTAAATGTCTGCATTGATTGGGCCTGAATCATGGCTGATTAACTTGTCAGGCACAATTTACTCTCACATTCATTTCCACAAAGTGACAAATATTGGCACACCTTAAGTCAGACGCACGACTTCCACAAGGCTACAGGAAGCCCTAAAAGGAAAAGCTGAGATTTTATAGCCCTTCACAGCACCCTTACTTTACTGCTCTGTAGTCTGTCATTCCTTTAAGAAAAGGGCTTAACTTTAGAGTATGACCCATGTATATAGAGAAATGGCTTCAAATTTTCCCTAGAGAGCAAGTGCATGTGTAAAATATGTATAATTTAAATCTTATATGTTGTAATCTTTATTCACTCTATGCTGGCACAATTCATTTAGATATTCTATGATGGTTGTTATATTGTTTATCATATTATATATATAATTTACGAAAAAGCAAAGGTGGCAAGATGAGATTTTCTCACCTAGAACAGTAGCTTTGGCATGATTAATAGTAGAGGTATGTGTTATGGTAGGCATCCACCAAGCAGCTACAGATCAGTCATCATGTAGTACAAACATGACACCTGCCCTACCTTTTCTTCCCCTCATCCACCTTCTCTCCTGCGTCTCTCCTTCTTCTTTAGCACCATCACCAAAAACCTCAGCTGGTTGCTGCCAAGTGCATCGCGCCACCATCACCCTCATAAATCACCTACCAAACAAAACATACTTAATCTGTGACGTGCAGGCCTGACACACAAATTTATCACCTGTGCTAGTGTTATAGTCGCACACCACCTCGAGCCACTGTTTACCAAGAGACGGAGCAAGGGAGAGCGAGAGAGAGAGAGAGAGAGTGAGAGTGAGAGACAGAGAAGAATAAAGGACTTAAATGGCTTGAATCCTTGAATAACTCTTATCCACATGCAGTGGGGATGGCAGCTGCTATTGGTTCAGTGTGAGGAACAAAAACATTTACAAGGCTGGTTAATCTGAATGGCTGAAAATGTGCATGTTTATGCACTATTGCATTGGTAATTGCTGTTAAGGGTTTTCCTGCTCAAGCATAAATGCCTCTGTCTTGTACATGGATTAAGCTGGCAAAAAGAGCTATCAGTGTCTGTAGGTTTATGGATACCGGATCATCAAAAGCTCTATAGAACAAAGGCTTTACCTAATCCCAGAAGAAGGAAAATGGAAATATATAAACTAGCCTTATATGGATAATGTGGTTTTTATTCACATTCACTGTATTTGCTGCTTTTATTGTACTAAACACATTTGTGGGATGCACGGAAAAACAATATAATTCACAGGCAATTTAACCATATTGGTAAATATAGGATTTTGTTCGTTTTACAAACAAAGAGTTTTCAGATGAATAGTTTTTATCATGACAAAAACATATGATTTGGTATCCTCAGTGTTTATATTAAAAAAAGATATTCTTACGTGAGCTCTTATTGGTACTGCAGGCACATACAGTATAGTCACATAAGCATAAAAAAAATAAATCACTGAGCCCAACATCTGGAGTAGGCAAACAATACAGTCCAAGACTGTCCTCTTGCACCCTTTAAGGCTTCTGGCAGACATAACCAGACTGATTACAACAAGGGTGTGAGAGCCAAAGCAAACCGCAATAGGATTCCTCCCTGTGGGATTGAGCTTTGTTCATTTCATAGAGTAAACACACTCATTGTGAAGTCAGTTCCAGTGTCAGTCTTCTAAGAACTAAAAATGAAGCAAAATCTAAGTGAACAAGCTCCTGCTAAAGGAGAAGGCAAAACTTCTGCTACAGACTTTTTGACTGATTACCCATACCTAATCATACCTAGATTCTAAATATTTTATATAAGAAATATGAAAAGAGCTAAGTTGATGAGGAAGGATTAAACAAAAACAAGCTTGCACTAGTAATCTTTGCATCATGCCATATGAATTTTCTGCTACCTGCCATTTGTTTGCTTTCATATCCATGAGACTGCAACATGACAGCACCTGTTTAATGACTACAGCGAAAGCATGTCAATTAAGGAAGACATGGCATACCACAAAATTGAGCCATAGCTGTTCAGCATTCTGTGTTCAGAATAAGTGCTACAGGCAAAACATGTGCCAAAGGGAACACCCAGGTTTAAGCCTTGCATTTCTGGTGGATAAACATAGAAAGGTAACTTACATTGAAGTTTAATTTATTTCAGACAAACTTTTTAACTACTGTAGCTTCATACACACACACACACACATTCACACCTTTGCCTTTAGTGTTTTTTTATTATTATTGTTTTTATTATTTTAAGCATTGCATATTAATAGTACAATAAACTACTAAAACTACTTTACAAATTTTCAGTGTTCAATTAGCAGACGTATTTTTACATCCACTGTTCAGAGGAGTCCTTTAGTTCTAACCTTCGTGTTACCGTATTAGGCATAGAGATGGTGAACAAACTTATTCCTGAATATATGGTTCCCACTGTGAAGTATGGAAGAGATGTGATAGTGTGCAGGTGCTTTGCTCTTGACACTGTTGGTCAAAATTGAGAGCCCTATTAACAAGAGCAAGATTAACCAACAACACTACCACAACATTTTGCAGCAACATGTCATCCCATCTGGTTTGCACTTACTGTAGTGGGACCATCATTCGTTTTTCAACAGCACAATGATCCGAAATGATCCCCCACAACAAAATATTAGAGTGTGTGGAATTGGTTTGGCCATATAATTTAGTTCTCTCTGTGCACAAAACAGGTGATTTCACTTATTAGTTCTAGCATATCTGGCTGAAGAGTTGTGCTAATTAACTGGAAAACAAGTAAACGTTGTCTTTGTGACAACGTTATTCAGCTCCTGGACCTATGGCCTGGGTCATCCCTGGACTTTAACCTAATAGAAACCTGTTGAACAATGATGAAAAAGACAATAGCAGTCAAGAAAGCATCTTGCGTACATGAGTGCTCACAGGAAGCAATCAAGCAGGCATGGATTAAACAAGTGAGTCCAGACTCTATTCTGGGCTGGATCCAGCAGGTTTTGAAGAATAAAAGACTTCATACTAAATATTGCTTGTTAAATAGCAATTTTATCGCATTAAATTATCTTGATTATAATTATTTAAAAAAATGTAGAATGTGATTAAAATTTTTTCACTTTTGTCTCGATTCTTCTGGCAACCACTGTAGAATATATAGAAAGAAGTAACCCCAATTCAAAGACTGCTATATTATTTTTTATTGCTATAAACTTTAAAGAACATGAAAGTATGAACATACCTTTCCTCATTTCAGAGGGGGAAAAAAACCCAAATCATATTTCAAGGTTATTTATATGGCATCTTTGAGTTGTTTTCCTATGTACCTGGATATATTTAAAGTTAATGAGATGGAAAGCTGTGATTTACTGCATATTTTAATTTACATAAGAGTCCTAATCTGGAGCAGGTGTAAATGTTTTTCACACTCATGTTTAAAAAATGAGTTTGACTATGAATTCTGTAGAAAGACGTAACACTTTGTTGAAATAAAATGACATACAAACATATACAAATAAAATGATACTGACATACCTATAGCACCTGATCATACAGTACAGTCATGTATGAAATAAATAAAGCATCAACCCTAATTTTGCAGATTAGACAAGGAAAACAAAGTTTAATTCTGTAATACATGGCCACAGCCTGAAGGAATGTTTCCACTCGTTGAAAAATTATCAGATTTTCCACAAAAGTGCTTTATATATTTGCTTTGTGACTTTAAAACACGTTTTAGTCTGGCTTTTGAGTTAAAGAAATAATGGTACTAAGAAATAAAAGTTGTCAAGGCATGTCATAACATGTGGTGTAGTGAAAAATTATAAATGAAATTATAAATGTTAAAAAGGAAAGGAATGATGATTTATCATGTCCCTGATTATTTATTTTACTGAAAACAAGCTAAGAATAATTACTTTGCCAAAATGTAATTAGTTTATCAAGTTAATGTTTCACTGTCCAAACATTCATTAAAATATATAGATAACGTCCATGTCCTCCCTGTGCATAGAGAAATCCCCTTTACTTCCCATTGTAGAAAAAACATGCCTGTACAGTTGGGAATGAGTATATGAATGTGCATGTTCATGGTACCCACTAATGAACCCCAGATTCATCATTAATCTGATTAGGATAGGATGTTTTAAAGATTACATTTTGAAAATGAAACATCAATTAATATACGATATGTGCATAACTCATGCTTTAACCATTAATGGCAATTCACATACTAACAAAATAAACATTACACACCCAGAAATGTCAGTTGCATATACCCTACATTTAAACAAGCTCTTGTATAGCTCCATCCTCACCCAGGCGCACTAAAGAAAATGCCAATGACTTCCACATTTGAAGAAAGGCAGAGAATAAAACAAGTGCACTCCAGTTTGCCTACATATTAGTATCGAAGGCTTGTTTATGTCACTTTTTTTCTTAATGACGAAACGCATCCAAAATCTGCTGTTGTGATATGAAAAACAGAGTGGTATATCTGATTAGGCCAATTAATCTCTGCTATAATTCCTATTGCCTATAATTCTTAAATCGCATTAGTGTGTGTCATTTAAATTGAACCAGAATGCCATTGTTAACATCAGTGTTACAAACGAGTTAGAGTAGAATACAGCTGACATCCTTACAAAGAACACAAACTTCGCTTGTTTTGTTTGAACTCCCAATATGGTAAAATGTACTTCATTTAG
This sequence comes from Clarias gariepinus, assembly GCF_024256425.1. Lineage (NCBI taxonomy): Eukaryota > Metazoa > Chordata > Actinopteri > Siluriformes > Clariidae > Clarias > Clarias gariepinus. The sequence goes on from NC_071106.1 coordinate 21,468,617, forward strand.
GTTTCTTGCTCTCTGCCATTTCAATCTTTGTTTATCAAGAATAATTCTGCTAATGTTACGTGACAACAGCACGTCAGGGTGAATTATTCTCCTGCCATTTGCTAGATTGATGACATTATGGACAAAATGAAAAATGGGAAAGAAGAGTTTAATTTCTGACCTTGCTCAATATTTAATGAACTTGTTACAGTTCGTGCAGAATGGCTTTTTTTTTTAAATAGCATTATAGTAGCTTTAGCAAATGGTGAGATAATTACAGAGCTCCTACCAGTTTTGGAAGTGACACTAGGCGGGCACAAAATACAATAGATAAATAGGAGTGTATGGAGACGGCACTAATCCATGTTCATGAGAGTTAAGAATAGAGCATAACATGGAAACGGTTCAAAGTCGAAGCACTAGGTATTATTATCCCATGGAATTTCTTCTCCATTAGCATCTCTAGCAGTTTTTAGTTTTAAATACATTTCTGACTGTGTACTGCTGCCCATATTTTTTTTTAGGTAGGACTTTTTTTCTCTCCATAAAATAAATATAAAAGAAATAGCATTGAAACGAGCAAGAATGAAACGAGTTAATAAAAAAAAAAAAAACAAGCCGGTTACTGCCTTCAAAGTAGACAAGAAAAAGAAGAAGAACCAGTCTGAAAACTTTGTCTGTCTAAAAAGTTGGTGTAATCTGCTGTATCTTAACATGAATATGTGACAGTGGTGAGGGGCTGTGCAAGAAGTTGGGATGGTATGCTCAGTGTTAATTACAGGCAGTAATGAGAGAGCTGAACCAGACTGCAAGACAGGATATTTTTAGAGATCCTTCGTAGTTATCTAATGCACAGCCAGGGTCTGCACTGACATAGACTGCTGTGCCTTTTTTTTTTTTTGCTGCTGCTTAGCCTTATATCCTCACCTGTGGTTATGCTGGCATGCTGGGTGTGGTGAAATAATCATCTTTCTTACCACAAATTTCTGATTAGTGACAAATTCAATAACTGCCTGCTTATTCACAGTTAGTTGGTTACTCAGTTCGTCTCTCCATGCCATTTAATAGATTAGGTTTTTTTTTCACTCATTTGAAGCTTTAAACCAGTGATGGCAGTGAATAATACATGAATGCATTCCAGGTGTAACATTTGTCAAAATTAGGGTTTGATGGACAAGTTTTCTACAGGAACAAGGCAGAAGGCAGCTCACAGCTAAAACAGATTGAGTCCATGGTAGCCCATAAAAGACATTTTGGGATTTGGGGCTGGTTCATCTAATTAGGAAAAAGATAATGATGCATGATGCAAGACAGTGAAGCTAAAATCGTGACCTTCAATTTGTGTGTGACTGTTAAGGACTATGTCGTTCAAAAATGGAAGGATAAAACAACCTGCTCTTTCAGCAGTGTATAATCTTGACTCTTTGGAGTTTGTTGTGAAATGACCGTCTCTTTTTAATTGGTGCAATAGTTGCTGTGTACTCTGGAGCTATTTGTGGTGTGATACTTGTAAATGTCAGCTGTCTCTATCATAACACGCTGAACAAAATGTGTACAGGTTGTTGGATTCCTTTCACCCAAAAATTTTATTGAATAAAATATAATATGAAAATATAATATTGAATATATTATATAATAATTCTAGCTACTAATTGAGGTTTGTTCTTTTCTGTATTGTATGGACAGCAGAAGCTACATAATAATTAAAATTAACTAAACCTAGTAAAAAGGAATTCATTGATTTGATTACAAATTTTACAGAAATGATCTCTTTTAGTCATAGACACATACAATCAAGAATTTGTCATGAACTTTTCCCCTCTTGTCAATTTCTCACCTTTAATTATAATCAAAACAAAAAGGCACCCAATGCCCTTTGTGTGTTGGTGACAGCTGCGGCTGGTCACAAGCACTCCCCAGAGCCAAGTCATGCAACACACACATGCGCACACGCGCGTCCACACACACAGACACGCACACACAAACACACACACTTGTGTTCTGGGTATGTGTGTCCATCTGGGATCCTATCCTTCAAACTGCTGTGACTGAGCTCCCTCCTGGCAGAAAGACCAGGGTACGAGGGGAGACAGAGTGTGTAAAGGAAAGCCTCGCAGGGGTGAGGAGGAAGCTGTCCAAAGCCAGCTGGCCTGGCTTTGAGAAAAGCAAGAGGAAAAGTAGGAGAGCAAAGTAGGAAAAAGAAGGGTACAAAAAGAGAAGAAAAAGAAAGTATTAAGGGTATAGAAGGTTTTTGAGTGTTAGAAAGAAGTGTGGCCTAGCCGAAGTGAAGACAGACACACGTGGAGAAGGCCTTTACAGCAGGTTCTGTGAAGGCAGCTGCAGCAGCACAGTAAATACAGGTGAGATATGGGGTTTGGGAGAAAAGTACAAAAAAGATTTCTTTAGTTGCATGAGTTTAGTGACCTATGCAATAATGAAAGTTATATTTTAATATCAAATAATATGCTAATTTGTAATATACACATTAAAGTGTTTATTCCAACTGCTGCACATGAGAGATGTTATTACATTCTAACACCTAATGCACCTAATACTGTTAAGAAGACCAAAAAGCACATGCACTTGCCAAGATGCTGGAGAAATAAATGTATTAACTTTGTGTTACTGTATCCTATTTACTAGATGATTAATTACATCAATTTAGCTAATTGCCAAAGAATAATAAAGAGCACAGATATGTTAAATGATATGACCTAAACAAAATAATGAATAAAATTATTATGTGTTTCAGTTTGCAAAATGCCTCAAATGTGTCTGGTCTAATTAAAGAATAGTACAAGGTCCCTTTATGCATCACATTAGATAGAAAGCTGACAATTTCTGCATTTAATATAAACTTTTGCATTAACAACAGTCATGAAATAAAAGAATAACCTCATGAATGCTTTTGTGGTGCACAAGTAATATGTAAAATATGTCCTGCTTTGCTCGCACTAATCTCACGACCACAGGTGGCTGGGGTTTAGTGTAGGCGGCAAAGCCTCTGGTGCCAACAAGTGTGGTGTATATGTGCCCAGCCCTTCATGGCAACAGCTTCAACAGGCCTGAAAATGGGAAATGCATGGGGATGAACAAACTCATAGAAATATATAAGGAAAAACACTGGCTGTACTTGCATCAGAATAAACATGGGCATCCTCTTGTAAGGCAATCTATAGTTCTCTGCACCGAAAACAAATGTGTTCAATTTCTGTATTTGCTTTATTATTTAAATCTATCTTCAAGGTAGGACTTTAAATTGGTGTATTTTGATACTCTTTGATTGTAGAAGCAAAATGAGAAGGTATTAAAATTTATCATGAATCATAACAAACAACAACAACAGACTGTAACATGACAATGATCTTTATCTTGATGGTATGATATGATACTTAATCATATATCATATACTTAATATGATGAGTTTGCTGTTGGTTTGATTTGAACACAGGTGTTGAAATCTGTGAAATCTATCAAATATAGCAAAGTCAGCACTGTAAACTTTAAGGGGAAGAAATCTAGCAAAATAAATAATAATTAATATGTTTCTAGCATTTGTAATTTATTATTTACCTAATTACAATCATTTCAATTTCTCCACACTTTATCACATCTAAGACTAGCTCAAGATGGCATTAACTCCAATATAACACAAATAATTCAATCAGAATTCAATTATTATATCAAATTTGAACAATTTACACTTTTTTTGCATTCAACTCATTTACATATTTATTTTTAGATAAATGCACTTAATAAGTGGACAGTTGAATAAGTTAAATTATCTCTAATTTAAGACTTAAACGATATAGTTACGTTTAAATTAATGTATTTATTTTGTTATTTGTCAATGAACTGTCTATTTTATGGGTAAGACAGTGGCTTAGTGTTTTGCACTGTTGACCTGCACCTCCAGATTAGGGGGTTGAATCCTGCCTGTATGTTCTTTTGATGCTTGGAGGGTTTTATATACTCTATAGTTGGTCATAACAACAAAGTTAAACCAAATGGTTTTCTGGACTAATATAAACTCTATTATATTAATTTGTGCTATGGATAAGGTCTACAGCACAAATACGATATATTAATAAAAAAAATAATACCCCAAACAACAAAGCCTTGTAACCTCCATAGTCTGGGTGTAGACTGGTTATGTAGTATCATTCTGATTACATTTCATAATTACTGCTGTATTCTTAGAATTGTAGAGTCGGATGTGAGATGTTAAAAAAAGAAGTGATTTATTCAAGGGAGTTTATCTGTGGTCGACAACCTGGCTGTTAGGACCTTGTTCCTGTAAATCCCAGTCAAAACAACTCGCGTTGTGCAGCAGCACCACACCACACCTCTTCCTCAACTCCTGCGAACTTACACGTGACTGTGCCACACGCGACGTAAGCGTATCCAGCCCCGTTTCTCTGATTGGGCAATGAAAACCCTATTACGAATCCTATTGGCTAAACAGGCTGTCAGTTCAGAAGAGCCGGTCCTATTGTTCCTGTTGTATTCTAGAAATGACGTCAATGGTATCTAAGGCTGCACACCTTCAACTTCAATAAATATTTAAGTACTTAACTGTAGTACAGTCTAAAACAAATAAACACGGCTGTTTTATGTAGTTACATCACTTTAGCAATTCCGTATATAAATTTCCCCTTCTTTTAGGTTCTTTTAGGGCTGTGAACACCATCTTGCTATTTTCTTTCAGCCCAGTACTTTATGCGTGTTTCCTGTACTTTGAGATTTTTTCCAACCACTTTTTTTTAAGCAGGTGATGCGACATTGTAAGCTTCAGAAGACTTTCCTGCTTTTCAGTAACTTATCCGGTGCTCTGTGTGCTGTCTGAAACAGGCTAAACGGTTTTAAACAAACCATTTTAGAACCCAAATGCGTTTTTTGTATATTTTGGTTATATTCCACTCACTGCGCAGCCCATAAGTTTCCATATCAAGTTGCTAATTGAGACACGAGCAGGAGGAGAGGGTGGGGCTTGAGAGACTTCGTCTGGTGATGTCACATAGCGGAGGCGGGGCCTATGTTTGACAAGAGCCTGCTTCTTCGGAGTTAGTTCGCGTCCCGAAAATAGAAAGCAAGCCTGCATGTCAATGTGACTGAAAATACATTGATGTCGCTCCGCGTCCCCGCGACTCACTGATACTCTGTATCTATATCCAGCGAGGGAGTGCGGCAGAAAAAACGGGTGAGTAGCAGAAAATAGCAACAATGTTGCACTGTGAGTTGGTGTGAGACAGACAGAGCGCGAGAGGGAGTAGTGGAGCGCATAGAGGCAGCAGGCATTAAACGCGTACAGTACGACATACAGTGACGGGCTTTAGATCAACGCATTTTATCTGTCAGTAGTTATGAATACGGGTAGGTTTAATGCTTAGCTGTGCGTTTAGAAACTTTGTTGGGAATGTTATCGCATCTCTGAAGGTGTTTATAACGTATCGGAGAAGAACGCGCTCGCTATGAGCTGTTCTTTTTTATTATTATTATTCATCACATAGACAGCTGTGTGTGTTCGTGGTTTACACTGTAGATCTTTATTGATCTTTTTTTTTTTCATTTGCGAAAACATACACAGGAAGGAAAATAAAACCTAAAAGTTAATAACATGAATATAAACACATCCAGTGAGGTGGAACGAACACACGGAGATTTGCGACTCGACTTTCCTTCTTAATGGCGTAAACGGGAGCAGTGTGTGTGTGTGTGTGTGTGTGTGTTCTGCTTTTGGGAAGAGAAGTTGAACTCAGGAATCGATGCCTCTGTCTGAAGTTGTTTTAAGTAAACCCAGTGCCGCTTCGCCGATAAAACCAGCTGCCCTTCATTACTCTGTCGGACTGACATGTTTATTATGAAGCGCTTAAAGCTGCAGTCATTTCTGACCCATGACAGTAAACAGCTTCAAACATGATCACAGTAATGCCTTTAAACTAAAGTATTAGAGCTGGGATAAGAAACGCAGACATCTTACTCAGGTTTAGGTTTTTTCACTTGTCAGGCTGCTGGTGTTGAATTCACATCCACATTCCAGTCCTGTACTGAATATCCACATATTCAGTCCATAGTGTATAGAAACACTGGCATTATTGCCTCCATTAATGATTATAACTAAATAATGGAATAAATCTGTGTTAAATGAACTTTACCTTGTGAAAAGTAGGCATTAAACTTCCATTTTTGTTATCTTAATTTATAGTTTATTTCATGCTATAAATGATTTATGAACTTAACTGACATTATTAAGAACATTAGATTGTGTCTGGCTCTGATTCAAGTTTAAGGACTCAATTTTTTAATGTGGAATTTTTCAAACTCTACATGTACAGAGTTAAGGAAACTCTTTTAGTTTGAAAGTAAATGTTAATTGATCTCATGCTGTGTTAAATATACTGTACACCTTGAACGTTGTTTTTAATGCTCAGGTCTTATCTTAAAATATGTTGAAATAACGTTTCATGAGTGAGGTTTGTTTCTGGACACACTAACGGATTTGTCTTCAAGACTGTTACTGTGTAAACCTAAACGCTACAGTATTTAATAAGACTGTACTGTATAACATAGCCAGGCTGCATGGGCCATTGTGTTGAAATCAACTATTAGAGCGTAAAACAAACTTTTAGTGTATTGACCTAACATTTCCATTGTTTGTTTGTGTTCAGATGGATTTATAAGGCTTTTCGCTGTGTGGTCAGTCTCCATGTATTGTAGGGAGCTGGCACACAGTGTCATGTCAGTGCTCAGTTGGCACACTTTGATGGAAAACTGGAGCCAGAGTCTCTCGAGAGCAGCGCTAATTGATGCCATCAATTATAGCGCAATAACATGTTCATTTCTGATTTGATTTAATGTTATTCATAATGTCAGGTCGCCTTGTTAAGCACTAGTGAGGGGTCCGTCTCAGTTTTTGGCACCGCGCTTCTCACTCGGCCACGGGGTCACCATTGCTGCACACTTTTTCAGTTTTATTGAATTTCTGAAGCAGAGTTCAAACAGTAAATGAGGAGCTCAGTGCTTCCAAAAAATGCAGCAGTGCAGAGCAGGATGTGAATTATGATTTGGTTCTCTTTGGACTACAAACAGTAATACAGATACAAAATAATACAAAAAACTTTTTAATACAAAAAACTAAACTAAATGGAAGTAGAAATATTGTAAGTCAGTGTAGTAAAATAATAATAAATTTTATGATTATATTTTTCTGGATAAATATTTATTCAGTTTTATCAGCAGACTACTGTATGTAAGTAATGTAATAGTAACCTATAAGAGATGTTGTTAAATAACACATCCCAGTGAAACGTATGCACATTAATACATTTAAAATTTAAATGACAGTAAAATCTTAATTTGTAAAGGAGTTCATAAATATACTAAGACTGTGTGAACTGTAAGTAACTGTCCGCATACACTTCGGACTGTTTTTAGAATGTGCCAGTGTACAGTGAAATCAAAAACCTGAAATTAACTCATGAGTTCCTACCCTGTAGGTGTTTTATGCTGTGAATATTGGGGCAGTTTCCTGGGGTAGTTGTCAGTTCAAACATACTTAATTTTCTTTGCACCATTTTGGACTAAGATCATATATCAGATAGATCGGAAACTGCAGTATCGCCACACGAAATAAGAATTTTTTGATAAAGTTTTGACTGCTCAACTGCAGTAATATTTTTACTTACCTGGAAAATATTTCTAAATGCAATTTGTCATCCATTAGTTCTCATGCATTACCATTGTTTTCTCAATTTCTGTTAGCAGTTTTGCCTATAAGCACTTCTAGCTGCCGCTGTAGCATTAAACTTCATTACTGTATGAAAGATAATGAAAGATCATTACCCTATATCTAACTTTAATGAACTTTAATATTTATAATAAATATTTAATAATGCATGTTTTTATGTCTAAATTGAAATACTTATGAACAGTGTTCGTCTCGCAGACCTACTATTTATCTTCACAGAGGTTTAGGCCAGTGGTCAGGGCCATAATTTTTTTTAACTCAAGAATAAAGATGCGAATAGATTGTGTGGCACTATTTAAAACCAGTCTGAAATGAATAGCAGATAGAACCTCGGCTCTGGAGCACGAGGACTCGCTCCAAATTAAACCTGCTCTGGATGTGCTGGACGGATCCCAAGCCACACAAAGTAAATAAATAAGCAGTAAAGAAAGCTGTCAAGCATAAGACATATACAGAATACTTTCTCAACTGAGGCATGTGGTGTCTGTGAAAGGGACTGATTAATAATTCCCATATTGTACTTGTGAAGAAAAATGAATCTTTTACTGTTTCAGTTTGGCGAGAAAGCAGCACCACCCAAGTCAGTGTAAAACCCGCGGTGTAAAGAATGTTTCGATTGTCATTTCTTCATATTCTTCATGCTCTTCTTCCTAGTAAGATCCATTAAAAGGCTTTGCAAACCTGCTGAAATTCGCACATCAAATTTGTGCTCATCAATAATTAACAAAATCCCTACAGTGCAATTTATAAAATGTGATTATCCATTTTTAATTGTAAAACCACGTTGTAGAGACTGAAGACGAGTCATTAATATCTATTATTTTAATGTTTACTTGCAAATTGTTGAAAACATGACTTATGATTTGTCTGTACGTGCTTGCTCGGTTTACAGAATAAAGTAGTTTAGATGAAGAATTGTGAGGAGCAGGTTGGGTGTGTGTGTGTGTGTGTGTGTGTGTGGTGGAGGTGGGGGTGGGGGGTATGAACATCTCCTGCCATGCTCTTCACAGCACTCCTCCATCTCACAGTCTGCTCTCAGCTTCTTCCAGGATAGAGAAAGGGTGAGAGAAAGAGAGAGAGAGAGAGAGAGAGAGAGAGGCTGGACTGGAGTGTGTGGGCGAGTCTGATCTGCAATTAACGCTGGCTGTCAGAAGGAGAAGGCTGGCGTTTACACCATCTCTTCTGAATCACTGAGTGCAACACTTTTCTCCCCTCCAATACCCCTCCCTCAGGGAAAAAAATCTCTTTCCCGAGGAGGAGGAACCAGCAGGAAGCGAAGTGCTGCACAGGAAGGAAGAGTGCAAGATTCGAGCTGGACTTTGGGGCCTGAAAGAAGTTTGTTTGTGCCTTGATCATTGCGTGAGTCCTGTTTTAAATTTTTGCTTAGTTTTCTTGCTTTACGTCTTATTTACATTGTACTGCTTGGAATGCTCATTTTGTGCTTTGAATACATGAAAATAATGATGCATGATTGATAGCACAGTTGTGAAGTAGGCAAAGGAAATCCACTGTGCAGAGTGAACATTCTTCCTGTGTTTCAGTACTGTAATGAATTCCAGTGTCACTGCGTAGTCACCCTGTGTACCTGCTTTGCAAGAATATTGCACTTATTGTGGTGCTCACAGTGCAACACTCGGTTCATAACTGTCTAATTGGTATCAACCTCAAATGTCTTTCACATGTCCTTGAGTGAAAATCCTAAAGCTTTTGTCCCTAGCAGTCAGTGTCTTTGCCCCGAACGAATCTTTGTCATAGAAGCCTGCCCCTTTTTCTCAGAGTAAAGTGTGAAGGCACTTTGACAGATGTGCTCCAAATATTTCCCAGATCAGCTGTAAGGAATGTGACAAACTTATGGCCCATGTCCATTAAACACTCACTTTTTTTAACATCTAACTGTCTGTCTCTTTTACACAGATACACTCTCACGCACTCACACGCTCTCACACTCTTGGTCTTTCTCGCTCTCGCGCATGCTCATGGCCAGCGTGATTCATTGTTTACTGGAGCATCACCATTGAGCTGGAGATTCCAACATTCTCTCGTGAGACCTGGAGGCAGGATGCAGAATCTTGAACCCAGCAGATAATGTTTTAGCCATAGTTTTGCTTGTGTGGGCAGCACCGAGACACCTCACTTTGGGTGTTTTATCGAACAAAAAAAATGGTCTAAATGAAGCCGAAAAGGCCAGCACTTTAAATATGTAGTGCTCTAGTGCAACTTTTTGGGGGATTTTGCCTCTAGAGACTTTCCTCTTCATTATCTGTAGGCTCTGGGGCGGCAAGCTAAGTCAGTGGAATGCTCAGTGTCCCTGCGGGGTCGGCCCAGCATTCGGCCTCGAGGAGTGTCTTCAAAACAAGAAACCTCTGGCTTCCCCTCATCTTTCTCAGATATGATACTAAAAAGGTTAGCTCGGGATACAAGAAACATGCCAAGCAAACAGAAAAGATCACTGCTTTAGACCTGTTTGAAAATCTTAGCTCCTCGTCACTTTCCCCCACCCTAGTGCTTCACACAACTCTGGGTTTGTTATAACCTCTAAATAGGGCTTTACTGAGACTTGCCAAATAAAAACCATCTATTAGGGTCTTCGTCTCTAGAGTTTGAACTTTATTCAGTAGCTTCTTAATGTGTAGTAGCTATGACGACTTCCAAACCCTTTTAGCCTTACGATTAACAAGCAACTATGACATGGGCCTCGGTGCCATATGTGTAAAAATACTGCACACTTTCAGAAATGTGGATTAAGTTTCAGCGTGAGTATGTAACAAATGATATTTAAGCACGTGTCCAATGATTATACTTTATATTTTTTGTTTGGAGTCCGGGTGGCGCAAAGTTATAATTAAACGAGAGCATGTGAGAGGGACTTACACTGGCAAATTATCTGGCTAGACCCGTGTCAGCTGAATATATTTTTGTGTAACTGCGAAAGCCTTTTGGATAGTCACGCGTTGATGGTCATCCGCCTTCATTTTATCTCAAGAACTTAATTTAGAAATGCATGTTGGAACAAGTAAAGAGTAACGGATTAATTAACAGACAAACCCAAATGCCTGTGACTGGGTGGACCTAATAAGTCTTAGGCCAAATGTGGGCATTTGGTTGACCGAACCAATTTTAGTTCATTTTAACATAAATGAATGTTGAAGTTTTTTTTTTTATTATTATTTAAAAATATATTTAGGGTTTTAAGTTAATTTTTATATAAAAAAGTTTAAGATACAGTAGGAAAGACAATTTTATGTTCTTTAGATCACAGGTACAACCTTTATGTCTATGACATTATTTCAAACCGATGTTACACATACATTGTGCTTCGTCAGGTGGGCTAAAGTTTTCATGACTTACTTGCCGTCTTCCACACTTCCACGCTAACCCAGTTTTACCCATGAAGCACCACGGCACTGTCACATGCGTTAAAACGAATGAACACAAATCCCCATGTAACACCATCCATAGGAGCAGCTGACGTTTACACACTCTGTTAAGAGTGTGGGTGGTGCATTTAGCTGAAAGAATGACTCTCCCTTGACCTTTCAACTGCCCTTGCTTTTGACCTGCGCCTGTAAGCCATCTCATACGGCTCAATCAGCACATGCACCGCTGAGCGGAGAAGAGCAGCTTAGGGATCGATGCGCTCTGTTCTGCCCTGTCCCTTTTACCCTTCTTTTCCTGCAGGCATGAAGGAAGAGTTTTCGTGACTACTGTGGATATGCACTAATAATTATCTACACAGTATGCAGTGATAATTAGAAAGTAGATATTTATTGTTCAGACTTTAACATACCACCACTATCCCCTCTACTTTAATTGTACTGAATCTAGAGAGCAGTTGAGGACAACATTCCCACCTTAAAAGTGAAAACTATACCACTTGGCAGCAATATTTAAATTATGTCAGCAGCTCTTCAGTGATTACTTTGTATTTGCATTCAGTTACGGTATATGAGAATTAAAAAATATGGATATGATTACTAACATGAATTGTATTTATATTAGTTAATAATTATCTGTAAATTAAGTTGGTGGGTTTAGATTTGCCTATCGATTATGTTTTCTATCATATTCTTTGTGTAGCATTTTAGCGTGCTATGGTGAAAGAGAGGTTAACATTGTTGTTTAACAGCTCCAGGGTCACAAGTTCAATCCTGAGTTCAGGATGTTCATGTTGAGCTCTTGTGTGTGTGTGTTCTTCCTGTGTCTGTGTGGGTTTCCTCTGGGTTCTTTAGTTTCCTCCCAGTCTGGAAAAACATGCATGCGTTCTACGTGAATTTATTACATTGAATCGCTCCTGTGTGTGAATGTGCGTGCGTTTTTTCATCTTGCCCCCAGTGCTCCTATACGATAGGCTTCAGATCCACTAAGACCCTACGGTTGCTAATGATAAATGAATGGAAGGTGTAATTTTAAGACAAATCCCAGTACTTAGTGTGAACGGTAAACCAAGCAGTTATTATAATATAAAAAATGTTCCGCAAGTCTTGTCCTGAGCCCATAGCTTTTGCATAGTGTGTCTGTTTTGTAGTTGGTTAGTAAAGAGGTGCGTTAACCTCTGTGCCAGAACAGTGGTCCAAATCTGCATCTAATCCTCTTTGCACCCCGCACTGATCCTCCTCTCTGCCTCCTCATGCTGCTGCTCACTCCAGGTCGAGAGAGATGGCTTTGCTCAGAGCCCCGCCAAAATAAAACGAAAACCCCGAGCAGCTAATTGGCCTTGTTCACCACTCGGTGACTCAGTATAGATTACATCATTTCCCCCACTCTAGCACTTGCCTTTGGCCTGATCTGTGCAACTGATGCTGTCTCTACTGCAGTAAGCAGTTTTAACTGACTTTTTGTTAACATAAGCATTAATGTTAATGGTAGTAGACACAATGGTTGTGCGTTAATAAAGGCTGTTATTAGTTTTGTTAAACACTTTTTTTTTCAGTCTGTGATTGGCATTCCTGATGGAGACTATGTCTAATGTTTTAGTAAGAGAACGATTTACCAGTGAAATCTGGATTATATTGTGAGGCCATAACTTGTTTCATATCTTCTCATGCTGTTTTCATAGTGAGTCTCAGGGGATCAACACTCAGCCCACTATCTTTAGAAGCCTCTCTAGGTCCCTTTATTACTGCAGGCTTTGCAGGAATGGGTAGTAAATATAAAATGTGTCACTAAGGAATACACTTGTTTACAATACAATGTGAAAATGCAAAGTTTCAATAAGTTTGAATGAACCTACATTACAGCAAGAACCTATTTCTGACTTTTCTTTCCTTATATTTACTGAATAAAATACCACTGTACAAATCATCCCCTCATCAATCCATCAATTTATCTATCTGTCTGTCTGTCTGTCTGTCTGTCTGTCTATCTATCTATTTACCTATTAATTCCTGTTCTGACTTAGATGGCACTAATGGCGTATGATGATTTTTGTGCGCATGTGACCCGAGATACAGACTTTTAATATTTATGCTAAACTTAGGTTTAAATGATGGTCTAATGAACTCAAATTAAGTATGTATTAAGTCATATTATTTTGGCAAGCTTTAATAATTATTGTATAGTACATTCCTTCAAATGCAGTACATTCTTAAATAAGGGTATACAAAGGGGAACGAGCTCAACTGCTCTGAGGTCATATCATACAATCAATCACAATAGTTACATGACAGGAAATGGGGCTTCTGAGGTGCTCCCAGGAGAGGTTCTGAGACACACACACACACACACACACACACACACACACACACACACACACACAAGGGGCTGATGGCTTTGCACGGTGCAGCCTGCACCTGTGTTCTGCACCCCCCAACACCCCCCCTCCCCCCCCATTACCCCTGCTCTGTGAGCTACAGTAGCTTCAAACCGCAGCTGTGTTTTGCGCTGCATGTCATGTTGCATGTTCAGAATGTTTGAGCTGGATTGTGTTTTGTCAAGTGCGCACTTCATGAGTGACATTTTCCTAAAGCCTGCAGCATGCTTTCATTACCACTTGTTGGAAATCAGTAGTTTAGCTTCTCTTAACAGCATATATACCTAAACAAAGCCTTTTACTCTTGCTGTGTGGCGGCCTACAGCAGGGAGTGAGAATTTTATTAGATACTAATAGTTCTTACTCTGACCGTGTCACTGGGTTATTCGACATTTCTCAATAGCAGGCTGACATCGCTCAGAGCTGAAAACTGATCTGATCATTTTTATTCCTACACATTTTCATAATTTCTTTTTAATTCTGTAAAACTGTTTTGCGACAATGACCAATGTTAAAAGCACTATGCTAATAAAATAAATAAAATAAAATAGAATAGAATTGAATTAAAAACATGTTTGACCAAACATTCACCGTTCATGGGTGTGCCTCTTTTGTTTAACATACTATTCTATTCATGCTCTTTTTGTTCAACCTCGAGCCAGTGTCAGAGTCTCAAAAGCAAGAATTTATGCGATTGGTTTAGATCGATTTATGTTGCTATCATGCCTGGGGATCGGGTAAATAGGAATGGGCAGACCCTCCTCGAATGTGTTAATTCAAGGCAAGACGGTAGCCTGTAGTTTAAAAAGTTGTTTTTTGGAAAGTCTTTTTTTCATCAAGTCACACATTGAGTAAGCTTCTTATTCTGTTAGAATTTGTTGACTTAGTTTAACTTGTACTTAAACAACTAACTGTGTAAAAAGAAATTTTGTATATATTTTATACAATAAATAATATAATACATTTTATAATATATACAGTAATGTATCGTATATACAGTATTGTATATAAAGTGTTTTACCTTAATGGAGCTCTGAAGTAATTCAGTCATGTTTTCAATAATACATTTCAGTTCAGTTAAATTTTATTTATATAGCGCTTTTAACAATGGTCATTGTCTCAAAGCAGCTTTACAAAAATGAAAAGAAAATTTGAAAAGTAAATTTGTGTTTGTAAAGTGTTTGTGTGAGAAAAATGTGTCTAGATAATAATGAGATTGTCTCTGATGAGCAAGCCAAGGGCGAAGGCGACAGTGGCAAGGAAAAACTCCCTGAGATGGCAATGAAAAAACCTTGAGAGGAACCAGACTCAACAGGGAACCCATCCTCATTGGGGTGAAAACGGATAGAAATGATATAACATATATTATGCAGCTGATCAATATAACAGAAATAAATAAATAAATAAATAAATAAATGTATTTCATTAAGCAATATTTTTTATAAATTTTAATTTTAGTTATTATCTTCTTTGAATGAGGCAGCAGCAAAAATGCCAACTGTCTTGTTTTAGCTGAAACATCACCCATTGTTTGAAAGGAACAATATTAAATCATGTTATCACATAGCGCACTTCTCTGTTTACCAACAGCGTTTTTGTTTGATGGATAGGTAAGATCATCGTACACTGTGAATACTCTAGCTTCCCAAAGCTTATCTCAGAGTCCATGAAATATACACTGCAGAATATACAGAATAACTTTATCTTTTTGAGCTGCTTTTGGTTGTCTACTAAATGTCCTCACTTTGATTCATGCTTAGATTTGAAATCTGCTAACACTAAAGAAATTATTGAAGCACTAATATATTTGAAAGATATTAAGGACATGACTGTAGTAGTCACAGTAAGACGCAAAACTGGGAGACTCACAGCTAAAATAGTCTTGCTGTCTTTCCTTCAGCTACAAACATGGCGATGTGACTCATAGGCTCACTCATACACCACTTACGTAGGTACTATGTCACTTTTGACTGCCTGGGAGTTTTAAATGACGCTGATCCCTCTTATGATGTAATTCCTGTAATATATGTGTTTAGTGGCTTGTCATGGCCTCCTGTGTGCATGTTGTAGCCCTATTGTCTTGTAACTCTATTGCTGGAATAAATATGTCGTCTTTAGCTTTACTGACAGACAAAAAGGTCTCTGTTGCATTACAGTGATGATCAGAGATTATTTTTTATGACTGACTGGTCCAACCAAACCCCAAAATGTGTCTCCGTTTTGCTGCTTGTTTCATCATCTTTGCGTCAAGTTCTTTATGGATTCTGGCCTTTTCCTGTCATTAAAAGCCAACCCAGTCCTATTACTTTTCTATCCACTGTAACCAGAGCACTGACTATACTCCCATCGAACATAGATCAGTACTTGAAAGGGTCAGCAGTCGTATCCCTCACTAGGCTGTCAGGAGATACAGGCAGACGGATGAGAAGGTTCCCAGCCTGATGCGGAACAGTTGACCTCTGCCATGTAAGGACAAGAAATGAAAGCTGGGACAAGAAGGTATCAGCTTCACTAGCATGACATCAGTCTCCCTACGGTCTCAACAGGCACTAGGCTTCTGAGCCAAGGAAAACACGATACCATTCCCTGTAGGAAAAAAGTGCAATTACACAATCACAGTGTGCAGCAGACTTTGAAAATGAGAAATGCACTTGATGGATGTGTTTCGTGACACGATGAAAGGCTTCCCATTTAACTAAAAATAGGCCAGTATTGGAACGCAGGTAGTGGATTTTTCGAAACCTATTTTTAATATAAATATTATCCATTAATCTGATATAACCTAGATATCTAGACACTAAATGTTCCTGGTTATCAGCTTCCAGGAATTATCCCATGCCTGTTTTAGCAATTGTACAGGTTCCTCGATGTCTCTCCATTTTTCTGTGCCTTTTTACTCTTTCCAACCCCACACTGTGTTGGATACCATCCTGATACATGGGCTACTGATAGCTCAGCTGTTCTCTGGCCCTACTCACTGGGGCTTTATCTGTCTAACGCTTCTTGCTTAGCTAAGCTGAGCACTTCCCATTACTCCAACTGCCTGAGCAACTGTTTTCTTTTTGCACATTATTTTTCCACTTTGGGACATGGACAAACATACCGCTGCTGAAACACACATCAGCTCATACTGCATGTTTCAATCATACCCACACACATTTTTACACTATACGTTTAAAACATTTTTACCTCACAGTTTCCATTTTTATTTATGTGCATTCTGTTCCTGTTTCGATTTATATCTTTATATTTTTATTTTATTATATTTTGTAACTTTTTTTGTAACAGCCAAAATTTGTAAAAAATTTTTTTATTGAAAATTCTATCTTTAGTTTAATTGTATTCTCTAGTGCAATATTTCTATTGTTTTGGAATCTTTGTATTTCAGGTCACAAAAGCATTTCACTGAATATCATACAGAGTATGGTTGTGTATGTGGCGAATAGAATTTAGAATTTTTGAATTTCTTACAAATTTGGGACAATGGAAAAGAGCAGAGACATTACAAATCGCAGGGATCCAGCAGTTAAAGAAGCAACTACATTTTTAAAGAGCAGATTAAGCTGATAAGTTGTTTAAGCAAGAACCAGAGTACTTCTGCAATCACTGAAATACATTTTCTAGTGTTCTTACAGACATTCTGGGGAAAAGTGCTGTTTCTCTACCATCTGACAGAACGTTTTATTTATGCATTTGATTGAAATCGAACTGAAACTCTGCAACTTGTTGCAATCAATAGCACTGATAATTATTTCCATTTTAACTAGTAGCATAAAATTCTCATATAGCAGTTTCATTCTGTGCCAGAAAATGATGGTATGGTGTATACGTGTGTAAGTTCTTCAAACAGCAGCCAAAAAATGGCTCATTTAAGGAATTGAATTTGTAGTCGAATCTGCCCCAAAAGATCTGCCACCTATGCACATTTTCTACTTAAATCTATAATGTGATTTATAGTGATAGATTGAGGTTTTAGTCACCTCCCCTTCTCTCTAATCATGAAATACTCATGTTAACAGTTACATCTGCTCGTGGATCATGGATTTGGTGTCATTTTTTAGAAGTGATGGTGCAAAAAGAGATGCTAGAAAGTAAGGAGTTGCCTTTTTTCTTCTTAAAAGTGTTGCATTAGTGTTCACTACATTTTTCATGAATTGAGCAGAGCAAATTGTAGGGAGGAGACTCTATCTTGTTCTATCTTGTTCATTTAATTTAACTTAAATCAAGAATTATAGATTGCCCCTTTTTTTTTTTCGTTTTTGTCGATTAAAAAAATGTTCCGTTCCCAAAAACTTTAAAAAAGTTTTACACCGTTTCCCCACTACATGTAGCAAATACTGTTATATATCTTTATTTTTCCCCTACTATGTACAGCATCTTTGTAAAGTTGGTGAAAGGTTATTGTACAAGTTCACAACCTTTCCCAGTTGGTGAGTCACAGGCTTCCATGCTGCTTGGATTGCATAAACCTTTTATATAATACAACATAGTGGAACACAGCCACCATGAAGAGGATTGAAATGTCTAAGGGGAAGAACATAACATCAAATATTTATTCTAAGACATAAGAAAGTTTCCCATGAAAAGCAGAAGTACTGACCCACCAACAAGCGTGACGTAACTGCCAGGGAGATACAAAAATAATGTCTTTTTGGTCTTTTTAAAACAGAATATTTTTGTTGTTCTCTGATGCAACCAGTGTGGTTATTTTTCGCTACAGTATCTCTTCCCACATGGAGAATAGGGCACCATGCTAGAGATCTCTAGCATCTGATACACATGTCTGTGTCACCCCTGTATTCAGTGGATTCTTTGCGTTTGTGTGTGCATCCGAGCGTGCGTGTGTGAAGAGATGAACTGCAATAATGTGATGTACCTCTAATATCTCCATGCACTCTTTTCCCTCAGGTGGAAGATTTTGATTTATCTGCTCTGTTTATCATTTCTGAGTTAAGATCAGAGCAACATCAAAAGGTTGCAGTGCCACTTAACGCAACTTGCAGACTTGATTTGGGGGCAGAGTGGGGGCATGCGAGATACAACATGCATTTATGGTATTAGCTGTTGTTGGTGCTGCTACTTTCCTGTCTTTTGCAGGCTCTCTGTTTTGTTTCTTCATTTTTCTTTTTTCAAAACGAAAGCCTTTTAAAGAATGAGCCATTAACACGTCATCATTTCGGACATGCATGAAAAGAATGCTTTTGTATTCACTTCTAGCAATTATATGCTGCATATACTGTATATGCAAGGGAACACTATTCCTTAAGTCAGATCTTTATTTAGGTCATCTCATTGAACTGCCTTAAGCAGGACAGTTTCACGTATTGCACAATTTACAAAATACCATAAACAGATTCTGAAATAAAGCATGTTGTCTCTGACTTGTCAAGGAATACATGTGTGATCAAATTGAAGAAATGAATTTAAAATACCACTCCAAGGAGAACAGTCAAATGTGACACTGACTTCGTACCAAGACATTTGGCATTGACAGTAGGTATATCAGCTAAAATAAATTTGCTGTGTAGATCACAGATCTCTCTAAATACTGTGATACTTGATGCAAATGATGAGACATACTGAAATCTTGGGCTTGATGTGGAAAGACAGACAGATTCTGTTTGCATATGTTCCGGGCAGAGAATGTCATTATTCTTCAAATGAACAGCTTAAGTCATGTCTTTAATTATTAAACTTCAATTCCATCTGTAACAAACTGACAGAATCAGTTTAGCTAGAAATTCAGATTGAATACTTGGGCTAGCTGCAGACTGTGTTTCAACTATAAATGAACTACAGTTTGTTTCAAGGAAAGATATTCCAGGCATCTGCTAAAAAGGGATGATAATTTAGGCCTTATGTGCATGAAAATCTTTACTCCATCACCTTATTACTTCCAAGAAGATGATGTGAACATGTGCAGTAAACTGGTGCTAAACAGTTCTGTTTAATTGTGGATCTAAAACAATGCCAGATGTGCCACAGTGAACATGAACCAACATTTCACCAGAAGAACAGTCTCTCATGTGCGAAATGGATCTAACCATACGCTGAGGGTCATCACTTTATCCTTGAGAAACTGAGAATCCATTCATCGGCTCGACTCCGAAACCTGACTGACGCAAATGGATCACTGGGAATAGGAGCGTCCCAGCAGTAATTATGTTACAACGCTTCTCCCGCACACGACCGTGAGGTGGGGGAGCAGTGATGGCACATCTCTTGTTCTATTGCAAGCTTTTTTTTTGTTGTATGTCCTTTTCCTATTTCCATACATGAGAAAAGACATATGCTTACACACACATATATACTGTACGTACTTACTCCCACTCAAACACACCTCTCTCTCTCTCCCTCTCTCTCTCTCTCTCTCTTACACACACACACACACACACACACACACACACACACACACACACACACACACACACACACACTCCTAGGACTATGTTATACCAGTAGGTCAGATATAGTTTGGCTGTGACATTTACATGCTTTGTGCAAGAACATGCCTTTAAGACGTATCGTTTGAAAAGCCAGTCCCAAGTGTGGTGTCTAATCTCTACTGAGGACCAGATCCAGACTGTAAATATCCTGATTATGTCTACGTTCCTCGTAAAGCCCTTTTGAGACTTTGTGCTAATTTATCCTTCTGAAGTTTTTGCCTAAACAAAACAGAAATGGCATGATGTTCAGATACTAAACAGGGCCCATTCAGGGTCACAGGGCCCACATTGCTGAGCAACCTAAGATCTGATATCACTAATTGGGGTTCTGTTATGAAGGAGAATTTAAGCTGAAATAGATAAGGATTTTTCTCAACCAGAAAAATAATAAATGATCGCCACATAGGGATTTTCAAAGGCATACAGTACCAATGTTTTCACCATGACTTTTCATCTCAGCCCTTGAGGCATCATGACTATTCAAAAGCACCTTGTGCCGTTCCCCTTCCCCAGCTCTTACCCTTGCTCAGGTCCATAATTCATTATAGAGATGTCTATTCCAACATGACCTTGAATTCTTTCATATTGTTGCCTTTAATTTTTTAAACCTGCTTGTGTGATTTCTTTATTTTTATTTTTATTATTATTAAATTTTTTACATTTTTACTTTTTGTGTGCCTTGGGATGTCTCAGGTCTTAAAGCCGATAGCTGTTGCTTTAATCATATTAAATGAGTGATGAGTGTAATTGATTTATGTCTGTGTTTTAGATTTAATGTCAATGCAGGAAGGGTTTAATACTATTAGGGCCCCTAATTGTAATATTGCCTGAATTGTTATGAATTTGCAAGTGTGAGACCATTTTGGATTTTGGTGCACAGCCAAGCAAGCATCTGATATGTATTGCAGATTCAGCTGGGCACAAGCTTCATACGATTCATAATCTCATTAGCTACAGTATGTTCACTTCTGTGTATGCACACACACACACTATGTGACTAGAAAAATGTGGACACTTGACCATGACGCACACATGTGGAACTTCCCCAAACACCAAATTTGGAAGGGGATGTAGTGTAAACTTGTATGCTGCAGCATTATAATTTCCCTTCACTAAAACTAAAAGGTCCATGCCCCAGTACAAGTAAACTCCATAAAGATATTGTTTGTCAATGTTAGTGTGGAAAACAATGAGTGTCCTGGACATAGCACTGACCTTAACCCTACAGAATACCCTTAAGATGAACCTGGAAAGCCAACTACACTACAGGCCTTCTTACACAACTAATGTCACTAAAGAACCAAATTTCCATAGACACCCTCTAAAGTCTAGTAGAAAGCCTTCCAAGATAAGTAGATGTCGTTACAGAGAGGCTGAATCTGGAATCAAGTGAAGGAGCATACACCGATCAGCCACAACACTAACTTCACCTTCTGGTGAATTGATTAAAACTCAACATAACATTGGATATAACATTGGAATTCAACATTAGAACATGAACTCATGCTCTATACAGAAAACTGCTTAACCTGAACATGATCATGGGAAAGCCTGGAGCCTTTCCTAGGGGACTTGTGGCACAAGGCGGGCTACACCCTCTACAATATATCACAGGGTACACAAGCAGGGCACAAAGGCCTCAGACAACTCAGTGTCACAGCTTGCTGTATATGGGACTTAGCAGGCAGGGTTCATAATCAGTTAGGCAGTTAGTTCAAGGTTATTGATCCAGCCTCCAAATTCCCCAGATTCCAGGCCGATTGAGCACCCATGAGACGAGCACAACCCAACCGATATCACCAAAAGGATCTGCCGCCAACCCATTGCCAGACACCACAGCACTCCTTCAGAGGTCTTGTGGACTCATGGCCTCCACAAGACCCCTTGTTTTGTGTTTTAATGTTATGGCTAATCGAATATGAGTGTGATGGTCAAGTGTGCCCACACATTTGGCCATATAGAGAACATGCACCAGCACAAGGAAGTAAACCTTTTAACACCGAAAATGTCGCCATCACCATTTCATCATCTCTTAAAGTTTATTCTGACACTTTTGCTGATGAAGTCTAGGAAAATCCCGTGATCATGCAGTCGCACTGTATTTCTAATGCGTCTTGGTTTAAAAGTTGGTCATCTTTAAAGTCTTCCATGTTTTGCTTAGTTTGTGATTGGAACATAAAATGGAAAGATTAGATAAAATTAGAATGTATTTTGCTACAGGTACCAACAAAATAATATCGTTTACAAGTATAGTTCAGCACTGAATGTTTCTCCTTGACTGCTTCTAGTGGTTTGCTCAGTGGTATGTGATCATTAGCCATCAGGCAGCTGTTGGGACTTTCTTCGTCTTGGGAGTTTTAAACGTGGCGATGACATTTTGGAGGTGATAAGTGGCTTTCGGTCCTGCTGCGTAGCTCGTTGAGTTCTTGTATTAGCAGGAGAAGCATTTGCCTGAACCAGCATTGATCCAGCCTGGGATTACAGTGTGTCTAGTGGAGAACTTGCGTGAGCTGCCACTTGCTGGCAGAGATTAGCCACTTGCTGCTTGTGTTCTCAGTGGTGATAGTCGTCAGGGCCGGCTGTACAACTGTCACAGGAGCTAACAAATTCTTCACTTTGTCCCTCTCCCACGCACACACACACACACACACACACACACACACGCACCCTGTCCTACAGTTTGCCTGTAAACACTAGCACATGTGCATGCATACCCTTTGCCTACACTTTAGGATACACAAATTTACCCTGTTGGCAGGCCTGCGTGAGAGATCTAAATTCTTGATAAAGAGATGATCAGCGTGATAGCCTTGGCAAGAAACAAATCTAGCTTCCGCCTGCTTCTGAATATGGCCAAACTATGACAATTCTTCACCACAGCAAAGGTTGTGTTTACATTACATTTTCTGTGGTGTGGGAAGTTTGCTGTGGAATGAACCGGTGTAGCTGGCAGTGTGGTACTACGGGTTCCTGACAATAAAAGGCTCTGACTCTCAGACACACCTCTGTATCAACGTCAGGGAAGGACAAAAGCCCTGCCACATGGAACCTTTAGGTTTGAGGCAGATTTCGAAGATTTCCCTATAATAGACACACAAACTGTGTGTGAGGAAATGCTGTCAGGCTATTTCTGGCCATTTTGGAGAAATGAAACCATGCTATTTTGGACCATACCTCATCCTTCCCCTTTTCCTCAGCAACACCCACCACAAATACACGAAACCACAATTCATCTAAAATAAGTAAAATATCGTGGGCAGCATCACATGCCTGTAAGAATGAGGCAAATTTTACGTCATGACAATCTCTTGATTTCTATGTGCAAAAAAATGAAGGTTTTTATTCTTTAATGAATTTTGTAGAATGTCACCTTTTGACCCTTGTGAACAAAATTCTGTTAACATTTTCTCACAGATTTGAAGTGTAAGAATTCACACCTTGTTGTAGAGCTTTTTGATTATAACAACACCACTTGCATTCCTCGTTCAATCCTAATGCAACGATTGGAAAGGACTCCAGAGGAAAAGAGTTCTATTCTTACGTATTCCTTATGTTTCCACCCTGATAAATCTCCCAAATGTGTCTGAAATCCATGGGTTTCATCTTTCTCTTCAGCTACATTTGCGACAGGGTGTTGTGTGAACATGTGTGAACAGTCCTAAATGCGGAAGATAGACGCGGTGCTTTACATTGTTCCGCCTGAATTCACACTCTCTGTTTGAAGCCTTCGTCTCACTCATTTCTGCACGCAGCCATCCCCGCCATTCGGTAGATCTTATTAATTATATCTCATTAGTTGCCTTGGAAACAGGTGAGAGAATGAGGAATTGGAAGGAGGGGAGAGAGAGAGAGAGAGAGTTAATGAAGGGAGGAACAAGATAGAGCGAGAGAGATTAGAATAGAGAAAGTGGCTCCAGTAGGTTCAGGTTAGTGTCAGATCAGCATCAGTAACACTACCTGTGGGAGCGGAGGCCTTGCCTCAGGCCTGCCGAGGAAGAAGAGTTGAACCCGAAACACACAGAGAGCCATACTGTTGTGCCTTCCTTCTGTGTCAACATGTCAAGATTCACCTGATTATTGGCAAGAAGTCACCCCCAGAACTTTACTGATCAGTGACATCACTTCCTGCTGATGCGCAGCTCAAACTCAATTCAAACTGGTGAAATGAGTAAAAAAAAAAACATGCAGTATGAATCGTCCAGCTTAATGTCACACTTTTGGGTGGATCACAGCTGTGTCTTTACACTTATGGACTGTGAAAGTGCAGATATAATAGATGTGTTTAAACAGACATGATCAGAGCATTTCTCGTTCGTCCGGTTAGTTTTCCAGCGCAATCTAAAAATATACATTCATCATATGTTTCAGCTGGGTCAGCCTCATCACAGTCTCACGCACTCTCTCACTCATCTTCTATACCGCTTTATCCTGTATTCAGGGTTGCGGAGGCCTGGAAGGCTTAGGGCACGAGGCGGGGTACACCCTGGACAGGAGGCCAGTCCATCACAGGGCAGCCTCATCACAGTACCGCTTTTCTTATGGTTGTACAGTATGTGATCATATAGTGATATCATCATGAGATTTCTCCACGCGCAGACATGCATTCCGGTCTGTTGTATAGTTATCTCAGCTCTTTGCTCTCATGCTGTTGTTGCATGTCTATTCTCGGTTATGTAAGCCAGGGCATGTTTTTGCTGCTTATCAGCCAAGGCCAACATAAGGGAAGGTCTGCTTTGTTCCCCCCCAATTTTTTTGTTTTGTCAAACAAGTGAAAGCATGGCAGAGAAAGCCTAGCCCAGGTTGTAAACACAGCAAAACATGGCTCTGGAATCCACCAGAGATGAACTTGCGGTGTTGTTTAGTCTTTGACTCTACAGGCAGGAAGATAACAAGGGGAAGGATCAGAGCGGATGCTTGTCCCACAGGCGTGCTGCCTTTTTGCTTTTTGTCTCTCACTTTTCTCTTTCTCTCTCATCTGCGACTGCCTGTTAGTGGTCATCTTTAGTGGTCGGAAAAACAGGAAGTGGGAAAGCAGGATGTTGGAGAGCGCTTTGCTCTGCCCATGGCCCATGATGTGGAACTCCACAGGAAGTGCCAGTATCATGGTTGTGCACAAGGCAGTTTACAAGCAGAAGAAACCTAAAGACCGGGAGGACAATTGTGTCTTTTGTGTCTGCTGTTTTTATTCAATTTCACCTTTAAAAAAGTTTTTAAAAAATCTTTTGAATGCTGGGGTGTTTGTGCATTTCTTACGATTATATACTCTATGAGCCTGGCTTCGTTAATATCTTTGTGTCTATGCTGCATTTTAAAGATGAATTTTCAGTTATCCTGAAACAGCCAGTGCCAGTGCACCAGTATGCATTGGATCCTCCTCCTGCTGTAGCTGTGTTAACTAGTTAGATATGGTATGGAACAAATGGGACATTTATTTCGACAGCCTCCATACACTCTGCTTATTAAGTACAGGGTTTTTGTTGTCTCTCTTTCTGATAAGACATTCTTTTTCTTCTGCTTTTCTCAAGTGCTATAGTAGTCTTCTGTGCTTGTAAATGTGTTGAGTCTCCAGAGCAGATCGAGAGATCACAGCATATTTAATCAGCTTTGTTTAAGTTTTTTTTTTTTTTAAGTATTTTTTGTGTACAAAGTGAGAAAGTGAGATGTGCATGTGAGCAATCTTGCACCTTTAGGTACATTAGTATCAAAACGTTTGTCCTGTATAAACATGACAAGTAAAGAAAAGTGGGATAAGGAAAGTATCATTATTATTATTATTATTATTATTATTATTATTATTATTAATAATAAAGTAAAATCCTCTACGAGAATCTACTAAGTCTTTATTCTAAAGGTAATATTAATGGTATAAATAAAAAAAATTCTAGCTTCTGGTACTAGCCCATTCGAAAGTGCTAAGGGCAAAATCCTGGTGTTTGGTGTTTTGTTCCACATGTAGCACATTACAAACCATTATTGTCCTACAAGAGCTTTAATGCAGTAAAGGGGATTAGTGAAATAACAGGTTTGTATAAAGCTGAGCTGTGGGGAGGGGGAGGGGAGGGGGGCGTGTGTAAAGGTTTTGGCAGTTTGAGGGCTGTATGCTCTGTGTGTGTGTGTGTGTGTGTGTGTGTGTGTGTGTGTGTATAAGACTATGGTGTGGGTTTGTGCGGTAATTATAGTGGTAGGAGAGTGTTTTATTGAGTGTGAAAGGCTTGACCCCTGAATCAGCCTCCTACTTCCCCATGTCCTACAGGGAGAAAAAGAAGGAGAGAGGAATGAGAGAAAGTGACACACACACACACACACACACACACACACACACACACACACACACACACACACACACGCACACAGGAGTATGTAATGTAGTCAAGTATACAGGGGGCATGTCTCCTTTTTCAAATACTCAAAGATGTGTCTGCTTTCATGCGCACACACACCTACTGTGCACTCGACGACTGTGATTTACATTTACACTCACCATCCACTTTAATAGGTACACCTGCTCGTTTTTGCAGTTATCATGCACTCCATGTTTTTTGTTGTTTTTCACACCGTTCTGTGTAAACTCCAAAGACTGCTGTGTGTGAAAATCCCAAGAGAAGAACAGTTTCCGAAATACTCAAACCAGCTCTTCTAGCACCAACAACCATCCAAAGTCACAGAGATCACACATTCTCCTCATTCTGATGTTGGTGTGAAAGTTAACTAAAGCGCTTGACTTGTATCTGCATGATTTGATGTGCTGTGCCGCTGCCACTTGATTGACTCTTTGGATAACGCCGTCACCGAGCAGGTGTGCAGGTGTTCCTATTGAAATGGATGGCCAGTGTGTGTATTGAACCTGATATCCTGACCGTTTAGTTACAGCACTCCTTTTCTGAAAGCAGGGTCAAGAACGAGAGTGTTCACCTGGGAGTGTCACTTCTTTCTTCCTCTTTATTCTCGTTTATGGCTTTTTCTTTTTGTGAATCGTTCAGTTAATCATTTACCCATCATGGAAACGGGTAATTAAAGAATATAAGAAAAAATTTAATCTTTTTTTTTTTTTTTGGTTTAAACACCTTCACATGCAGATGAAAGGAGTGGTGGAAAGGTTATGATACCATTCAGTGTTAGTATTGACTTGACATGCGTTTAATTCTCAGTGATAGGTTTCTTTTCTTTGGGGTGTATTTGACAAGAAGTAACACCTAACTAACCTCCTACATAATGTACTCAGCAGAGAATATGGAAACATTTTAATTACAATAATCAGAGGGAGTCATTTTGAGAAGGCAGGAAACTTCGTGGCATGTCTCACAGATACACAGTTACACAGTTACACATTTGACTGTGTGCAGGCCAGGTCAGGTTCAGTACAACATGTGGACATGGGCATATGGCATAGGCGTCTGCTTTGAAAACATCTCCTAAGTGTATTGATCAGCTCCTTGAAGAAACAAATGGCAAATACCTTACAGAACTGCTGGGCTGGGTGTAGTACCAGAGCTGGACAACCTTTTTAGCCAGCCTACCTGGAAAGTGCAAGCTCCAGTGCTTTTCCAATTCGTCCAGAAGACCAAAGCTAAAAAAAAAAAAACTTAAAAGATTGCTAAGCTGGTTAAGAGCATTAAAACTGACTTTGCTTTAATACTTCAGTTGATTGCGATTTTACATAACCTAAGTTTTTCCTCCTCTTCTGATAATATCTCTACCAATGATGTGTCCTGTTTATAGACAGAAAGTCAGCTTACATTTCAGCTATGAGCTGTGCTGTTCTCCTCTCCCACGTAACGACGTGTCTGTGTAGCATCTTCATTTTCACTCGATAAAGTGTTCAGTAGTGAGAGGACTGTGAGATGTGCTAGCATCTAGAGTTTTATAACGGTTTATTTGCAACACTTTACTATGTATTGCTCAGTTAGGCAGAGTTGCCACATTCACTCATATTCCTGATTCTGGAATTATGATTCTTGCTATTTAATATGCACCATAAAATAAATGATTTTAGCTAAGTTAGAAAGAAAAATTATACTAAACACTACAGAACCAAGAGGCTTCTTATTATCATTTAGGCAAACATTATCTGTGAAAATAAATAGGAAGTAGAGTTTTTCTTTTTCAAGTTGTTAGATAAATATAGTAAAGATTCTGTTGACTGTTATATTAACAGTCATGGGCACCCAAGGGTTTGCTTTTGCTTTTTACAGTCCGATTCTACAGAAAAGCACAATTTGCAGAAAAAGGTCAATGCTGGCTGAGAATGAAGGGCACCAGAACACCCAGTACACCGCAGCTCACCGCACACACAGGGCCCTGCAGGCCAAGAGCTCAAAGTCGCCAACCTGGAATCCAAACTCAACATAAACCCAACGCGAAATCTCAGATCTCAACCTGATCGAGTACCCATGTGATGTGCCGGACAAAAAGTCAGATCGGGAGACCCCGTGCCGTAACCCACAGCCACCAACGGATCCACTGCTAATATTCTGGTGCCAGACATCACCTCAGCACACCCACAGAAGACTTATCCCTTTAGGCGTCAGCGCTGCCCAGGTGGCACAACCGGAACCCACACTATACTGGTTGTAATGGTTTGCGTTGTAATGTTATTGCTGATCAGTGTATAATCCGCTTGTCTCGATTTGGGCATCTTTGAGGATGATCAGTTATATAAACAGATATTTCAGGTGTTAACTCGCAGCTTTCTAAACATGTGACAAATTACTGTATGTGTGGAGAATATGCAATAATGTTAGTCTGCATTTCTTTTGCAACTGATTCTCTTGATAAACAGTACACAGTAAAAAGCAGATCCAACAGCACTGATGAAGAAAGACATATTGTGTAGTAAAATATTATTGTTTTTAATAGCGCCATAAAGGGTTTTGCAGATGTGTGTGTGTGTGTGTGTGTGTGTGTGTGTGTATGTGTGTGAGATGAGCCTTGAAACTGACCACAGAACACAAAACATTCATCTGATACTTCCTAAATAGAGAACCGGAAGGCAGAAGGTGTCTGGATCAGCATTTGCAGTTTGAAGCAGTTTGTATTAACATGTATAGTTAATAGAAAGCATTACTGTTGCCAATACTGCACTACTCCAGATCACCTCAGACACATGAGATCTGGTCTCCTAATATACTGTAAAGTGTTTTTAGCATGGTACTTTAAGATTACAGTGACAGGCTACTGTATAAGAGGTAAAAGATATAAAAAAGGGGAAAATGATTACTCATCTCCGCTATAAATTCATCACGCACAGGAGCTCAGGAACATTTTCCGAGCTCTTGACTTGCTGTCATGTACAGTGTTTGTGACAGGTATGCTGCACTGCTAGGCACATGAATAAATAACTTAACACAGACTCCACAGGTTCCTGGTTTCCACTTGACAAGGTGTTGATTGTCTAAACAGCTCTTTCTGCATGTCTCACATGTGACTCACATGCATTGTCGTTAGTCAAATGACTCTTCACAACAGGAATTACATTTTGTCTACACGTGATAAGGCAGTGTATTGCTGCAGTGGAACTGGAGAACGCGCAGCACATTTATCAGTCGGTGTACATTATTGTGTTTGCATGTTTCATCATTAGATGCTGGTGTTTGCCGTTATTAATCCCCTCTGTGCTCATTGTAATATTTGAAAATAGATTAGTGGTTTCAGGGCAGGTCATTATTCACAGCCCAGGCACTGTTTAGAGTTTGTTTAAGCAAACGCCCTCGACTTAAATGTGTTAGGGCACGTGGTTGAACAAAGTAAAGTTAAGCAATTCACTCACAAATGAGGAGGGATCTAGAAGGAGTCATGAGGCTGAAGCCCCACGACAACCTGAGAAATAGAAGTGCAGCTTCATCTAAACGCAGACATGAAGAGAAATATGTTCTTTTTAGAACGAATTCTACCTTTAGTTCAGCACCGGCTACAGAACTGAAGGATGTCCGCTACCTGACAAAATATCATGACCCACTGCATTGTGCTCAAAGACTTGCAGATGGCCTTGACAGCGCTCAAGTACAGGTTAGATTAAGCTCTGTAACCTCTGGCGCTGCGTTTGGATAAACGCTGAGCTCTCATGCCTATGGATATACAATCTCTCATAGTCTATTTACAATATAATCAACTCTTTAGGTTCATTCCTCATTTATATTTTAGCATATTTGATTTTTTTTTTTTTTCAAGTTTCTGATTTTGATGAGGTTGACGTAGATACCGTTGAAAAAATGATGTTGTTGCACTTTCTGTGATCGTTGAAGTGTCAGAAAATTAAGCTGGCAACTTGAATTAGTCTGTCTAATTTAAAGTATTATTAAAAAGTCTTGAATGGTCACCTCACCATGAGAACGTGCTTTCACACTGTTTCAAAATCTTTCCCCGGGATGTTGATCAATTAGACATAAAGTTGCGAAAATAAAATGGCCTGACAGTGCACTGTATCAACTTCTAAGTCTCTAAAATTAGTAATTGAAAAAGATTTAAAAGAGAATAGAGTGCAAGGCCATGACACTTCCGTGTAGGACATGGTGTGCTGATAAATAACAGCGTTGTCCATTCAGACGTGCCATAGGGAAATTCTCATTTGGCACCAGTATGGCAACAGTTTCTTTCTGCGAGTTCCCAGGGACATGACCTCCTGCGAAACTTTTCAGCAATGCTGAAGCTCTCACAGTGACTCATGGACACCCAGACAGCGTCTATGGTTTAACCTGCTAATTATTGGTCCTCTGTGCCTCTGCTCCCTCTCAATCCTCCTGGTCATCACATTCTGCCAGAGCACAAACACAAAGAACAGGACGGCTGTGTTTCATGCCACTTCTCCATCTCTGGAGTAGAGTGAGTGTTCTCCAGCTTCCTCGGCTGCGAGTCTCTGATCAGAGATGTGTTTACCTAGGCATTTTCTATTTGGACAGAGATGATGAATGCCTCCACGGCGGGGTTCTTTGTGAGCAGGTTGGCTCTCGGAGCAAGGGCGAGAGAGGAGGGGCAGACATCAGGCTCTCTGGGGGCAAAGCGTGCTCTGAAGCACGGGCCCACAGTGCGAATTGCCTCATCCAGGGCCCTGAGGATTTAAGGCTAATATCAGCCTGAGACTGGGCGCACTCTTAATCATCTTAAGAGCAAGAGCAGGCAGCAGGAGAGAGAATGAGGTTGTCTCTGGAGGCATGCATGTGTGTGCGTGTTTATCTCCTACAGCATGACAGTGGGAGACGAACCTGGACCCAAAGAAGGGAAGTGAGTTAAAAAAAAAAAAAAAACTCGCACAGCAAACACATAACACAAGAAAGCAGTCTCAGGGTAGTATACATCCTGAAACCAGACAGACGATCTGCTCTGCTTTCTGGTGCCGTATTGATTACAAGATCTCACTTCCCGCTTAATCAAGTGCTAGTCCATCAGACGGCATAAAGCCTTGCCTTCCAGTAGTGTTTTTGTCTTAATTTTTGCCCATCCGCATATCTGGGTTTCAGTTCAGTAATAGACAGGCTACATTCTGATACACACTATGGCTAGATTGAGCTGCGCAGCATGGCTGCAGTGTGTGAGATGAGCCTGATAGGTACTCTCGTGTTGTGTTGTGTTGTGTTGTGTTGTGTTGTGTTCCTGCTCTGTATTAGTGGCTTTGCGTTGAGTCCCAGCTGTTTTCTGAGATGCAGGTGTGGAGAAAAGATATTATCATGGGCCTCTTTCTCATATCCTCCCCACGAATGGCAGCCAATAGAACACAGAGTGCTCGGCTCCTTTCATCTGCCTTGCAGCACTTCCTATGAGTTCGAACTCCCGCTCTCGTTTTGTCCCTCTTTCTCTCTCCCTCAATCTCTCTTTATCTCTCTCTCTGCAGATAGCGGTGCAAGCACTTCAAGAGAAAGCGAAGGAGAGACGGAAAGAGAGGAAGATCGAGAGAGGAAGAGAGACGGTGTACAATGTGCTAGTGGAACGGAGGAAGACAAGTGCGGGTGTTTTTCTGATATTCTCTGGTCGCCAGAGAGACTGACTAGGACGCAAAGATGGGACGGAAGAAGATCCAGATCACGCGGATTATGGATGAGAGGAACCGTCAGGTATGTCGTTTTTAACTTTCTTGTGGTGTGATCCTTCATTTTAATTCCAAAGGAATATATGCATGGACAATGAACTGAAATATAGACGGGAGTGTATAAAATATAAACTGAAGAGAAATTTAAAAAAAAATGTTGCATTTAAATAACAATTTTAGAAATAACAATAGGGGACCTGGGTACTTTAGTGGGTACTGTTGCTGCCTCGCAGTCCTTAGGTTCAGTTCTGAGCTCATCTTTCTGTCAGTGTGGAGTTTCTGGTCATGGGCTCCCTAGTGCTTATGGGCATTTTGTCTGGGTTCTCTGGTTTCCTCCCATCTTTCACAAAGATGCTAGTAGATGCTTATGTTAAATAAATTGTCACTAGGTGTAAATGAGTATAAGAATTTGTGACTGCATGGTGCTCGGTGATGTATTGGCATTTCAATTACTGCCTTGCCACCAGTGTTACCTGACCTACCGCAGCCCTGAGCAGGATAATAACTGTTAGCGATGATGATAATCATATTTTTAACAATATGAATAATAATAATAATAATAATAATAATAATAATAGTATTGCTGCTTTTATTTTTATTATTATTATTATTATTAATAATAAAAGTTTTTTTAATGCTTTATCAGTTAATGCTTTACCCTGGTTAGCATGCAGAGGATCTGGAGACTATCACGGCATCATTATAAGGCAAGAATACACCCTAAATTGGGCAGCAATCTCTCGCAGTTGACCATATACTCACACATTACAGGTCCACAGCTACAGTAGGAGCAGTTTATTGTAACTAATCCCCCTTCTGGCTGGGAGGCCCAAGGAGAACCCATGCAGACATAAGGAGAACATACTGTATATTCGACTCTAATTGGGGCACCAGGCAACATGCATTCTCACGTTTGTGTACTCATTCATACCTAAAGGCGAATGTTGCATTGCCAGTCTACCTACAAACATGCAGAACTTCATACTAACAGGAAACTGAGCTCAGGATTATATACATGTTATGAATTATAAATAATTGATATTATATATATATTTTTTTTTATATATTTAATTTATATTATATTTATATTATATATATATATTATATTTTACATTTAATTATTATAGATATGGAGTGAGCCATAACATTAAAAACCATTAACAATAAAGCTTTTTACTAACTCGAACTCATGGCTTATCAGTGTAGGCTGCAGTGGCAGGAAGTGGCAGCTCTGGCAGATCAATAGCCTTAAACTCGTTGCCTTCTGGGCCCTGTGTATGGCTGGCTGTGTTGCTCTGGGTGGTGCGCTGATATCTTTCTTTTAAGGCCAGTGCTACATTTTTCGGTGGTTAGTGGTGCATTGGCTTTTCTGTGGTATGGGACCAGACAATAGCTTTTGGTCCCCGTGGGTGTAGATCTGCCTAGGCTGCCAATGCCAACACTTTACTGACATAAAACTGATAGTCAGAGTTGCTCAGTTGACCTGTGAGTGGTCACAGTGCCACAGTATGACTGATCAGTGTACACCCATTTCATTTAAGCACAAGTTCAAAGTACTTTATACGGAAAAGACTGCAGGACAATAAAACATGTATAAAATAAAATTATGTATAATTTAAGAAGTGCAACAGTGTCTTAGTGGTGAACAATCTCATGTCCCGTCTGGGTTCGTGGATTTCCTCCAGGTAGTCCGGTTTCCTCTCAACACAAAGAATGTTGTAGACTGCTTGGCATTTTTAATTTGCCCATAGTGTATGATTGGCTGTGTGTGTGACTGCGCCCTGTCATAAGTTGGCACGCTGTCCAGGGTGTCTCCTGCCATGTGCCCTGAGTTCCCTCGGATAGGCTTCATGCCTGCTGCGACCCTACGCAGGATAAGTGGTAGGGCGAATGGATGGATAATGTAATTAATATAAATAATATTGTGGAAAAGCAGTTTATAATAAAGCACAGGAATAAAACACTATTAACTATTAACACTAAAACACTAAAACTATTAATCTAAGTCAAATAAATAATTTGAGTACAACAATAAATGACTTGTAAAAATATCTTGGGTTTTTAATTTATTTTAATAATTTAATTTAATTTAAAATGTTGTGTCAACAATCCTACATCATTTGTGTAATGTAGAGTTTAAAAGTCATATAAGAAACTTTTATCAATTAAGCAAAAGTGATTATACAATGTTAGAAAAAAAGAAAAACCTAAAAACCTAAACTTTGGTTTGGTTTAAGAAGAAACTCCTTAATGTTCTGTATTGCAGAGGCCAATAACCCTACAGGAACATGTTTTCACTAAGAATGTAAGATTAACAGAAGGACAGCCTCAGTTAAGCAAAGTGCTTAAGATACGCTCTGGCTCAACAGCTGGACATAACTAGGGATTTATATGTGCATATTCGCACGTCCATGAGGTTTAGACATAAGGTGAAACTGAATGACCGGAGAAGTTGATCACTGGTCTTGTTGGTAAATTCAGTAGTGCAGTGGCTAAAATGACGGCCCCAGCATTCCTGTGTAACATTCCTAGACTGGCCCATCTTACGCCTACCACACAGACAGTCGTTAAAACAGGAGCAGGACACGTTTACAGAGATGTATACAGACGTGGCTCCCGCACGCCACACTACAATTTAAGTTCTTGGGAAAGTTGATGAGGCAGCAGAAAGCTTGGTGTTAGACAGCCAAGATGGGAGCAGAGGCTAGCAAGAGGTGAATGAGGTGAAGAGGGCTGACTGCAGTCTCTCTCTCTCTCTCTCTCTCTCTGTTTTCCTCTCTGTCCTCAGTGGAGGGGTTCGGCCCAGAGGGGGCCCCGCACTCCCTGTGATTGCAGCTGCTTGTTAGTAATTAGGAGCGGCCACTGCACCACAGCACCCTCTCATTAGCTGGGAGGGTCAGCAGGACACACAGCATCCTTCTCTCTGTCTCTTTCTCTGTCTGTCTCTTGTCTCCCTCTTGCTTTCTTGCAAAGAAAAAAAAAGTGCCAACTCTGGCCAGCCACAGAGACAGGCTGGAATTCACCCTAGTCTGCGCACGCTAAATATAAACAACGCAAGCCAGCTCAGTCTGTACTGCTCCACCACTGCCTCCCACACACATCCCTTTCATTCACGGATGTCTCCACCAGCTACTCCTCAGTGCTTTTTCTTATAAGGAGAATGCACTGTGCATACGTTTTGGGTTGGGCTGATGTAAAACATCACATTCTTCAGCAATACAGGTCTCTGTGATTATGGCATTATGCTGCATGTGTGGCGATTTCTAAGACTATGAGCTCTCCTGTTTAAGGATACGATAATGAAAATAGAAGTACCGTGTCAGAACCTGGATGCGCCCCGTTCACACCCTCTCAAAATATCATTTGCACCATCTTGCCAGCGAAAGAACTTTCTTGCCGTGCTGGCGGAAAGCTAATTGAGGTTTTTGCTCGCTCTCCTGAGGGTGATAACATAACAGCCAGTTGCACCCCCTCCCCCTTCCCGCCCTTCGGCTCGCTCCCGCTCATCCTCGTCTCTCCGACAGCAAGTGTGGAGCTTGCAGTTCATTCGAGTGAGAAACTCCAAATTTACAGGACAGGCCAATTATCAGCATAACACCAGCGCTGGGTGGGATCCAAACACGGAGGCAGGCAGACAGAGAGACGGCTGTGAGGAGCATCAGCGTCTGCACTCTTTGCCCTGGCCTACAACATCAGCAAAAACAAACAAAAAAAGAAACCTACAGAGAAATATATGCAAAGGAAAAAAAGAAGTATAAGATCACTTTGTAGCCCAATGCTGAATTAATGAAATGTATTCATTTATGCTGTGGAGGAAGGTGTTTTAAATCCGTTAGTCACATTAATATTAATTATCAATTATATACCAGTAAACTGGTGACAGGATCAAGGCATTAAAGGCTCACCCATGCTTGCAGGGACCAAAGACCAGCCCGACTGGTCCGAAAACCAATGCAGCACAATAAATTAAAAAGAAAAAATGCTGAGATATGCTGGCCATGATCGAAAAGTATTAGAACACTGAGTGGACCACAGCCGACTGCACATGGGGCAGCAGATAAGAAGCCCAAGACCACCGACCTGGCCCCCAAACCCCCCAGAACCTAAACAAGTCCACGGAGGCCGCATCCTGTAGCACACAGCACCCAAAGCGTCTGCCACTAACAAGACGGTGCCAGGCACCACAGCACAGCCACAGAGGCACTGTGGAGCTGCACCCCAAGAGCCCAGAGCTGCCCAGGTGGCACTAGAGGAACACACAATAGTGGGCATAATGTTTAACGTTATAGTGCTGCAGTTGATCGGTGTAGGCTGAAGTTGCAGGGAGTGGCAGTTTAAAATGCACCATTTTGCTAGTCATCATTGAGAACATATTATTTTAGCATGACTTGGGTCTTTACATGTAACCATAGCTCGACACACAAAGCTTACTGACTTGTAATTAATAGCTATCGCATCCAGCAGATTTCAGATGTCAGCATCCGCATGTTAGTCAGAGGTTATCAGTGGTATTAGAGCTGACTTCTTACTGGAGACTAGACAGAGATGCCTACAACTCCTTTATTATGCAGCTTGTGCGTGTCTGTGTGGGTATTCTTCCACAGGATCCGCGCTATGTTGTCTTTCTAAAGCTGTTTATTAGCATACTCGGACCTTTGTGGAAATCAGTTTAAATCTTTATCTGTATGTTTATCTGTCACAGTCTGCATTCACAGCACTGAATCGAGAACGCATCTTAAGTAGGCTAATTAAATAAACTGGCAATGGTGCACACATTATGAAGAGATCTTATTCCAAGCGTTATGCTACAGTACATGCTTCAACAAGCATGCAGCAAAGCAAGAAAAGCCTTGTTTACCTGTTAGGATTGATACGGAGAAGGGGTTGGACAGTTTATAATTGGGTTTACAGTTTACAAATGCCTCAGCATTCAAGAGCAAGACAGACCCAGTTCCGGTTTGGCACCACATTTCATGATCTTGTTGCAGCTAAGATATGGTTGCAGTTTGGAAGGTTTAGGATAGACCTGCAGTTAAACCGATTATATGATTTACAGTATTGTGATAATCTTTTGTCTAATCTGATGCATTGATTTAACATGATATAGGTGAACGAAGGTTAAAATTCCTTGAAAATATACCACATAACACTTCCATCTTGCTCAACGTACTTGTGCAGTGGTCTTTGTAAGACACGAACAATGACAATGTCAAACATGACAGAGACAAATTTTGCAAACAGACAAAAAAGGCCCAGAGGAAAGCTCACATTTGCTCTGTGGAAACACTTGAAGCTGACAAGCGGGCAAACGCATACTATTTGCAGCTACTGCAGTGCTGAGCTGGCTTATAAACAGAACACGAAGACTATGTTTCGGCACTTTACAAAAAAAAAAAAAAAAAACATCACACAGCCGTAACTGTATTAGTAGGTTCTGCCAGTTCATCTTAATCTCTGATGTCTGCAATCTCCAACAAATTCTCCAGCGCCACTACCAGCATTAATATCAATGCGAGCAGCTCAGTTTACCTTTATTTCCAGCCCTTATGTTTTTACATTATTTATGATGCTTGCACTTTGTAAGACCTGTAATGCTTGCACTTTGTAAGAATTGATCAGAAAAACACAGTAAAATTCATTTGTATGTGTTGGGTAAAATAACAGTCGACATTAGTGCTCTGAAAATCACTATGCTTAAAAATGCAATCGAATCAAATCGACAGTCTGCTGTGATTCACAGCTCTAGTTCAGGGTAACATTTTGTGTTCTGTTCTGATCTGCTCTTGGAATGTTTTTTGGTTTCCTGTGCAGTCGATGCTGATTGAGCCATTGGGTTTGTTTTGTCTTTGAGTGGGCTGAGTATAACCCTAACAGTATTTTGTGCTGATGCCAGTTGAGTCTCTTCCTCTCTCCTTGGCTCCACGCTGTGTACTCGCACAATATTAAAAATGGAAGAGGTGTAGACCCTGTCATGCATGCCACCCCGTCCTTCAGGATGGTTCCCCTGGCTGCCCTTTCCATGCATCCTGGAGGAGGAAGAGGAGGAAAAGAAGGGAATGAAAGAAACTGGCGAGTCTCACAGCGCCGCTTGGTCCTGACAAGCTAATTGCAAAGCTGTGCAGGGGCGGATTTCTGCCATAATAGTACAGGAGGGCAGAATTATCCTGTAACAAGCCCTCGTTCTCCCTCCTTCTTTCTCCTCTGCCCATCCATCTTTCCCCACAGTTTGAGCCCTGATTTACTTCTCAAGCTCTTAAAGCCTGTAATTACTATCTTGTTGATGACGTGCACCTGTCTTGTCTGGACAGCACAGAATATTCGGGCAGAAATGCACTGTTAAATTAGCTCCCGCAATCAAGTGGGTCTTAATTACACTAGTGGACGCGAGAAAAGTTCTAATGAGAGATGCCTCTTCTGGAATAAAAAAGAGCTCTCCATTAGATTGCGTAGTGGCAGCACTTTACCTCATGGATAACAGAGGATAATATTATAAGTGCTATTGTAAGTAAGGACTCCAGGGGACAGTTCTGCAGAAGCATGCAACAGAACCTGTTTAAGTGGAGAAAGGAAGTGATTGAGGCAAGAGGTGAAAAGGGTAATACCGGGTATCTTTTCAGTAGACTGTTTAAAAAAAAAAAAACAATTCTGCATGCACATGTGCTATCCTCCTGCCTTACAACGTCCTCTGTACACCATTAAGCAGACTCGCTGGGGGTAATTGCCCAAGTCATTAAAAGTTTGATGATTTCGCTGTTGGGAGGAGCATTGCTTGCCCTTGCTCAGGCTTACTTTGACGTAGGCACGCGGCATGCTCACGACTCTTATTCTTTCTCTGCTTTTGTCTCTCTTTCGCACATCTATCTCACATCATCTGTTTTTCATCAGTTTAAAAGAAAAGCACATCCCCTTCTTTCTCACACAATTTGAGTCTCTAAAAGCTCTTGAACTAACACTTTTTTTCTTTAATGGCTTAAAACATGCTAGATCTATATAAAGGAGGGCTGAGAGATGGGAAAAATAGCCGAGTTAAAAGGTTGCGGTAATCTTCGCTAGGTTTAGAGATAGATCTGGTTATGTAGCGTTTGTGGAGTATTTAGTAGATTATTTTAAATGAAGTAAGTTTTGTTATTAGTGGAATTACATTAGCTTGCAGTAGTAGGTTTTGAAGGGAAACAGTATAGGTGGCTTTCGTGTGTAATTTCTGGCTGATGTCAACATTTAAATCATCCCCCACCTTCCCCTCCTAGCTGAGAGACTGTGTAGTGTCTGATGATTCATTGTAATAGCAAAAACAAAATCATCCAAGTGCATCAGATCATGATTATATCATTCAGTGAGCGGTCATGAATTTCCATCCCCCACATGTTTGTGGCTTTTGATTTTAATTAGCAAGTTCAGCATGGCAGTAGCAATAATGTTATCTTATGATCTTCTTTTAAGCATAATGTGACTAAACATGTGCTAATAATTGAATATGGCTGACATGGGATAATGCCTATAAGAGAATGATAAACATGGGTAATTGTTGCCATGGATTCTCTTGTGTCAAACCCAGGTTAAAATCCACACCGTTTATTCGAGAGTGTACCTAGTTTGCTTTAACAAGTCTCACATTTTTGAGGACTTAGTGAAACTAGAGAAATTAGTGACATCAAGTTAAAAGCATTTTTTTTTAATTAATCACATTTCATACAAACATTCCTAATTTCTTTTGATTGTGTAAAGCTGCTTTGCGACAATGACGATTGTTAAAAGCGCTATACTAATAAAATTGAATGTAATCGAATTTAAATTTGCTGTGCCCCTGGTATAACCTGTAAAATTTACCATGCATTTTTTATTACTAAAATGAACTTTAGACACTCTTCTAACATCTGTACCCTTTTTTGGGCAAACTGCAGATGTCTAGTGTGACATCGGAAATACCACATGATAATGACAATAGAACTGCGTGTTCTAATACAGAACTATCCTTTTACATCCCCTTTATATGCTGATTAATTTTTTTCTCTGCTTTTCTGTAACATTCATTTTTTTTTTTTTTTTACTTTTTGACAAGTTGCTATGTGTTTACAGTTTTTTTAAAAAAAAATATATATATATCACCCAGTGGTGGGTAACATACATTACACATCTCAAAATGTCACACCCGTGTTCTATAATGGCGACACTCCCTTTGACACAGGCCTCTTTTGGCCCTTTTAAAGGCACAATCCACACCTCTGTATCTGCCTCTCACGCAGAGCTGCAAGGCATAATGAAGGTACAACAGTCCAGTATAGATAAAAATGTGTGAATGGGGCTACTGTTGACTAAAAAGCATTTTTTTTGTTTCATGGTATAGTAACGTATCCTATTTAAAAAGCCATTTTTTGCTGTTTTCAATACAACAAGAGATGAGATTCTGAAGATAAGAAATGATTGACACTTCTTTATCTTATTCAGATCCCCTTCAATCCACTCAAACCAAGTAAGAGAAGCAGAGACAAGAAGACCTATAAAAGTAAGGCCAGCCCGTCATGGTCACAGCTGGCCTGCTCGGCCCTCTAGGCTTCCATAACTGCAGAGTCTAGCCATGAATTGTGAACCCATTGATTAATTTAATCCTGAGGTGATCAGACAGGGAGGAGTGACTTTTGTATTGGCTTCTGCTTCTTAGGCCAGGTTATCCTTCTGCCAGGAAAGTTAGGTTCATAGCAGCTGCTATACAAAGACAGAAATGAAGCTGTAGCACTTATAAGGTATCTCCTATTTTCAATTCTTTCTTTTTTCAACATTTTTCACTATAAGAACTCAGACACTGCCGTTATTGCCCCAGACGGTTATAGCCCACCATGTTGTTTTACATGTTGGCTATCATTCCTAAGGACAGCTTGTAATGTAGTTCCTGATTGACAAGCCAGTCCATCTCATTTTCAAAGGCAAAAATCATCCATGGACACACACGGACAAGCATGTGTGCTCATACATAGCCACCGATGTAGACGATAAACAGATAAATACACAACATAGGAAACATATTTTGCGCTTTATGCAATTTAACTAATACACATACATACATCAGGACGTTATCCCATACCAAGCACAATGTGTCTACTGTCAGACTAAGAAGAGTTTTCTTTCTTTTTTTTTTTACTGTCTTTATCATACTTTCATGTCCTTAAATTATCACCCCTAGTTACACATCCATTTTCATTCACATAAAACCTTTTCACAAGCAAGATGAGCAGCTAGCCTGATCGGCTGTGTAATACTACATACTGTAGAGACAAGAGCAGATGAGAGAATGAGTGAACCAGAGACAGAGCAAATACCAGAGTGTGTACCTGGAACTGAGTTAGCACTGTAAAGCTGCTCACTTGGGGAAAAAAAAAAAAAGTTCTGAAAAGGTCAGCATTTTCATTCCTGGCATACAATTAGATGAGAAATGCTAATATAATTACTGTATGTCTGGCATTGCAGGTCATCAGAGTGACCTTATCAGAAGCTGTGCAAAGTTAGAAAAGACCAAGGGAGAAGTACAGTACCTGACTCATAGTTAGACTTGTTTACCTAATATCTCATAGATGGCAAATGAATCTGATTGCAAGGTATCTT
Organism: Clarias gariepinus; assembly: GCF_024256425.1. Taxonomy (NCBI): domain Eukaryota; kingdom Metazoa; phylum Chordata; class Actinopteri; order Siluriformes; family Clariidae; genus Clarias; species Clarias gariepinus. The sequence continues at coordinate 21,510,154 of NC_071106.1, forward strand.
ATTTTGCATTTGACCAAAATCTTTGAACCTTAAGACCATCAATACTTTCAGGCTTTGTCTTTTACATATTAAGGTTTCAAACTTTATTTCAAAACACACAAAACACAGTTTATGAATTAAATTAGCATCAAAATATTTACAATGGTTTACTGTGATATACTATATTCAGGAGTTATACTGTATTCCCTCATTCATAACTTTCATGCATGTAGTGGTTGTGTCTTTGTATTTCAGTGATTGCAAATGTCATCACATATAATCATAAGCATCTCTGTGGTTTTCCACTATCTCCCCCATCGCTAGTGATTATGGGGGTGCTGTCTGGGAGCAATGCCATGACCTATATATATACTGTATATGTATATATATATATATACATTTCCAACAAATTCCAAAGACTTTCCTGATTTTTCAAACTTTATTATTATATCTTTCTACATTGTAAAACAATGCTAAAGGCATCCAGAATATGCAGTAATCTCCTTTGAACAGTTCGGTGATATGTTTGCTATTCATATTCTGTAAAGCCTTCATAACGGCTCGAATCTGAGGTGATATTAGTTGGTGAGTTTTGAGGCTAGTAACTCTAAATAACCTTCTCCTCTGCAGTAGAGGTAGGGTTTGGCCTTGCTTTACTGGGAAGGTCTTCATTATAGTCTCATCGTAGTGCTTTATGGATTTTGTAAATGCATTTGACAATACTTTTATTGCAAAAATTATTCCAGAACAGCTGACCTTCATGTCTTAAAGTAACTGACTGTTGTTCGTGTTGTTTCTTTGTTAAGTACCTAAAGCCATATGTGTTATTTTATAGTTTTGAAAAAAAGCAAGTATTGTTCTAGAATGTAGAAAATAACTCCAAACTTGTGTTCACACTTTAGACTGGTACTATAGATTTGTATGTATATGTGTGTGTGTGTGTGTGTGTGTGAGTGTGTGTGTGTGTGTGTGTGTGTGTATGCACTATATATATATATATATATATATATATATATATATATATATATATATATACATATATATAGGATATACTTCCTGTGTGGTCTACCACATGAGAGTGTCAGTTTGTGTGTGTGTTGGTGGGTGTTTGTGTCTATGGGATCACTGAAGTGACCTGCTGTGCGGATGAAATGAGGTTCTGTCCTGGTTCAGCTGGCCCATGCATGCTGAGCAGCAGTTGGACAGAACATAGTCTGAGTGTAGTCTATAACAGTAGGCTTTTACTGTTCTTTCAGTGACATTACCAGCTTTAGCCTGCTAGACAGCCACTAAAGCAACTATCTGTATTTGGATTTAGGGCCTAAAATGTAGGGCATTTTATATTAAATACAGAAAAACAAAAATCCCGGAGTTAGCCATGCCATCAGTGTCAGCATGTACACCGTTGAGGAATACTGTCAAATTCTTATTTGTCCTATACACGTGACAGTAAATGTATCAAATGGTATTAAACTTGGTCCTTATTTGTCCTTCAAGCTTCATGCACCTGCAAGAAAGTAGCAACTTGATTGCACAACTTCTTTTTTCCCCGTGTTTCACGGAATCTCGCTCCATGTGCATGGATATAGTCTTGATTAGCTTCTTTTTCCTTTTAAAAAATAGTTCACTGAGTTTAATCGATGCACTTCTGTTGCTATCGGTTGTGCTTTTTTTTACGTCCCAAACCCACAAACTTGATGCAGTGCGATTTTGTGTTGTGATGTGAAATGTGGGACAGATTGGCATTGTCACAAGTAATGTGTTTTTCTACTGGAGAAAGAGAAGGCAAGACTAATGACATCTGGGAAAGAGATGCTTTTGCTGGGTTTTGGGATTAAGAGGCACACAGGGCAGGTTGCTCTCAGCTTACCCTTCATCCTGGACTGCTCAGGTACAAAAGGACTACCTACTCTACTGGCTCAGCCAGAACCAGATTTTGTACACGGCCTCTTCTTCTGGGACTTGTATGATGGACAACTGCATCTGTAGCCTTTATACTTATAAAACATCCCCATCTATTCGAATAGATATTTATATTCATTTAGCACGCTGCAAGTCTTTTATGTAGTTGCAAATGTAAAATTAGAACTAGAATAGGTTCTTGTTGTTAGTTTACAGTTTGGCTCCGTGGATCATTACCTTGCATTTGAATTGAGGTAATGGCTGTGAAGCTGAAATGGAAAATGTCAGCTTTAATTAATTAGGGGTATTGATATCTTTACTGATTAAACAATATAAGCATCAAGGCATATTATTATATAATCGTTCCTGTCAGAATGTGCTCTGGTGCAGAGCCAGTTCAGCCACAAAAAAAAAGTTCAGTTATTAACAGAGGACCAGTGTACTATTAAAAACTGTTTATGATTTTGTTGTGGTTTTGTCTGCGTTGGGTGAATCGCTTTAAATTCCCCCCCGCATGAATTCGGAGTAATGAGAAAGGATTGGTGTAGTTTGGAGGACATTGAGCACTGTAATCACCTGCAATTTGCAACATGTGACATTACTCCTACTCCATAGCAGTGACCCACGTGCTGTGTGCTTTCACAGACACTCTATAGCTCATTGGATTATATTGCATTGAAAGGGTTGCCGCAAGCTGTGACCAATTAAAATTGAACAAAGCCAGCTCATCTACTTAGCTCTGCTTAGTAGGTCAAAGAATTTGGCGGAAGTAAACGCGCACACATACACACTCCCTATGACTCCTTTTTGCCTCAGGCACTGCTTTTCTAAGCCACAGCTTTGCCATCCATGGATATTATGCCATGTGCCCTGCCAACCTGTTCTGTGTGAGAGCAGATTACCATGCTTCTGCATGCTGTCATTCTGTCACTTTAATATCACATATGCAAATCAGTTCACCTCTTTCATATCTTCGATGTTAACGTAGAGCATACCATAGAACTTGTGTTACTCATAAGCCTTTCAACTTTTCCTTTCGTGAATTGACTTTCTTTTATGAATGATGGAGGTTGTTTGAATGATCTCCTTGGATTTGTGCTGTATATACTGCAGGTAAAGGTAAGCAGCATACTGTAGCACAGCACATAGCAGCGCTAGCAACAGCTGATAAAACAGCTAAAGCGAAGCGTCTGGCTTTCTTCCTTCTTCTGGTCCGCAATAAATACAGCCGACTAGCTTGCCATCCTGTAGAGCAAAAACCTAAGAATCACTGCTACAGTACGTAAAGTTGCATCTATTGTTTGAAATGAATAAGTGGTTGCACAAGCTCATGATGGGTTTTGGTCCAGATGGCGAGAGCAAAAAAGTATCAATGTGTGTATGTGTGCCGTTTCAAAGGACACGCGTGTCCGCATTAGAGTAAGATAAAAGTCACTTGTAATTATGAGTGCAAACTGTCATGACATACACATCCAACCTGACCATAAAATCAGAATTGAGCAATGTGGCATGTAATACGAACGTAGCCATAGAGCCCGAAGACTGAGAATAGGTCATCCGTATATGGCTCAGGTTACTACAGAATTGATGCATGATCTGCAGTAGTGCACTCATGTTACAGGTAAAGCAGTTACAGGATAGGGCTGTGGGCATGAGCATGGGAGGAGTGATGACCCTGATTGTGCAGGCTTGGAGCCATGCATGCAGCTGTAACATACTGTATCTAGAGCAAGTTTAGTTATATAGTCATTTCCTTTATGCGTCCCTGTGTATCCACTTTAGTAGGGTACAAAAATGCTTCCTTGAGGTCAACAAAGCCCATCAAACCATTACTGTTTCATAAGAGGGACCAGTTGATGACATAGTCCTAAAGAATTGTCACACCTACTGTAATTTAGAGAACAACCTTTTTGCTGTCATTAGACATTTTTTGGACATTTATTTATAGAATGATTTATTCTCCTAAAAGTGCCATTTAATCATCATTTAATCATTTAGCTATCAGATAATTTCGCCTTACGTGTTACATTCTTTTATTCCCACCTGTCTTTCAGGTCACCTTCACCAAGAGGAAGTTTGGCTTGATGAAGAAGGCCTATGAGCTCAGTGTCCTGTGTGACTGCGAAATTGCCCTGATCATCTTCAACAGCTCCAACAAGCTTTTCCAGTATGCGAGCACTGACATGGACAAAGTCCTGCTTAAGTATACAGAGTACAACGAGCCTCATGAGAGCAGGACAAACTCTGACATTGTGGAGGTGAGTAGGTTTTCATTAGCTGCTTTACATCTGGCAGGTAGCAAGTTTAGGAGATTACACATGGAAACATGTGTGAGGATGTGGTTCAGTTGTTATTCTCACTCTGACTAAACACTTGTTTCCCAAATCTGATATGCCTGAAGTACAAAACATTGTCCCCGGTGCATAACCTGTGTCTGTCACCTTTGCACATTTTTTATTTTATGTAGAAAAAATATCTTATTAAAAGTTTATAGATTTTTTATAACAATTATTGCTGTAGATATGGAATGAGATGTAAGATGATTTAGTGCACTTCATTATTTATTGTAATGAATAATTATAGCTGACATGAAAAGCTCACAAAGGAACAGGATTGACGGGTAACTGTTTCCGTCTCATGCTTGTTCTGATAGGTTTTTTGGGATATCTGCTATGTCAGATAAGTTCAGTTCAACTTCAGTCTTAGTCCGCTAACAAACGCATGGATCATAAAACAACTCCACTAACTCGAATACTCTTAAAATATCTATATAGGATTGCTATGTAATATAACCCCTATCTCATTTTTTAAAAATTAGTAAAGACATTTTATACAGCTTGCGTTGTAGATTTTTTACTCGCTTTAAAATGCCCTCCTCTGTAGCTATTGTTTATGCTCGTTTTTATTAAATGAAATGTCATCATGCTGGCACAGTAGCAGAAATGTACTGAAAGGAGCTTATTTTACAAACCCGTCACCTTTAAATGAGCAGGCTTTATTGAACGCATTTGTCAGCAGTCAAACATTTCATGGCAGCTGTGCAGTATTTCTTACAGTATTTCAGCGAAGCAGGTCAGCACTAAATTGCAGTCTATGTTTGACAGTGGGGATTAGATAGCTCAATATCAACATTAATGTTCTGCACTGTCACAGATCAGGAGGTTGTGTGTTTAAATCCCAAGGATTGCCAAGGGAGATCATGACCCTGTGTTATGAGCCTAGTCTTCTAGCTATGGGTTGTGTGAAGTGGAAATCATGTACATGTAACAATTAAGCCCTGGGTACACTGGGTAACACATTCGCACTCACATTAATGCCTGGAAGTAATGGACAGAAACATGGCCAGTAAACCTTTAGTGTCTTTTTAGGAGATCAGAAAATGTAGTGGAAAGACGCAAAGCACAACATGGACGGCAAGCTAAGTTCAGGATGTAACCGTGGACCCTGGAGCCACCTTGCTGTCTCCTAAATGAAAGTGATTCAGTAAAGGCTAAAATGGTATGAAAGGAGTCTGCTCTGTAGCATTCTTTTTTTATTCATGCTGATGCCACTGGTAGTGCATTAGCTGCTTGGCAGTGCTGCAAAAGAATGGGCCAGCCATCCACAAGACCTTGTTTTTTTTTTTTTCTATCAAGGGCCCTTATGCTTGCCTGGCCCTGCCTTTTGCAAAGTGCAAGCCCTCACATGTGTTAAAAATAAATAGACACACATTTCCCCTTATATAACCAAGCCATCTTAACAAATTTGCCATTTCTTGTCTTCTGAAGAAGATGCTACACATCCACACTCGGGTATTTTTTGTTCGGACTTTACATATTCTTACATTATATTTGAGTGCTTCACTTCTTAGAAATTTTAAGGCCGTAGGTCGTCTCTAGCAGCTGATGGAGTGACAGTTTTGTCCTGCAAGTTGCATCTAAGATGCACATATAGCAGTGAAGTGTAGAAGGCTAGCAGGCTAGCTGGTAAGGTGCTGTTTTTCCCATGTCAGTGCTGAGAGAACCTGACTGTGCACATGAAAATGTCCAACAAAGCAGTTCTTGTCCTCGCTCGGTGCCGAGCCACACAGATTGCCCCTCAACCCTGCCACCTTCATAAAGGGGGAAAAAAAATCAGTTGAAGCCTGGTGTCTGTTTTCTTATCAACACCATGTGAAAGCAGTGGCAAAGAACATGGCAATAAGGTAATCCACGCCTCTTGTCAGCGTGCCAGTTCTGCACCACTGCTCATTACGAGCTGTGTTAGAAAGCCAGATAACATCTGCACCCTGCATTGGTCAGCGGATAGCAATACTAATCATTACTGAACATTAATGGATCTGTTCTACCTAAACATGCCTTTTTTTTCTTAAACAAGTCTTTGAGGCCGAGGGAAGGGTTTATCCTAAATTAAATAAAAGGAAATCTCAAAAGTGATAGTTTAAGTCTGTCTGTGTATGGAAATGGCAGGCTTATGTCCCAATAGAGAAGACCAGTGATGTGCAGCTATGCTATCTGTCCTTATTATGCATCCTAATGGATATAAAAGGATCAGAACAAGTATTTAATGGATGAATTCTCCTTTTACTCTCATCTCTCGAGCTCTTACTCTTTTCCTCTTATCCATTTTGGTGAAACATGCTTTACATGAACCTACACTTCCCTAAAGTAAAGCACCACACGAAACTCAGAAGCACCACACATTGTGATTTTTGCTGTTCCCAGCTTTTTCCATTGGGCAGGATTGGTGTTCGTTCCATGTGAGAAGCCAAATCAAAGGTCACATTCCTCCTTACCAGCACCATCTGTAGATAAAGGCTTGGCCTTGTAGCATGTTAGAACAGATGCCACACTTTCCACAGATGGATGTTTGCCTGGGGTGCAATTTGATAACCAAGTACAGGTTCGTCTGTTGGGACCAGTGCCATAGACTCCGATTTTGAGTAAGGGTGGCTGAAATGGGGGGTAAAGGGGTGAAGAGTCCACGTCTATGCTTGTGTGTGCATATCTGTGACTCTGTGTGCGCTGGTGTGTGTGTGTGTGTGTGTGTGTGTGTGTGTGTGCGTGTGCACAGGGCCAGCAAGCAGCAGTTCAGCTTCAATAACACCCCGGGCGACAGGTGAAGCGTTGCGTAAAATCTCCCCTTGTGGATCGTGTCCACATCTCTGTCTGATTAAAAGTGGACACGATCCCATCTGTGTCTCGCTTTTCAACAGTACCTGGTCTGAGGCAGTCCATTTTATTTACTGAATAGGAGTGCAGGGTTGTTGGAGCGTTTCCTCGGAGGTTACAGCTCTCATTCTGGGAATAAGTGGGGTCTTTAAGGACCACAGGTGTTCAAGAATATCAGGTCTCCACCAGCAGACTTTGTCCTTGCTTTCACCTTCCCTACTGGCCAGTGGAGGAACAGTGGGGATGAGAGTTTGTAAAACAGTTTAAAACTGAATAAAGTACAGTAGTTTAATCACAACATGAAGCATGAAGGAAAGTATGAAGCTGAATTTATTGATTAATGTCCTGTTATGTCAGAGTGTACATTCAGACTAGACTAAATATATTCATATATTTCATTTTTTTTACCTATTTATATATTTTATGTGATCGTGTATACAGTAGTACGGGTATGCTCAAAAGTTAGTACCCCCAAGTGTTTTTGTGTAACAGCATGATACAAATCATCTGATCATAGAGTTTGAATATCAGGTAAATACAAACTTAGACAAACAAGATGTTTTTTCCCTGTGACTTTATTCATATAACAAAAATGAAGCCACAAAAAAATGATTTGAACTAACATGAGCCTGTAGATACACCTTTAGCCGCAATAACTTCTTTTAAGAAGAAATCCTTTATGTCTTTATCAGACACTTACAATATTGTGGAGGACTTTTCGCCCATTCTTCTTTACAACATTGCTTTAGTTCATTGCGGTTTTTGGGCTTTCCTTATGTATGGCTTTCTTGAAGTCCTGCTACTGTATTTCAGATACTGTAGGTTAAGGTCTGGATTTCATCTGTTCATCTGACATTTTTTTAAAAAACATCTTGATATCCCCAAGCATTTTCCAGCAAATATTATGTGGACTGATGCAACAAACATTTTGTAAGGTTTGTGTTCTGTTGCATCTGGCGTAAAATTAACACTGCATTTCATAAAAAGACCATCATACCAACACTCAAACATGGTAGTGGGAGAATTGCCATAATTTACGGAACCATCAATTCTGCACTCTATGAAAAAAATCCTGAAGTAAATGTCAGGCCATAAGTTTGTGACCTAAAGCAAGATTATTTTGTAACAAGCTCTTGTGAAAAGTAGATACCCTAAATGACTAAACACAGGAAATGGTTGCATGTACTGAATGTACAACACTGCACCACTGCACCACATTATAATCTATATAATAAAGATCCTAAAAGCATAAATTGTTCGTGTGAAAGCCTGAAGCACAATTTAAAAGCCTTAAGCACAATGTCTGATTCCTTAAATATATCACCCTAAAGAAATTTCTATATTTCTCACTTTAACACACCAAATTTCTCCAAGGGTTGCCTTTGTAATTAACCAGTGAGTTAAATAATGTGTGCTAGACATCAAGCTAGACCTTAAACGTTTTAACATAATAACTGCATAATTACTTATGTTCATAAAGTTTTCAATGGCCAAAGCAATAGTGGATGACAAGGTGCTGAGTTTCCACACTTTCCCCCTATTGTTGGGAGATTGTAGTTTCTGATGATACCACAGCTATTTGTAGCTAGGTGTCTAAGAAAAAACAACTACCCCCGTTTTTCTGGCTAGGAATGATAGCATTACTCTTCCCCTGGCAATCTGAAGGACAAAAAAAAAATCATATTGTCTATTAGCTTACCCAGCATGTTTTTAAAACAGTGACTGTGTGGGAGAGCATGCGTAAGTGACTGTCACTGTGGACACATAACTGTAAATTTACTGGTTTGGAGAAGATAATTCGTAATATTTCAATAATGTTTCTTGGACCATCATTGAAACTAAGGTAAACGACTTTCACTATTCCAAACTCCAAAGCTGAAGGTGAAGCACCTGCACGGTGTGTGTATAGTGGATTTAGGGCTGCGGCATGCTCTTCATGCACGATGAACAAACTATAAAGTATACATACACACACACACACACACACATTCTGTACTATAACAACACATTCTTACACAAGGCTACAATGTAATGTGAAATGCAAAGAGAAAGTGATTCACTAAGTGATGAGGACAAATTAAGACAAACATCCAGCAAAAAGTATTTTTCAGAATATGGGTGGGGAAAAGTATACTGTTTTATTATGCATGTTATGATGTTGTAAATCATCTCAGAATGTTTAGCTGATTGGGGACTACTAGCCTTGAGTGGAGCACAATCTGAAGAGAAATTATTGACAAAATCATGTCTTGGGCATTACCTGTTCTACCTGGTCTGCTTTAAAAAATACTATAATGATTTTCTCATCAAAATAATTATTTCCATACTAAATCATCAGATCGACTTCTTTTATACAGTAATAATTTATGATGTACACAATGTGGGAAATGCATACAATAAATGTAAGCAGTGTAATACTGAATCAGTCAGCATGTCTGCAATTTCCACACTGTAGTAAGACCCCTGGAGTTCCTCTTCTAGTTCCTGTGTGTTTCAAATTCAATTTTATTTGCACTGCAAATGAAAAAGCTGCTGCAGGTAATTAAAATAATTCAATCATCCTTACTCTTCTTGGTCTATGACTTGAAGTAATGAAATCTTCCTTGAGTCGCTCCAGGGGCTTCCTCTCTCAGTCCAAACACAGACTTACAGCATATGAAAGATTCCTTGTGACTTCACACACATATATGCAGCATATATGCAAATAAATGGCATTTGTAAAAACATAGTAGGTGCATAAGAATTTTTATTTATTTAATAAGAATTGAATAAAGTATTGATCTTTATTGCTTTGTTGGCATTTAGAGTCTGGCTAATGTTCAGTATCTCCTGTTCACTGGAATATTAACCAAATCAGAGGCAAATGTGGTGCCTGCTTTTGTAAGGTTATGCAAGGCTGACATTTTAACTTGTGGTTTTACGAAACAAATGTTTCTTTATTTTCTGACATCAATATTCAAAGCTAGAATTTGTTGATATTTGTTGCTAAGGGATTTTGCTATGTGTAAGTAATAAATGACTGTCTTGAAGACTTTCCCATGTCAGAACAGCTTTAGCGTTGACTGTAACAAAGACACAATACTCAGGACTCCTTTACTATTTTAATGATTACTTAAAAAAGGAAAAGAAAAAGGTTATGATGAGTGTTTGCTGTACAAGTGCCTATATTAGTAGTTGCTAAAGAAACGAAACCAAATAAAACACTTTTTAACCAATCAGAGTTAAGCATTTATTAGAGCTGGGCTATAATATATAAAGATACAATACAACATGCAACAGATATTCAGTACAGATCTTCTGTGAAGAATGATGTATAATGAAGTTTAATGGATTTTTAAGTCCTTGAAAAAGAAACAACTGTCTGTCCTTTAAGGGCATGCGTCTGAGGATGTTTAATGGTCAAAATAAAATTTGCATGATATGTAAATCTTGACCATTTTAAAATGCCAGCTATCCCATTTTCTCCTTTTTTGTGATTTTCCACTTCTGTTCCACATGAATTGCACCATTGTCTTTCCATAAAGCATGGGACTGAAAAAAAATGTCAATGTCCCTTGGTCCCTGTGCTCGAGATTGCAAAACTGAACTTTCAGTCTAACACACAAAGCTTCTAAACAACAGCACTACTGAATTTCTATAGCATACATATTCATTATACAGCCATCTGAGTCCATAAAGTCTCATTGACAATGAGCTGGCAGAGTGAGTAAAGCTGTGAATGTTGGATTAAAAAAAGACTGAGTGTCTGGGAGTGAGGGCGAGGAAAGGAAGGAAATGGAGTTGAATGTCTGGGCCTGAGAGATATTTCTGATAAAGGACTTTCCTTCATCACTATAGCCTCAAGGGAAGGTGGGGGCGTGGGGAGAGGGGTGTAGCTGATGCCATGATGTCACAGGGGACTTTTTCAGTGACTTGACTACTGTGCAGAATGCCCATGCTTGATTTTTTTTTGTAGAAATGCCACGAAGTTAGGTCATTTCTTCTGCCTTATTTGACTCAAAAGAGTTATGAAATGCATTTCTGCCATCTTGTAAAAGACAGCTTGATACAAGCTCCTTCGCATACCAGTGTGCATCATTAACACTGATAGCAAAGTAAGTGAAGGCACACCATGGGCTTTATGTTTAGATAGAAAGAAACAGAATTGTTTGTGCTGTCAATCACAGCAGGCATAGTGATTAAGACCCCCAGTCTGTCTTAATGAATGCAAATTGGCACATCTGCTTCTGTGCGTTGGCTGGCCAGACTGTTCAATTAGCGTGATTGATCAATTATCCTCCTCCTGGTGTTGGGTAGGAGAAAAGAGGAGAAATAACAGAACATAGTGAGGAGTGGAAGGGCAAGAAAGCCCTTAAGGTCAACCATTAAAATACAGTTTAAATGTCATTTGGGTAAATTGATGATGATTAAGTTATATAAGTCATCACTGTTAAAATTTCATTTTTTTAAATGTACTATTATGGAATATAAAGGTAGCTTTCATATCGTGACTAAAAATGCAAGCAAGAATTCTTGCATTTGTCTGCAGTAGCTTGTTGCTAGTAGATAAAGTCAAACGCTGACATTTCCATGTGCATGTGTATTTTTCAGGTAAAAAAAATCCCCAAATATGATTTCATGTCGATGCCATTATCAGCTAACATTTCAGACAAAAAAAAGATGTTTCTTACCATTTTATGTGTTTAATTTCATTTAACCTAGCTGAAAGAAACCTGTGAACGGACATAATTTAAATTGTCTTTTGTTTTGCCATTTGTCTCAATTTCCCTGACTGTTAAATCAAAGACTGCTCTGGGGTGCTCTGCAAGCACAACAGGCACTGTTAACACAATGGCAATTACAAACCCATTTCTCTTTTAGCAGGCAGGGGTGGCAATCTTAATAGGGGTATTATTTATATGCCGCTGTTGGTTCGGCCTTAGCGGCTAAACTCATTTTCCAAACATTAGGGGGCTGGGTGTCTCAGAGCGGCCCTGTCTGGGCTCTTTCACTGACAGATCAGGCCTGGAGTGCTGAGGATCTGCGATCCTGACATGCCTAGATAGTGTCGCTCACAGGGTGTTTGAGCTGGCCCCAGCCAGGCCTGTCACTACCCTACAGACTTCCCCTAACTGCATTAAGCTCCCAGCCTTTAACCAAATACACTTGTGTAGAATTTCCTCATGGAGGTGTAGCCATTTTTAAAGCAGTTGCTGAATGAAATTGGTTATTACAGGTAATTCTTGGACGTTTTGACCATGGTCTAGTTGTGTGTAATCTAAAGTTGTATTCCAGTTTTGCCATGTTTAGAGAGGCATGAATCTCAAGACAACTGAAACTAAAATGCATTTCGCCTGCCCCTCTTTCTGGTTGAGGAAGAGTTCTTTTTACCAATTAGTTTTTATTTAATTATAGTTAAATAGGCTACTGAATAGGGCACTATCACTATACAGTACTTTATGTGGGTTATACAGGTTCCACATATTGTCTACCAGGTGTTACTTCTTTCTAAATGTAACCCACTCCGGTTATGTTTCATCTTTAGAAAGTGCTTTTTATTTTAAAATTATGAAACAGCATTGTGTAATTGATAGCAAGGACAATTACAGTGAAAAACTGGGCGAAAGTACCATAAACATTACCTGTACACACACACACACACACACACACACACACCAAAAAACAAACAAACAAAAAAACCTGCGATCTGCAATGAACAGCATTGCCACTGACTCAAGCCATCACTGAGTCATTCTCTTGCATCTGCAAGGATAAATCTAAAAAGGGTCAGGGGCTTAATTTGTGTTTGATATGCACAGATGACAACATGAGAGACGGAAGGGGAGTAAGATTACATTTTAATTGGTAAGTGCTTAAGTTAGCAGCTTGACTTTGTGACTGGCCACAGGCCAGGCTCGCTGTGTGATCTGCTAAAGCCTTGTTTGACATTTGAGATGGCCCACAGGTCTGCATGCTTGGTTCCACTGCTTAGCACTTGTTTTTGGAGGGATCAGGTACAGGGTTTTTTTGTTTTTTGTTTTTAATATAACGTTGAATAATGCTATTATGCTGCCCCTAAACTTTCAAAAAATGGACATCTAAAAAAGATGCATGCACAGCAACAGAACTGCTACATAAACTGAGGACATGATTTATAGTTCCTTATGATGAACCTCACTAAAAGAAAAAAAGTTTTTGCCCTTCTGTACACTGAAAGAAAGTTTCTGACATGATAATTTGAGTCATCTTAGCAGCCCTCTTTTTAACAGCTGTCAGTTCGATTCAGATATCACTTTGGCACTATTTTTTTGATGTAACGGTTATTAAAGCTTGTCTAATTTCCCTCATGATCTGTAACATTTCGCTTCATTTCAACGATCCTCATCTCCGTCTCTGCTCAATTCCCCAGCGCTCACTCCTTAATGTCTTCTCCTTGGCAAGTCTTTAACCCCCTCCCTTCTCCACACATCTTTTCATACCCGTTTTCTTCTCACATCCACATGTCTCCATATTAAAGAAGCGATTAAACCAAACTAAATGTCAGCTCTATTGACACAAGGCTAAGCCTCTTTTTTGGAAGCAATCGGGTGTAGCGGAGGTATTTTTTAATAATGAGTTCCAACCACAAATAATTACAGTTGTGTGCACTGAAGTTTTTATAGTCTTATAATTAGTCTGGCTTCTTCAGCATTTTTAATTTTCACATATCCATGATCATATAAGATCATCTGCAAGGAAATGTAAAATTTATACGTGGGAAATTTTTGTTTCCTCAATATTCATGCAAAATTGTAGTGTCTTATGAACGTAATTAGCTTTTTATTTGCTTCAAACGTGCATCAGGACTGTCTGGTGTTTAATTAGCAAAGGCTAGAATAGATGTGCCACTTTACTCCAACACATCACAACAGTAAAAAGAAGTACAGTACAGTAGTCTGTCACTGTCTGGGAATGCCTTCTATGTTTGGCCTGATAAGAGAACTTTTATCATTTAGATTGACAGTGCGGTGTGCTGTTATTGTAACATCCCAGCACATCAAATCAGCTTTAGCATCCACTGAGATACTGTAGAAACGGGGGAAAAAAATTAATCCAGGTATGTGTTGCAATTTTTTCGTGTGGCAATTCATGTTTCACCACACTGACTTCAAAATCTAATTTTAAAATACATTTTTAACTTGTGTATGTTTGTATTTGTAGTCATTGTGTCTGTAGCTGTATTTGTAGCGGCCTGTGTCACTGTTCAATGATAATCCTAAGGGTGGTACGCTTTAAACGACTTACACGTCGGCAGGCAAGCACAGCATCCCATGTAATAGTAGACAATTATTTGCTTAATTTTCTATTATTTAGAAAATTAATAACTGTATAACTAATGCTATAAGGAATGGGCTACATTTACTCATGTTCAATTCAGTTATGAAGCTGTTGAAAATGTTTGAAATGATAAATCTTTCAAAAAGTTAAAAACTGTAAAAAAATAAATAAATAAATAAAAAATTTAATAGAATTGGATGGAAATTGTACCCAGTAGTTCCTGGTGCCATCCATACATGAAGAGTTTTTCTTCATATAACACATCCAGTAATAATTTATACAACCACTAAAAATGTGTGACAAATTAAAGGAAAGAGAAGAGCCACCATCAGATCTAAGAACAACTTCACTGCCTCTGTAATCGTACTACAGGGATAAAACACCATTCTTTCTAAGATATTTATTCAATAGTGGTGATCACTGTCTAACACAAAAATCTTCCAAAGCTTTTCAAAATGTTTGCAATTGCAAATGTCGCAAAATATTTTCATCCTCATCAAACTGCTCGGTGAGCCAGTGAGGATATGCCAGTTGTCGTCCGGTATTTCTGTCTCAGGCTCAGTGTTCCAAGATCTGCCCTGGATCCATTTCATCTCTGCCCAGTATAAAGTTGTTACTGAAGGTGAATGAATGTCTACAAAAGGTTTAGGCTGTGCTTCAGATCTGGTTGAAAATTTACACTCAGGAATTACAACACGTATCATGTTTCATGTAAATGATCATCTCCATTTTTGTAAGACGATGTGCTATGTAAATGAATTGGCACTATCATTTATCTTCTGCCAGGGTGAAGTACGTGTGTCAGGTTTAAAAGGCACTGCTTTAATATACCATGCTGAGGGACAGAACACTAATTGTGTTGTTCTGAGCCTCCCACTGCTTTTCAAAGTGCCCTCTTTTATAGGACAAGGACTCCCTTTCCTTTGGGTTTTCACTAGGACAGGACCAGCGCTCTCGTTCAGAGCATCCCATTTCTTCCCTCCGAATGTGAGCGAGGACAGTGATTTGTGTGTTTTAAACAAGACTTGAGGAATAGGTTTAAGTCATGTTAGTTTCTTCCTTACACACGTTAAGTGTGAGAAGGTTGCTGTGGAAACACTGTTGCATGTTTACTTCCTAACAGAGAACAGACAGTGAGAAACACGACTCAGATCTTCTTCATCTGCACTATGAACATTAGAGTCCAGCTACAGGGAAAAAAAGTGTGTAAAGAGAAAAACACAGGCAACACAGTACATCAAACTTGCACTTTTTCATTTTCAGGTGCCCTTTTTCTCATTTTGTGTTGACCATTAGTACGATGATGCATCACTTAATAGCCTGTGTCTAAAAAGCTCTTTAGCAATGATGTGATGTGCGTGTGTTTTGGTGAGCTTGTGTGTGTATGCGTGCATGTGTCATAGTCTCTCATACGCAGCTCTTACAGAGCGTTTCTGCCCTCTTGAGTGCAACGCTTGTTACCTAGTTACTGCCAAGAGAGTCTTATTTTCAGCATGTCATGCCTCATTGACGTCAGCGACTCTCTTTTTTGCCTGCTTCCTCAGCCTCCTTTCGCTCTTTCTTTCACGAGTCTCATATTTTTCACTTCAAAACCAAGTATTGTTCAAGATGCTTGGACAAAAACAGCAAAGTCCTGTCCTTAATAAATGTTAATCATGAATAAGACTAATGCAGAAGTTTGAGTGCAGGCCCTGCTGATTCTGTACAGATGACCCTTATGTTTTATTCACGGATTAAACGAGAGAAATGCAACATGAGCGAATGATTCATTCCACTTTATCATTTTAGCCAGTTAGTTTGAAAGAGTGTTGTTTTGCTACACGTTTTCTGTTTAATACCTTAAGGCAGTAAAGGCCAGTTTTAGCCCATACTGTCATACTCAGGCCTTCTTCCACTGGAACTCTATAGGCCCTTTGTCTTGTTACTAATGGTGCCGTGTTAAATCGTCATTGCTTGTTCGGTTTTGCAAAACCTCGCCACTGTTTGTTCTGACGTTTTCCCCCTTTTTATTATGTATCAGACGTGTGCTGGTTGGATAACCACTCTGCCCAGTGTATTTGTTGTCCTGCGTTGAACTTGTGTTTTATTCTAGTACATGCACAGAAGTTGTGTGAATTGTCTTGCACAACATTTTGTCCTATTTCATATGTATGAACCGGGATGGCAATAAAAATTCACTAGAAGTGTCCCTAAAAAGATTTCAGAGACCAGTTTGAGTGGTTCAATGGCCACTACAGCACTCATATTCTTTCTCAAATCAGGAATGATTTTTTTTTGTAGCTCTCCACCAAACCAGAAAAAAACAATACAAATCGTGAAAGCTCATGCAGATGCAGCAAAATATCACTATCAATTTTCTTTGTAATGTGAGCTGACTGAGCTGTAATATATTACCAGGCAATGTAAAGTATAGCTCTGTAATTTGCCCTCAGACAGGTCCAGATGGGCATAAGAGCCACTAGGCTGGCGACTTGCAGTTAGAAATCAAACCTACTTATACATGTTTTCTATCTCCTACAAGCTTCCTGATGTTCTTTCTGCTTTATAGTTGACCGTGGAAGGGTAATAGAAACAAAATAAGAAACAATGAAGTACCACACTACTTAAAATTAACTAACATCCCCTTCATTATTCCTTTGCCTCCCTTCTCAGAATCAGTCCCCAGACAACAAGAGCAAGGGCTAATGGAGGTCTGATCTTGAGTTATTGATTGCTCTCTAGTGAGGGGGAAGCATCACCAACACAGCCAAACATGATTGACTATAATTTAATAAAAGCGAGAATAAATCTCTCTCCATCCCTTTCTGAAACCTTTATTCTTTTTGCTCCATATATCCTGATATCTCATATTCCCTGATACACACACTTTTACTCTTCACCCCAATTCTACTTCAGTCATCCTGGTGCACGCTTCCTGTACCGGCTTCACTTGATTGTCCCTCAGGTGTCCTCTTGTAGGGCTGAGGATTGCTTCTGTTGGCTCGGCCTTAGATTAGTTATTAAACTGTTTAGGAAGTTTACACAATCTGTGATGTGCTAACACATCTGTGCTTTTGATTAATAGTTCTTTGACTTTACCACTGAACTATTACTTGCTTTTCATTGATCATTGATCTGTTTGTGTACCACTCAAAGACGCTTTCCTTATGTTTACCCTGCTTATGATTTTAAAGGCTTTTAAAGAAAGTAGTAGAGGAAAAAGAAGAAGAAGAGGAATAAAATTCTTGGCGGTCTTTAAAGAGACTTGGTTGGTAACAAACCTGCCAGGGGCAAGCTGAAGGTTGTATGGAACTATTACTACATATATATTTTGTTTTCCTGGGCATACACAGTTATGAAATAGGACAGACATACATGTAAATCCTGTATGTTTACTTCATCTAATTTCCATTAATTTTCCTTAATCAACTTCATCTCAGACACATATGTATAGACAGAGACAAAATCAGTCATTTATCATGTCCTTTTTTCCACTTCCGCAGGTGTTTACAAGATCATACTTAGTAACAGTTGCCACACGAAGGTTTAATCATATTATTGTAGTTAGAGAGCGAGAAAGAGAGAGAGATAATGCTCGGCTTTTCTGGATCAAATAAACATTTTTTGATCTTAAGGTTCATATTATAACATTAGAACTACATTGAATCACTCTTGTTGAGCAAATTTTTAAGCATTTATTAAAATAAAATATATTTATTGGGGTAGCTTAGCATACTGCATCACTGTATGCTAAGCGACCCCACATTTCAGAGCTTTTCTCACCGAGCAAGGTTACTTTGGCAGTTTAGTGTAGCAGATCTTGAAGTATGTCATCAGCTGACCTAATTTGGTTGGAATTGCTAATGACAGCAAGGCGGCCTCTTTCACATGAGGATATGAATGAGGGTTACCAAAGTGATGCCCGGTGGTTTATTGAGCCCTACAGCTTGTGACCTGAATTTACATTGTGGGTTTGAGGTAGGTGTAACCACCAAGCCAGGCGTGACCCTCGCAAATGATCGCTTTTGTTTAGGAGGAGTGTTGATGTGAAACTTGTGCTGTTTTTCAGTCATACACTTAATCACCTTATACATAATCTAGAGTCATGTACATGCTCACACATATATGTGGATATATATGCGGTAGGTCATGCCAGAAGACTATTTTGCAGAGATCTCTCTGGCCACTGATTGATGAGGCCTACTCTGTTGCAGAGAGGGTATAAAGTGTTGCAGTAGAGCTGGCATGTCCTGCCTGCCCTCCTCTCATCTCTCTCTCTTGCCTTATCGGAACTCCTAATTGTCTTTATGAATATTTTATTTGCCAGCAGGAGCAGGGGGGGGGAGGGCTGTGGTTTCAAGGTTCTAACGGCTAATGATCCAATCTGAGAGAGGAAAAAGAACCGGAGAGCAGGAGTGAGGGAACAGGAGAAAGAAAGCTAGGATGAAATGAGAAACGCACAGTTTATCTGACCTGATGTCTTGTTCCTAGATAGCTTAAACACAAGCACCAAGGAAGAAAGGTCTGCTGTTCATTTAATGTACAGTACAGTAAAACAAGTCAGATTTTACAGTTGGGAATGAGATATTGAGGTCAGGAAAGATGGGAGGCGCACTTTAATGCTATGTCGTTTGCACTATTTCATTTTCCTGTGAAGCCCATGCAATGACTTTGAGATGCCTTCATCCTCAATTCTGAGTTGAATTCCCAGTCTGCTCTGGTGTCTCAAAATACCCACTGACTAAAAGTGTTTTCTCTCTCACTCTGGCAACTAATAGCTTTGTCGAGTCTGATGGTGTTTTGTCTCTGGGCAGCTGCCTTTCTTAGTAGGGTAGCTATTGCTCCCTGCAGTGCAACACACCAGCTAATAGGAGTTTGTCATGTTCATAAAAGCGATAATCTCAGTGGTCAACATCTAGTAATTATCTACCATATATGGCTGAGTCAATATTAAAGCCATTCTCCTCCTCACAGGCTGCTTAGATCAATCAATCAGATTCCCAACATGCACATAAATCCATTTGTTGTGTCTACATGTGGAGGGTTAAGATGTGAGCACACATCAGCATCCTGGGGAGACATATATAAGTTTATTTTTTTTCCCTATACAGCTACGCAGTGATCGTAATTACCAAAGAAAGCCCCCCACCACCACACTTCCTGTGAGAAAAGCTGGTGGACAATAGCACCTCAGCAGGAAGGACAAGCATGAGGTCATTTCCTGTTCTGGAGTGTGGTCAGCCTGGCTGTCAAGATCTTTTGAGATTCTCAACAAAATAGGTTATTAAGCTTTAGGAAACAGGATAATGCACACGGCTATACACTTCTTTAGTTATGTCAAAAAGAGCGGGAGCATGTCTCCACTGTACGCCGAGGAAATGCTTGTCTAACAGATAAAAGGCTTCGCTTAAGCCGCCTTGTTGTACTCCTTTTATTTGGCCTTGCTGCACACTTAAAAGCTCTCTTTGATAAGCCTCTTAGCCAGAACAGCAGGTGCAAGTTCAGTGATGTTGTAAGTTTCAGCAGGCCACCTTACCTATGTGGCCATGTGGACACGAGAGAGAGAGAGAGAGAGAGAGAGAAGAAAATGAAGAAACTTCGTCAGCTTTTATTTTGACAAGCAAAACTTCTAACAATTTTTTGTTGTAGAACACACACACGCACATGCGCGCACACACACACACACACACACACACACACACACACACACACACACACACACACACACACACACACACTGCAGGCTTTTTTTTTTTTTTTTATTTTAAAACCAAAATCCGTCCTTTTAATTTTCACATGCAGAAATTAAGGTCTCATACAAAATCTTCATGCTGTTTTAGATTTGTTTCCATCTTTCCAAAGTTATTCTGGAAGAAATGGCGTCATGTGATTCCAAGGCAGGGGCGCGCCCGTCGAGTTTATTAAGCACATCCACACTCATGGAATGCTTCTTTTTTAATCTGAAATCAATAAATAGTTTGACAAGAACTGACTGTTGTATAATGTAGCTTATTGTCATCAAAGGTCATAAAGCTCCTCCCGCTAGAGTATTTGGTTTTCATGGTGACATTTACTGCTACTCAGAATGTTGTATGATGTTGCTTTCGAGTTCACGCCAGAGAATTTCCTAGCATTGAAGATACAGAATGTGTCTTTTAATCTAGCAAGATTTTTTTTTTTAACAGGGTGCTTCAAGATTTAGACAAACTGAATTTATAAACACACACTTTGCTAACTAGATCATTGGGTAATGATAAGGTTCCATACTTTGACCTTGAAAGATCAGATGTGGACCTTTAGAGCTAAAACATATTAGAACCATATCAGAACATGTCCAAATGTAGGCAAACATTCATGACACTTAAATCATGATCCCACCATTTCTAGATCACGAAATATCTCTCTCTCTCTCTCTCTCTCTGTCTCGGACATTTTCCTCCCCTATCCATCCCTCCTTTATTTCAGATGCTGAGCTTTTAGACCCGCAGTTGCAGTCAATGTTTAGTCACATACAATACATAAATAAGTCAAACTTAAAAAGCCTAGACACAAGAAGGTTGCAGCAGGCTAATGGTGTTTCAAAGCTTAGAGCCCAGCCATTTCACGGAGAGTACATCACGTGAACAGGTAATGTAGGTGGCTTATGCAAGAGCTTCGCTTGAATGTTATTTTTAGCCTCCCAAAAATCTGTTGAGATTATAATTTGATCAGTGATGGTTGACCAAAACAAACAAATGCTTTTTAGATACATTTTTGGGTACTACATCTTATATCCTGATATATGGGAAAGTGGCTCTTTTCAGGTATTTCTTTCTATTTTTCTGGTTACGAAAAATGAACGGTAGCTGTAAATAGTAAGAGATGCTGGAGAAAGTTCAGTTTTGGAATCGAGTAGTGCTAAGAGTAGGGACATAAGAGTTACTTTTAGTACTTTAGTTTGTCTGTCTCTTTTCTTGTTATTCTAACAAACCAAGACCTCCGGCTTGACGTTTGTTTCTTTTTCTAGACCTTTTGTGATTCATGTGCTTTAAGCGAGAGCCATTTGACTGTTTTACGTATATGAGGCACAGATGACGGGGTCATCACTCTTTTCTCTAGATCTTTTTACATATGAACTCCCTCTTTCCTTCACCTTGTAAAATTGTACTAATCTTAAGTTTCAATTGTAAATTCAAATCAAATTACTTAATTCAAATAAACTTAATCAAACACATGAATAAGCTCGTCAACTTTTCCTCGTGTCTGGAGTTGAAAACAGATCCGTCCGTGTGCATTAACACTTGGCAACACCTCAGACAATGTTGGGGCATTTGTGGATCCAGTAAGGTGTCAAATGACAACAAGTGTGATGGTTAGGTTGGAACTTGTTTGGGGGCTGGCGGTATTGCAGGGGTCATAGCTGATGACCTTCAGGCTCCCTTCTAAGGCTATGTTGGTGTGCGGAGGCTGCCGATTGGCTGGGTTGGGCAGCAAGGCGGGTTGGCAGGTGTTGGGGATAGGGCCACCTGTTTAGCCATGTGCTGATTTAGTGATCCGTTTACTAGAAGCCGCAGGCAGAATCCGCAGGACAGCCGAAACGTGCCAAGTCATTTAAGAAGGATTTACGAGTGCGTCGTCCAACACTTCGGTCTGTAACACCCTCCCTGTCACAGCTCTTACATACATATATGGTGTTGGGTTTTCTTCACGTCTCACCCTTGCGTATTATTCCCAATTCTAGCACTTGAGCAAGCAAAAAATAAATGTGGCAGCTCCATCTATCATAGACCTTCACCCCTCGGCATGCATGAACAGGCCCTCATGGTTTGGGCGTGTCATAGTGTCTCTGTGTCACATATTTCATGACCTGCATTATGTGCTCATGCTTTGTGTTCTGGCACAGGCACTGGGCGTGCCACTGGGCTTAGGTTGCCCTGTCCTTATCCTGCCTCCAGTCCTCCAGTCCGACCTCACCGCTGCCCACGTAATGAGCAGGTTGGGGTTTTAAATTGCAGGTCCTGGTGGAATCTGTGGCACTCTTGGGGAGAAAGTGCATAGTTTCTCGGGTAAACACAGGCGTTCGGCTGCAAAGAGGCCTCAATAAACAGGAAATGACTCAGGAAGGCGTTGCTCGGAAAGAGCGAGCAAAAGCTACTCTCGTCGACCCACCCATAGTTGTATGGGCAAGCTGAGCACCTCAGAAGTTGCTAGCAGCAAACCATTAGTGGACATTGCACACTACAGGATGCGATGTTTTAAAACTTCTTCGTGTACACGGAGTGTGCGCGTGTATCCTTGTGCTTATGTGAGGGAAATTCAGATGCCCTGATACTCTGTTAAAGTAGCAGGAGCCAAATACGGTAGCACAGTCAGAGCAGTGTCAGTTTCAAGAACTTTTTAGTAATACATTAGCCAAGCTGCACATAGTTCATTAAAAGCATACATATCTGTTTCTATAAAGCGCGTCCTGAATGAATGCATCATAAATGCACAAATGGTGAAGAGTATCACCCTCCTGCTACATACTTGAGAATGACAGCTGTAACAGACACACACACACACACACACACACACACAATGCGTTAATAGGAAGTTTGTTGTGCCAATTTTTCTAAACGCTGTCTCCCTAGGCTCACATATTTCACACATGCACAGAAGAGAAAAAATTTTCCGTGTAATACGATCAATACAAATGTATTATTTTCCTTTATAACAATCAGTCTATTTCATGCTCAAATAAGCGTTAGTGGCCAGATATGACAATCCATTATTTTAGCACTTGACATGCTCTGTGAGTGGCAAGTGTGCTGGAAGAAACTCAAAGCAGCTTCCAAATGGCTGCGCTGTGGGACCTTCTTATGTGAGGCCGCCATCCAGCTGGGTGGCTTATGTTAACTGAAAAATAATGAAAAATGTATTGAAACACACACACACACACACACACACACACACGCACACACATTAAACAAGAATATGAATGTGTATGAGACATATAGGCAGAGAATGAAAGAAACATGATTTGGCTTCTCTAGAGCAAGATGGTTTTAAAAAAAAATCACAATTTCCTCTACAGTGGCTATAATATTAGTATATAATATACTGTAGTAGGCATGGAGGAAGCACCAGAGTATTAAAGACACTTAGCACATTAGTCACTGGACATCAGGCTACACTGGGGAGCAATGTCGCCATGAAATTGTTGGCCTACTGTAGCTAAAGTAACTGTGTCTAGGCAGCATTACTGTGCTTAATACACTTACAACAGTGAAACAGTGTCTAACATATGAAATTAATAGTGTTTCCCACGGGTCTGAAATATACCTGCAGTGGTACCATAGCCAGATGAACGGGCCGGCATTATATGATCTACTATATACAAAAACGTACAAATACATATGACCTTTAGCACAATATTTTTCTATATTTTTATTAATTTCACATTTCCAACCTACTAACTTCCCCCCCATCTAAACATACTGTATGTGAAAAGTAAGAGAAAGTAAAAAAAAAACAATAAAGGTTTTCAGTGTTCAGTGGTGGCCCCACGCTGATCTCTCTTTTTAATAAAATGGGAACTATTATGCCAAATTCACTTTCTAATAATTTTAGACATTTAGATGGATCTCCAATGTTTACGTAGGAACAAACAAACAAAAAAAAAACATTAGACATTTGTCTGAGGCTCAAACATGCCATTTCAATCACTTCCCTATTGTGACATCATATAAGCAGATATCCTCCCCTGGCTTGTTGCTCAGCTCTGCAGTTCTCTGTAGTAGTTCTTACATAGACACTGAAACAGCAGGAGTGAAATAAAGGGAGTTTAAAGTTTGATCAATTAAAGTAGGAGCAGAAACATTCGTACATCGGAGGACCTCCGAGCAAAATACGGAAGGTTTAAATGGATGGGACAGACATGTGGGATATGCAGCGTGTGATGTTGCAGTCAGTAACTGTAGACCTGCAAAGCACAGCTACTGTACACAGGGTCGGCACACTGTGGATATCATATGGGTGTAACCAAGTACAGTTACATTATTCAGCATAGACAGATAAAATGTTCTAAACGAAAAAAACCTACACGATAATTCTCACATTTTCTTTGCTTTTTAATGAACATTCTACAGTTTTGTTTTAAACTTACTTTTATCATGTCTTTGCATTTTTCTGATTTGCTGAAATGTAACAAATAAAATGGTAGGTGGCTATTGTTGTCACATATAAACAATAGCTCCCTGATTTATTGTTATGTTTTGTGAATGAAAAAAATTATAATCATTTTTTACCTGTAGTCTTGCTTTGTCAATCTCTCCAGGCAGATGTGCATTTGTAGGCTTTAAATTGAATAAAAAAGCAACAAAAATAAAAAAAAGGTTAAATGCAAATATGTACTGTAGTTTAAATACAAAAAATGAATACAGATGTTTAGACACTAATCAGACACAGATAGTATTAACCCACTAGTAGGTATACATAAATAATGAACTGTGTATATGCATGTACTTTATGTCTTTAAAACAGTAAGTCTACATAAGACATGTTTGCATGTTTCTGTGTGCATTGTATGTGAATTTTCCAATTTTATTGCAGAAATTAAGAACCAAAGGCCATAGTGACTGTGCCAGTCCTGATCCCGATGATTGTTTTCGCCATAGTCCCCTCATGGACGACCGTTTGGGCAAACTAAATGAAGAAAGTGATTTAATATATAAGCGCTCTGGTGTAAGTACTGCTTTCTCTTCTGCAGTCTTTGTTGATCCCTGTTTTTATGTTGATATTCACTACAGGCCTTAAACAAGAAAGAACACAGAGGCTGCGATAGCCCGGACCCTGATGCCTCATATGTCCTCACACCCCACACAGAAGAAAAATATAAAAAAATTAATGAGGAGTTTGATAATATGATGCGAAATCATAAAATCGTAAGTAAATGTAATGTTTTGGCTTGGCTTTGTGGCAGAAAGGATGCTCCCTACCTATTTTGTTTTTCTTCTTTTTTTTCCCTCATTACCCCACCTTGCAACCTCTGTCCACAAATTTTATGCAGTCCTTTTTAAGTATTAACCTTTTACATTTTTTTTTTTTTTTAGTTGGAAGTGATTTTTGTTTTCCTCTGTTCGTTATTTAATTCTGCGCTTTTTTTTTGTACACGCTGATAAGATCACGTTGTTTGGATAGGTGTCACCCTTTTGGAAATCTCAGAGCTCATTTCACGATATTAGGCTTTCCCGTAATCAAACACTTTATTGAATTGTAGCTGAAAGCCTCATATAATGAGTTTTTTTTTTTTTTTTTAACCATAGAGACAGATTCACCCTGCCATAAAAAAATATTTCCCTAGTACATCTCACTTAGTTCACTATAGTAGTATGACTATAGACAGATATGAAGGCTGTAGTGATTGATGCGTTCTGTTCCACGTGCCAATTTTTTGCTTCCTTGTAGATTTTAAAATTGAATCTTTTTTTTACTCTCAGAGCTGTATTATACAGCACCTCAGTCATGTGTGAAAAAAGGATTGTGGGGAACTTACGCATTCGCTCTCCTTCCCTGCCTCGTGTTCTTTTATTAGAGACCCATCTCCTCAAATGGCCTATTCCTTTATTCCTTGAAAGGCATCAATTGCTCCCCCAATCAGCCCGCTTTATCTACCCTCCGCCTTCAACAAGCTAATATAAAGACATTTTATTCAACGAGAAGACATTTTCCATTTTTTTATACATTTGTTTCTTTTCCTTGATACAATCGTGATCTTATTGTGTGTAGCGACCATAACATTTTGCACAAGACTCCGAGAAGACAAGCCACTTCTACTGTCCAGTCTGCACATGAACAAAGCACCACTTCTTTGTGCCATTAACACACTAATAAAATCACTAACGTGCTCACTGTAGTGTGCTGCCAATGGAGTGGTTTCATTTTCACCGCTCACACTGACCCACCCAGAAATCACTGAGGTTAATCAGCACTGCACTGTCCTGATAGATTGGAATTTGTAAAAACAAAAGTATGCTATTTATGTGTTCACTTACTGCAGCTTAGTTATTACACAATGTCCTACTCATTTGTAAAGCACTACTGTACTATAGGTAGAAGTCTGATCGAACAAATTGTAAGTCTTTATAAATCTGTTTGTTTTAGAAGAGTGCAGTGCTGACTATTGCCATGCTGGAATGGTGATGTCATACTGATATATGCATGTTAATTTGTGTATACAGTATCTCTGTGTCCTTATGCGTGTTAACTGGATGAAAAGCCGGTCTATGTGCACAGCACTCCTGTAACAGACAGTTAACCGTGTTTCTTGCACTACATAGCTGAAGGTGATCCTGAGATTTTTTCTCCGGAGATTACCATTATTTTCCACTGTGCTATCCATCTTCTGGTTCACCCCATTGTTTGTTAAAAGCACTAAAGGCCAGGAGTCGTCTTTCACTTCTGATAGAGGTCTGGAGATATGTATGTGTTCACACAAAAAGCTAATGTGAATTTTAACCCTGGAATTACCTGGCTATGAATAAAAGTAACTGGATAAGTATGAACATTAATAAAATCCACCTCGGCTTTTATGATGGAATTACGATTTTATATTAATCTGCTGTGTGCTTGTACTTGATAAGTTTTTTGATCAAGTGGATGTGTGTGTGTTTGTGTGTGTGTGTGTGTGTGTGTGTGTGTGTGTGTGTGTTACTTTGCGTGCACTGGTTCTCCTCCCTGCAGCCCACAGCTTTGCCGCAGCAGAATTTCTCCATGCATGTGGCCGTGCCTGTGACAAACCCCAACTCCATGAGCTACAACCCCGGGGGCATTCTGAGTAGCCAGGGTCTGCCAGCTGCTGCTACAGCCACACTAAGCGAAGCCACCATGCTGTCCCCTCCCCAGACCTCTCTTCAAAGAAACGTGGTGCCTGCTGGTGCCCCCCACAGGCCGCCCAGCACGGGCAGCGCAGGTCAGTAGAGCGTTAACTCGCACCTTAGGGGTCTAACTGCAGAAAAGATGTTATTTTATGTTTACATCACTGGCGCCATATTCCCTCTTGGTTTTCTCATGTCTTTTTGCTTTGAGGGATGAACATTTATGGGGGAGGGCAGGGCTAGTTGGAGAAACTATTTTTGTCTGTCACTGAACAATTTGATCTGTTCCTTAATAGGGCATTTTTAACATCTCAGTAACTTGTGTCAGTCAAGCTAGTTTCCTGGAGATGGTGCCCTTGAAAACATGCATGTTGGATCAAACTTAATCAGGAGGAAGAAAAAACTAAACAATTCTTATTTCTGTATTATAATCATGAATTTTAATATGTGATTCTCACTTATGCAGAGTAATAATTATACATCATAATTCAAGAAATTATATATATATATATATATATATATATATATATATATATATATATATATATATATATAGTTTGTGTGTATTTCAATCCAAACAGATTTCATGTGTTAAATATAAAGGGGAACGCTTTTCAGTACTTTGCCTTACAGCTTCTTTGTACTGGAAATCCCGCACTGCTTTTATAAACGCGTTAGTGTGTAGGGACAGAAAGAAAGCACGATTGAAGGTGCAGGCAGCGGAAGTTGGCCTGTGCTGCAGTGTTGCAGAACACCACTGAGGTGTTGCCACAAAGCCCCCCTCATTGACCACAGCTTTGGCCAAGCGCTCTTACGTTCTCCACATACATATACATATAGTACTCACTTCCTGTCAACCTACGCCTGCTGCTGTGTCTCAAAGTTGAAGTTTCATTTCTGATGTTTATAAGTAATATTAAGCGTCTGTGGAATTATTTTTTTTATTACAGTATACTGCACATTTGGTGGTCTGTTGAACAACAAATTAAAATAAAAAACTTTTTGGAATATGATAAAAAAAATAAATTAAGTCTGTTCATCCATTGAAGGAGGGTTCCGGCATTTGATGATATGCAGTCATATCATTGTTGTTATAAATGAAATCATAATATTAATATTCATATTGTGGGTTTTGCCCTCTGATAAATTTCATAATCTTTAAAATAACTGCCTGTTTATAAATTTCTTTTTTCAGTTTGAAAAATAAAATTGAAATTTTTTAGGCTTGATTTGTACTGTAAATGTTAGGAAATCTACAGCACTGTATACAAACATTAAGGGAAAAGCAAAGATATGATGTGCATTGCTTCAAATAAAAAAATAAAAATAAACATTACTATATTATAAATGTACTGGAAAAGACAGGAAGCCGTAATAAATGAAATGTCGGAGTTTGCTGTGACAGACTTCTGCTTTGCAAAAAAAGCAGCGTTAAATACAGCTGTAAGAACAAGTAAGAATTTTTTATAAAGAAACTGTCTGCTAAGTGTATCTTAAAGAACCTGCTATAGTTCTTCTGATGACTTTGACTGAAGAGTTTCTTTTTTTGCATGTCATTAGGATTTTGTCTAAAAAGTGTTTTTTCTGTAACATTATTTTTTTTGTGGGAAACGGAATACAAACTTCTGTAACAAAATTTGTATTCAAAAATAGAATTTGCAGATTTTTGCACAGTGCTGTTTATATTGTAGTACATATTTTGATGTGGTATGTTTCATTTTTCTCCCACCGAAGCGAGTTAGATGATGTGAACTCGGGAGTTTCACTATTATTCAGTATTAAACAGGCCATGTTTATGGGAAACGTTTTCAAAGAAACACAAAATCAGCAAACTATGGCCTAAATTTTTGCCCATACCTGTAGCTCTTTGCAGATGGCAAACTGTTTTTTTTTTTTGCTATATGAGCTTTAAATACAACCAATACAACAAAGAAAATTGCATTGTTTGAAGAAACAATCAAAAATTGATTGTCTGCTATAACTTGTATTCTTTTTCTTATAACAATTAAAAACATAATATGGCCAATAATGCTAACGTTGGGAAAAGTGCATAACAGCTAGTACTTACTATTAGTGATATCAATTAAAACGCATATGATTGAAATCCACTCCTGTAACTCAAGACTCAACAGGAAGTGATGTGCTCTATAAACATTTATTTAAAATGTAATATATAATATAAAATATAAGTCTGCAGATTACAAAATGATGAGTGCCCAGGTAGTCACTCTTCACCAATACCCCTCGGGACTATATTAATAAAAGTATCATTTATACTTTTCAGCTAATTCTAGCAATTATTAGCAAAATAGCGTGTGGACATCCCTGCATGCGTTCTTTATACAGATTTGATCATTTTTTTGGTTTATCTGTGCGATAAGAAATGGATATGGTAGAGCTAGCATTTCTCTTCCTTCTGGTGCTATTTGGATATTTAGGTCATGTGCGCTCGCTTTTGTTACGAGCTTGTGATTGATGGTTAAGTGACTTTGTCCTTTATGAGGACAATAGAAGGAGGTCAGCTAGGATTTGTTTCTGAAGCATTTTGCTCAGACTGCGTTCATGTCTTTCTATTGCCAAAAAAAGCGTAAAAGGGAAACAGTACTTCACAACAATGTGGTAAATGAAGGCTACTGACCAGCATTGTATTTACGTACTGCTACCCAGCATTCTGGTACAGATTAGCATTTTGTTGGCCACTTTGTGTGCAATAGTATTTAATGATGTCTAAAAGATAATGGCAAGCTGCTGAGTGTCAAAAGGTGAAGTCCTACCACTCAGGTGTGTCCACTTCTCCAGTGGTGTTTTTAACAGACTGAAGATAAACAGTGGAATACTCTGTTCACCACTCTGAAGTGGTGGCAGCTGCTAGTGTCTCTCTGCCCTGCTGCTTGTGTGTACACACACATACTGTTGAAGGACGCACTCAAGGTCATGTGTCCAACTGTTCCTTTCTGACAGTTACAAATAGTTGCATTGCCTGTCTCTGTGACAGTGTTGTTGTGCATATTTTTTTCCCTCTTATTAGAGATCACAACTTGCTTATGTTAGATAATGCCACTATGTTCTTATTAAGAACCATTTTTCTTTTTATGTAAAGGTTTATTTGTGTAAGGCATAAATAAATCTTGAATTGGTTTAATGTAGAAAAATACTTGGTAAAAGCAGCTTTCTGAGCAGCTCAGCATTCTGTTTGTCTTTACACCTGGAGTGTTGAACAGTTAATTCCAACAGACAGGCAAATAAACTCGCTGTTTTATTTTTAAGCCCCCCTTCTGTTGCTCCCTCCCTTTTGGAGTTTTCTTTCCCCTATTGACATGTGCATCTGTTTTCCCCGGTACGGCAGCAGTCCCTATATGGCTGCTACAGGCTTGCAAGATAACCTAACCCCGAGCATTTGGGCCATGACATCGCTCTAGGTCCTCTGTACACAATGATCAGACTGGCTGTCATAAGCACTTGGAGTACATGACTGGCAGAGACAGGTGGCTTTCGACCGTCTGCTTGGGTTTGTGAGTATAGACGATATAACCTGTTACTCCATGCTGAGTATGAGAGTGTTAGGGTTAGACACGCATGTGATAATGCATCTACATGCAGTGTAGTGATTATCGTGCTCAGCCATGCACAGATTCGTTTGGGTGTGTATTTAGAGAAGCAGTTGCCATGCCGATTGTTCAGTGTCAGAGCTTTTGACTTTGCCACTTTGCACTTGGGCTGGGTAATATGATGATTATTATATCAATATGATTTGAATTTACTGTACGTTGCATTAGTTCATTCAATCATTCAACTTCAATTAGTAACTCATTTATCCGTCAGTGTTTTTCAGAGCCAAAGCTAGAAACACTGGGTTAAGTTAGGAGAAATCCTAGATGGGACACAGGACCGCATTAATACACACATTTACATACTCATTCATACACAGGGGTAATTTAGTATAACCTATTCACCTGTAAGATTTTTTTTTCCTCATGAATCTGGTGGAAACCCAGAAGAGAACCTTGAGAGAAACACATTGCATATAGTAACCCAAGCTCAGGGTCAAACCAATTATCTTGGTGCTATAAAGCTGATTTTTAATATCTATAGGAATATGTTAAAATAAGAGTTATTCAAAATATTTAATGGCATTATTTGTTTTATTGGTGTGTTGACATATCTTACTAGCAGTTAGCAAATTGATACATTTTGTGATTCCTTAAAGTATCATGATGTGACATTGCTCACTTCTGCTCAACAGATATTTTCTCACTGACCCATTTCCAGTGGTACAGTAGTGTAAGATTAGTGTATTAGTCTTAATTAATCAGCCGTTGCACTAACAAGGATTACTCATCTGAGATGGGAGCAGGCACCTGTGCACTATCTCTTAGCAAGAGCTTGGGTCTCTCTTAATCTTTATTGCCAGGCTTAGCAGTAAGCACAGTAAGCGCAATACAGGGTGCAGTAAGGAACTTGTGTTCTTGACATTTCGGCTCACTAGGGATGAGACTAACCAGGGAGAACACGATAGGAAGTGATCACAATAACTAGGTGTAAATTCGATTTGCATTTTCATTCTGTTAGTATCACGAATTTATAAATATCACAATTCTATATATTTATATACGAATACTAATATAAATAATATACTATATAAAATTTCTTTTTTATTTATTTATTTTTTCCATTCTAAACAAACTTAGCAAATAATTAGCTCCTATGCTGCCTTACAAAATGTGAATAGGTTAGTGCATGCTTTCTGTAGGATTGTAGAGGAATGGCAACATACAGTATTACCACCTAATAATAATAATAATGATAATAATAATAATAATAAAGTGATTTTTCAGTCAGTGTGGTAATACATAAATTGCCACACAAAAGAATCACAATGTACAACAGAATAGATTTTATTCCCCCTCATCCCTACTGGCCACTGAACCCTAAACTAGCCTGCAAGATGAACAAATTCAACAGCCAACAGCCATTCCACACATACCTCTGATTTTATCAAGCCACAGGGCCTGGAGGGAGAAGAAACCATTCAGAGCAGCAATACTGGTTATAACACTTCTTAAGAGACTGCCAGAAAATGCTGTAGAAAACTCCTGAAGCCCATTGGATGGCCATATACTGTACATCAAACTGTAATGGTCACGCCGCTCAGAACAAATAAGACTTTTCATGTTTCTGTGGTTTTTTACATTAAAAGCACATCTACGTTTTTCTCCCTGATTTTTGTTTTTTCATGAATTTCATGTTTTTTTTTTTTTTTTTTTTTTTTTTTTTTAGTAATTTGGGGCATTACCTAACCATGTGTACACTTGCCAGAGGACAGAGTACCTCATCACATCTCTGGAACGAAATGGCTTACTTTTTTTGCTTAGTTCTCCTGCTGCTTCAGAGCACCAAAGAGTTCCAGACGCTGCTCTTTCATTTGCATTTCACATTTTATGTGATGAAAAGAACAGATGGCTTTATGCCAGTCGTCTACATTTTCTTTCTTTCTGTCTTTAATTGGCACACAAATTTTCACGTGAAGCAGTAAAATCTCATCACACATGCTGGAGTGAGCCGTTCCAAACATAGGTTGAGAGAAAATATTTTTCTCCTTAGAAGGATTACATTATGATACCAACTTAATCCACTTAGCATAGACGAATACAGTAGTGCCTAAAAAGGCAGATAGATGCTCTTGTCAAATTATGAGAATGCTGAAGGAATTTGATAACTTAGATTGCGCAATCCTAAAATGCTGTCATTATTCTGCATGTATAGTTATTCACATTTGAATTTTTGTGCACACTCTTCATGTCTGGGCAAACTATTAGTCTGGTTTAACTACAGATACAGGAAGGGATCAGTGGCATGTCGTGTGTGTAGAGAGACGAAGCAGAATCACGGCAATCGCAGATTCGATGTCTCTCGGAATAAGACAGCTGCTTATTTAGACTGATCTTTGTGTTGTCGGCATCGCACTGCCAATATATACAATTCCACTATGCCTGGTTACAGACAGTTCTCCCTGGATTTTTTTCCCTTTAAGTCCCGATGACTGTGCAGTGTGTATCATACATGTTGAAGTAGAGGTTGTTAAACCACGTGTTGGTTTTAAATGAATGTTTACTTACACTACAGAGCGTAATGTGTTCAATAATAGTTTAATGGGAGAAACTCAGATTCAGTTAAACCTAAACCTGAGTTAATGATGCTTGAAAAAAAGACATGCAGGTGTTGTAATTAAAATATTGTTGTGCAAATTTTA
Source organism: Clarias gariepinus (assembly GCF_024256425.1). Taxonomy (NCBI): domain Eukaryota; kingdom Metazoa; phylum Chordata; class Actinopteri; order Siluriformes; family Clariidae; genus Clarias; species Clarias gariepinus. Next base: position 21,543,543 of record NC_071106.1, read on the forward strand.
GATATTTAAACATTTAAATTAATGGTTCAATCAGGCATTCACTTCTAATCCAGGTAGGAGCTCATAATATATGAAATTCAAATACTGAAAATCTAGGTTAAGAGAAATTATCCTAATATAAAAATAAATACACCCTTAGAAAAATTAATATAGTTAATACTACAGTTTTTTAATATTATTATTAAAATTACTACAGTAAATCATAGCAAAAATGGTATAGTGTACTACAGTAATTCCTTTTTTTCTCTGGGCAGATTTCATATAGTGCTCTTAACAGTTGGCATTGTCGTAAAGCAACTTCACAGGAATAAAAATTCTGAATATGAATTAAAAAGGTTTATCCCTTATGAGTGACAGTGGCAAGGAGAAACATCTTTCTCATGGGTTCCTTTTGAAAGGAAACATTGAGAAGAAGCAGATTTATAAGGGGACACATTCTCTCATTTAGGGGGAAATACCAGATAGTACGACCTTAAATACAGGGTGATTTACCTGAAAGAGGCCCTGAATATTCTGGGATGATGGCTGTCTGGCCCCTGTTGTTCTGACTCAGGGGGTATCCCGGCGTGTTCGAAACATCTTCGATATACTGAAGAGCACATTGTACGCTGTTTTGTTGAGGTTGCTTCGTCCTCGTGAGAGTTAGTACAAAGTATTCAGGGCTTCTTTCGAGTGAATTACCCTGTATATCTCGTCTATAACTATGTGTTCTGAGGTGGAAAAGTAGGATCTTGGGGATAAACGAAGATTTGAAATTGATCCGTAGTAGCTGACAGTCAAGGTCAAGTTTCTTAATCAGGGGTTTAATAACTGCTAGTTTTAAAGAGTTAGGTATGTAGACATTACGAAGAGAAAAATGGAGGTATGGGATATTGTACACAACTAGATTTTGGTGAAGAGATGAGTGAAATTAGTTCAGCATTTTGAAGGGGAGTAACACATTTTAAATGCTGATATGATATAGCTATATTGTTAACCACATCATTATTTATTAAATTGTCTGGTTTTAAATGTAAGGTCTAATTTATATTTTGCCTGATATGTTTAATTTTGTAAGAAAAAAAAAAGTTCTCTCAACGATATTCTATCCTTGTGCATTTTTCTGTGGTGGTCTTATTTCTAGTGATTTTTTGGTATTAAATAAAAATCTATGATTAGTTTTTCTATAAAAGTTAAGAAATACGTTACTCTAGCAACACTTAGAGCTTTTTTTATTAATTATTACTTTTTTATTCTTTACTGCTGCTTAAAATACTTACCAATTTAGTTTGTTGCCATTTGTGTTCTAGTTTTTGCATGATCCGTTTAAAAGTGTGTGTGGTTGTTACACCAGCGTGCTAGTTTTATCTCTCTAAGAATTTTTCTTTTAAGAGGAGCTACACTATCTAGAGTATAATGTAACATTTGCTCTAAGCATTCAGTCATCTGATCGAGTTCTGTGGAGTCAGACGGTGATCCAATCATAGCTGATAATGCTGAGAGAATACTGTTAAAGCACTGTGCAGTTGTTGATGTGAATGTGTTTAATATGGTGGCGTGGCAGGGTATATGTATTATTATTAGGACACGATATAAATGAGCTGAAATAATGTCAGACTGTGGAAATGTGATTATTTTCTACATTTAATCCGAATGTTAGTATTAAATCAAGATTGTGACTAGCTTTATGAATAGGCCCTCCTTAAGACTGATTATCCCCAAGTGTAAAATAGAAATAAACACTGCGGTCAGAGGATTTGCCGGGTCCTCCAAATTAATGTTGAAGTCTCCAACAATTAATGCATTGTTTGAAGAAACTAACAGGTTTAAAAGAAAATATGCAAATTTGGAGAGAAATTCAGGGTTTGGCCCTGGGTGTCTGTAAATAACAGTTAGTTGAATAGACTGGGCAGACTTATTATTTGTGCCTATGTATGTGACATAAATGGTATAGAGAACTTCAAATGCAAGTTTGTGTTCATATTTTTGTGTGACGTCCAGATTATCTTTATAGAAACATGCAGTGCCTACTCCTCTACCAGTTAGACATGCAACTGTGCTGTATCATTTAATTTTTAAACACTTTTTTGTTAAACACAGTATATCAAACCTTTAATCAGTGCTAGTTTTATTAAAAAATAAGCAATGTATTATTATTATTATTATTATTATTATTATTAGATATAATAGATATTGGATGTGATAGATCTATTATTTAACATTCCTAACTTCAAGTCAGAGGGGCTGGCTATAGATACAGATTAGATGTTGATTAGATTACTAAAAAAGACACAATCTCAATATGCTGGAATCTGTGTGATGACTCTATGCAGCTGGCAGACATTCAGTTTAGCTGTTTTGTTTAAGTTTGGCTCTGGATAGTTACCAATTTACTAGGCCTGTTCTGAGAGTGTTCCTGAGTTTTGAGGTCAACTTTGTCCTCAAAGGTACTTCAATCATTTTTACATTGTTCACATTGTTTCTGGAGCACCACCTGGACATCCAGCGGTTCAGCAACCATAACCTGGTGTAAACTAACTCATTAGGATGAGGGCGGAGCATATAACTTTGCACATTGGACATTTCCTTGTCAATTTGAACACGCAAGTCTCACTAATCCCTAACGGCGTATACCGTTAGCTCTAGCATGTACTGTACAGCTATCATAGAAACCTATGCCTGCCCAAGATCGTAAGATTACCTGCTATGTGCGGTGCCCTGGCTCTATCTAGTGCTGCTTGTGCACCTAAAGGCCTTGCTAATTCACATGTCTCAGAATGGAGTGTTATTTAACCAGCGCTCTTTCAGGCTTCTCAGCGGGTGCTTCACTAAGGAGAGTAAACCTGTTTGACATGTGAAGTGCAGAGGAGCTGTGCTCTGATGGGCGAGCCTTAGCGTTAGCTTTGGCTGCGCAAATATACACATGACAAGATGACCTCTTGTGCTTGAATCTTAACATGGCAAAATATTTTGATAAACTATGCCCTTCTAAACATCTGTTTCTTAACATTTCGTTTTGTATAGAGCTATAGAAGAAGAAGAAGATATTAAAAAAAAGTATATATTATTATATTAATAACTATATTAAAAGTGGTTTAACTTGAACAGGTTATTGCATATATCTGATCATAAGACTACTAAGATTCAGGCTGATAATGAGGAATAATTTTGTCACAACAGATTATCATATTTACAGTTTTTTTTTTTATATAATTTATCTTAAATACCACAATGAGCTGTGAGTATATATAGTGTGTATATGTACATTCTAACATGGACAAGTTTTCTCATGTGTGATTGTGCGCATAGAGACAGTCATGCAATTAATTGTTCCAACAATACACTGAGTGTTCTGATGAGCACCAGTTAGTAAGACAATGTGATCCATGAGTCAGTTTCATAATCAGCTTTAAACATAGCATGATTCTTTTTTAACTCTTCGGTTTACCAGTAAAACATCTTTATATGTATTTGCTCGGCCAGAATGCAATATGCCCATAGAAGCATAGCAGTTTCCCTGACTAATACAGAGGATTTCCAGGTTGTTGAAGAGCAATTATAAGGCCTGTTGGTTTGACTTAGAACTTTTAAACTAAGAAACTGTTCTGTGCATGTTATATCTTGTTATGAGGTTTGTAACCACCGAAGCCACTGTATCCAGTTTCCAAGCCTAAACCTTTTAAACTCAAAAGATGCACTATAAATTATATTTATTCTGGTACTAAAAGACTCTCCAAGTAAAATATAAATCGAATTTTCTTGGCCACTGTTGTTGGAGGTTTTTTACAGGCTTGCATTGTTCTCCTTTGCAGTTTCCTGAGCCAAAACAATACGTCTGCACCCACTAAGGAGGTACTTTTCAGCCTCATTAATTAAAACTATAATTAGAATTTGGTCTGTTTTCCACTTAATCTATTAGGGATGCAAAGCTTTGATTCTGGCAATCCATTAGACTTTTCTCACTGGCTTCCCCCCATCCAACATGCTACAGTTGCTTAAGGTAATGATAGCTCAGTAGCAGTCAGGCCTCATCTAGCGCCTTGTGGTGCTTTCTGGAGAAATGGCAGTTTTTCTTTTTCGCTTTCAAAAGAAAACAAAGTGTTTGTAAAGCCAGGCTATTACATAAGTGGGTTCCCAAAGGACATTGCATTATTCAGAGCTGTAAGAGGCATTGTTTGGCTACGTGCAGCCTAATAATGCATCCCCTCCATCTTCTGTGTTCATTTATGGGCAATTTTGTACCGGGTTTACTTGATGGGACGAGATCCAACATGAATCAAATCTCACTTTGTAACAGACCAACAGCATTTGTCCCCACAATTAGTGATGAGAATATTATGATCATTAGGTACTATTTAGAAGCTGTGTGTGCTTTTATATAGATTCTTTATTCAGTTCCACTGATAAAGGACATGAAGGTAACGATTATAGAGCGTCATTAGCAATGACAGAAATGTACAATATTTATAGTTTCACTCACATATACTTAGTTTAGTCACATTACAACATAGTGGGAAAAAAATCATAATTTTATTGAATAGATTTTTGATATTAATGTTTCAAAATATTTATTAGAGAAACAGTTTGCACTTGAGTATGTATTAAACCAAGAGTTTTAAATAAAGCATACATCAATATTAATAATACACACAATAATTTAAGTGGTGCAAATATTTGTCCATATTCCATCTATTACTGAGTAGTGAACACAGCAGTCGAGTTGCCTAAAAGATTTTCTTTTCTTGCTCAGCCTCTTATACAAAACAGTTTCAAATGAGGATGTTTGCCTCTTTCTTTTTAACGCTGTGCCAAATGTGGGTTTAACACCACACAACTACATGAGTTTGTTGCTCCTTTGTTGAGTTTCGGTTACTCTGTGCAAGGCAACACCTCCAAGTTTCACAGCAGAACTTTTGGATTGCTTCAAGGCAATGATATCATAGATTAGCCCTCCGTCTGATCTTTATCAGAGATGCTGCTGCTTGATGTTGTTGTGCCTTTTACAGTAATATCAACACATGTTCCTTCCTCTCTGCATGAGTTTTGCTCAGACCCCTCCTACGAGTCACATGCATACTCCCTCTAACACATGCACTTTAGATTTCCTGTTTATATTTTATATTGTTTACTAAACGTTTTGTGGGTCCAGCATGTCCTGCAGTGTGGTTTGTTTTATATGCCAAGGGTTTAGAAATCATTTTTATTGTTTGCCATTTTTGCTAAAGTGATCAAATTAAACCGTCATAGTTTAGTGTTTATGTGCATGCATGGAACACCTCAGTAAAAGTATATCCACAGACTCTAATGCAAATGTAAGAAGACTCGTGAATGAAAGAGGATTCTCCACATTACTTATCAATTCCTTTTGTATATTTTCATGCATGCTTTAAGGATGTGTTGTATCTTAAATAAAGGAACCATATTAGGGTGAATATTGCTTATTTTCCTTGATGCATAGCTATTAATCCATGTGTGAAAATTCAATTCAATTCAATTCAATTTTATTTGTATAGCGCTTTTACTGTAGCAATTTTCATTGCCGCAAAGCAGCATTTAAGTTTGTATGAAATGAAAATTAATGATCACAGAACACTTTAATAGTTATAGAACTTTATAGTTAAAGTGGAAGTTTTACTACAAGTTTGCTTAAAATTTTTATTTAGTTGTTCTGAATTATCATAAAAAAATCTAATTTTCAGTTATGCATTAGAATATTTCTGAATTATTTAAGGTCAAGACTTTATATGGTAATCATATTCACTGCAGTGCGCCGCTAAAGTACTGTAGGAGATGGTGTGCCAGGAAACGATACAGCACACAGATCATTTAAAGGAACACATTTGAATCGCAGTTACATGCGTAGATGTGTTAACATGAGTTCATCATGAGTGGAAGAGTCGACTGAGTGTGCCTTTCCAACGAGAACGTTTTGTAAATAAATTTTGTTAAAAAGTTTAGAGGTTTTTGGGACACCCTGTATGTAGTATATATATATATATGGAATAGATTTTCATGGGACACTTAAAACAGGCCTTAAACTGTTTGCCAGGTTTAGCAGAACACATTATATAGCTTGTCTTGTGAGGTAAAGAGCAACTTTAGCAGAAAATACCCGAAACAAATGTTATTCCTGCGTTTACACAGTACAGTGAATCACATAAGTGAGTGTCAGTAGATAAAGTTGTTTTCAAAAGCATGGTAAATGCTGAACTCTGGTCAGGCATCTTCTTGTCTTTTTCTCCGCATGACACCTTCTCCCTCTGTCCCACAGCTGTCTTTCACAGTAAATCACAAGGTAGAGGATGAACTCTGGAAATAAAAAAACTTTGGAAATAGTGTCATGCTTTGCTGAGCATGCTGAATGCCAAGCAAGTGGAAATGAAATGATTCTTTTCTATAAGGAATTCTTACGTGCTTGCTTTCAGAAGCTGCTTTGTTTGGTTGCTCAGTTGAATCCAGTGAGGCCCAATGACTAGATGATCACACACAACAGGAAACCAGCGATGCTCTGTCTGCACTTGCAGTGGACGTTTGTGTTGCAATGGTGTTATTTTCAGTGGCCAGTAGTAATTCCTGTGTTTGTTTTGTGGGGTTGCACGTTTATATGGCCAAGTGACCTGTGATTGTTGGAGAATAAGTCAAGCGGCCGTGTGAAGGAAACTCCAACAATGTGGGCCAGCAGATGGTAGAAAGACAACTTTGTAATGAGCTGATATTCACATAGGGAGCTGGAAAATCCGGCAATGAATATATGGATGGACATGACGTCAAGTGTAAAGATCAGTCACAATAGATTGCACTCATTTCTTTTTTTTTTTTGCCATCCAAGATCAGGTGTAAATCACATGTTAAATGTTGCATCTGAAGTATACAGTAAATATATATTTTTGCTTGTGCTATAAAGAATTCTAAATATAACCTAAAATCCTTTTGAATGTCTATTCATTACCAAGCTAATTCCATCAGGAATATGTATCTCATGTTCAGAATATATTGGACAGGTCCAAATTATTGTAAATATATAAGGGAAAGGGTGCTGTTTAGGAATGGTACAGTACAGTACAACTTGATTTCTACCTGCACTAGTGAAGCTTTTTACTTTCTTTCCCAATGGAGCTTTAATAGTTTTTTCCTGTAGCAGTAAGTGGTTGTGCTCAACTCTAACGACTTTAGCCATTCGCATCTTAAAAAGCTCACGTCACACTACATTTGTTAAACCGAATTGCTTCCCTCACCCATGGACGCACAAAGGCGGCTTTGATACGTTCACTCACTGAGAGAACTGAGGGCTCATCAGTTCTAAAACGCTCGTTTTATTTTCGTAAATGTGCGGGATAATTAAAGAGTCTATTATAACTTTCCCAGAGGGTTGGGAACGCTTAACGTTGCATGCCACACTATGCCATGACTGCAGCTGCGTAATGGCGTGTTGTCGACTCGGCTTGCGGCTGATGGGAATCGGATGATTGGAACAACGTCCCATGATGCGCTACATCTTGGTGTGTCTCCACAGGAAACGGCTTCGTCAACCCCAGGGGCTCGCCGGGACTTCTGGGTACCAGCAGTGGGAATGGACTGGGAAAAGTTACGCCTACGAAATCACCGCCTCCTCCAGGGGGAAACATGGTTATGGGGAACAGGAAGCCAGACCTGAGAGTGGTCATACCGCCGTCCAGTAAGGGGATGATGCCGCCACTGGTGAGTCTGAATGACAAATGTTATTTCCCTTAATTTTTGGTATAAATGTGACTTGGTACATACAGAAGTGTTTTCTAATTTTACTTTTGTTTTTCTATTGTTGCCTATGCAAATTTGTTGCACTTTTTATACTGACATCGTTCCTATTGTCCTTTCACACCGCATTTGTGTGTACAGCGAGAAAAGTGGGGTATAGATGCAAAAGAAGCAGTCGAATGGAATATCTCTGAGGCCCAGGTGCCATCACACTCTCTTTCAATTATTTATATAGAAATTAGATGGCCTCTTTAATGATTATAATTAAGGCCCTGACAGTTCAGACCACATTCAACACCTGAGGCAATGCTAGCCTGTCGCCTTCATAAATCACCGCAAAGGTAAAAAGAAAATGAAGAGAAAAAAAGCTTTCCAGAATTGGCCCACGATGGGCTTGTTTCAGCTTTGCGTGCCACTTAGCATGGAGTTCTTAGAGGGTTGTTTGGGAAATATTTCCAAGGCTACCTTGGGTCATTCTCGTGCATCGGCTGCTCTGTGTAAAACGCGAATATGTGTTTTTGCTTTCCAGCATCTGGAAGTAGTGGGGTTTGTATACGAATGAAAATAGAATCTGCATTCCAGGCTGGTGATATTACCAGCCTGGTGGATTAAGTGGTTACGTGTGGACGTGTGTGTGTGTGTGTGTGTGTGTGTGTGTGTGTGTGTGTAAGGATTGAGGACTCCCCCTCTGTGCGCTTCAGACAGACAGGCTAATGCAGGGGCAGGCGGTGTGCCCTGCAGACAGCCTGTCATTAGGATATAATGGCATTAAATTAATCACATCCCTAGTGTGACAGAGTGGGGATGAAGGCTTAATCAGAAGCCCAGAGTGTGAGCCAGATAATATCTTGTCGCCCTTGTCTTGTCTCCTCAATGTTATTGATTGAGTGTTAAGACAGTGGTGGCCTCCGCACAAACAGAAGAACAGCTACAACTTCGCGTCTGACCCAATAGCAAATAAAGACAGAAATTTGACTGTTAATTAAGATCACATTCTAATTACCAGTACTTATTTCCACGGTCCGGGTGGGGCTTCTTGTGTGGATTCAGGCTATTAGATAAGACTAAAAGTATCGAAGTAACACACAAATAAATACAAATAAACATTTGGTGTTGGGTCTAATGAAGCGCTACCTAAATCTTTCTACTTTGTACTGACATACATATTTTTACACCTTTAACTCTACATAATTAGTAAACTTTTGATAGAGTAGTTGCAATAGCAGCATTCGCACATGTTAAACTAAAGCTGTTTAGCTGCTAATTTTATCAGCCGTTGCTTTCCTGCAGCATTACTACAGTAACATTCTCAGCCCAGTGCGTTTTGTTACTCCCCTGTGGTGTCACCCAAACCCCCCCATCCCCCACCCCCTGGCATCCCCACCAGTAAAATCTGGCAAAGTAGGGATGTAGAAAGGTGAATTAAATAAAGTCATTTGCGCAATTCATTTGACTGGTGGACCTCTTTACAGGGAGCTTTTAGTAATGTTTTGATTCTTAGTCAATTCAGGAAATTTATTTCTACATTTATTCTACACTGGGGGGAAAAAGCTGGCAGTGCCTTGCATGTGGTGTAAAGGGTGTTATGCTAGATCCTACACTGATACAGTCCTCTATTCTTTTTCTGTTGGGAACAGTCAGAGGAAGAGGAGATGGAGTTGGTGAGTTGCACAGTTTGCCTGGATGAAGACTTTTAGCCCTCACATTTTAAACTAGCAAAGCAGCACATTATTGCTTTAAAAAAAAAAAAAGACTTGACTAATATACGAGTGCACTTGCTTGAACCTTAGGCCGAGTAAAACCTGGCTAAGCTGAATTCCGGGGTTTTATGCAGAGTGCTGTGCAAAGGCAGTCTGGTTTGAGCTTTGTGTCCCTCACTCACACTGCATGCTTTCGTCAGTCTGGTCAGATGAAGCTTGAAAGTACCAACTACCGCAGACTGTCTCAGTTCCTCTAGTGTGTGTGTGTGTGTGTGTGTGTGTGTGCATTTATGTTGCAAGGTCTCTTTCTTTCTTATTTGGTCAAGTTTTTATGCCTCTCTCTCTCTCTCTCTCTCTCTCTCTCTCTCTCTCTCTCTCTCTCTCTGTCTCTGATTCTATCTTCCTTTCCTTGTGTGTTGTGGAAGGTCTCTCATAGGAAAATAAACCCCCTGAGACATATAAATCACTAATTTCAGTATTTGCATGTAGCCCTACAGTTTTTCCATTTTTTTTTTCACTCCAGAGAGTTTTCTTCCTTTTCTAGAGTCTGGTTACTTCATTTAGGGTGATGTCATACAGAGATAGAGCACAGGCCAGAATGATGTCATCTTGTTGAAGGGAGAGGCCAACTAAAGCTAACTGTGTTTTTGCCCCCACCCCCCCAAAAAAAAGAAAAAAAAGAGGTTTATGCAAAATGATAGAAAGATAATAGCAGAGCCAAGTGTGTAACTCCTTTCAAGATGCCTATAGGTCTTGTACATTCATATTCAGTGAGTCGTTTTTCAAACAGAATAATTTCTCATCAAAACTTTTGTATGAATATATTGTAAAATAATGACTTTGTGAGAAACACACTAACCTTTGTTCAGTTTGAAGGCTTGCATTAATATGAAAATATGCAGCAGCTGAACTTTAAAGTTAAAGGAAAATTCTTTGACCATGTCTTATTCCTGCTCTACTCTTCCTGAGTGTTTGGTGTGTTTGCATGTGGGGGATATCTCTTTATGGGGATCGATTGGCACCACAATGCAAGAAATACAGTCTGTGCCAGTGTTGACCTTATGGGCACATTTGGCAGGTCATTAGCTATATTGCGGAGATTAGCTTAGAAAGGTATTCAAGAAATGTATAGTTAGGGGTGGGTGTGCATTGTTTAGCTATGATTACAGACAAGTCAATGAAAATGTCCAGAAATGATAGAAATATGAGTTTGAGTTGAGTATATGTATTTATGCGCGTGTATGTGTGCAAGTGTGTGCATGCTTGTCTGCGTGTGTGTGTGTTCGTGTGTGTGTGTGTATGTTTGTGTGTGTGTGTGTGTGTGTGTGTGTGTGTGTGTGTGTGTAAACTGCACAAACACAATTTCCGAGGGAATGCTCGCACTGCATGCTTGTCACTAAACTGAGATGTATTCACAACAAGTCACTGCATTACCTTAAACACACCGAGCAAGTGGTTTGTTTTGACACTGGATAAAGCACTTGGAGGGAATTCAAGGTAAAGGCTTGGAGGAAATCATTGCCATAATTACTTTCTATTTAATTTTCTGCCTGAAAAAAGAGGTAGTTGGAAAACAGATTGATAGTGTTCCTCTGGTCTGAGCCTGCAGAGGAGTTGTATCCACATTAAGTACACGATTAAAAATGATTGGCTTGGCCAAATACCAAAAAAAAGGTGAAGAGAAAATTACAAGAAATGTTAAAGCCGTAGAAACAATTTCTGAACTAATATATTAGCACGGTTTTGTAATGTAAGATATGCTCTGTATTAATCCCAGCTGTTTGATCCCACTTCTAATGTCGAGAATGTCCCGTGCCTCTGATCGCAGGCTGGCTGGTGAACCCTGTTGGTTCACAATACAGTGCGTTTTGATTTATTTTGTTGAAGCTCCAGCGCCCCTCAGTGGTAGGCAAAAAAACATACACGATAGCCTGAGGTGTTGGCACTTTTTTTGTAAGTCCTTAGAAATACAGTAATAAAGTTGTTATAAAATTATACACTGCTGATGGGATGCTAAAAGTCTCCTCGCCGTAGATATATCGTGGAAGTCTAATCCATGTCCATGTAATCCAGGCCAAAAGGCATAAATCTCATCAGTGGCAGTCAGGAAAAAGCAGTTTAAAAATCTCCATTTAAAAACCATGGTTCTTTATATCACCAGGTGTTAAAGTATGATGATATTAAAAGTGTATCTGCCTTTGGTGTGGTGTGTGCAGAACACTCAGAGAATAAGCAGCTCCCAGTCAACCCAGCCTCTTGCCACACCCGTGGTGTCAGTCACCACTCCGAGTCTACCACCACAAGGTCTGGTCTACTCTGGCATGCCAACTGCCTACAACACCGGTGAGCTTACACACACACACACACACACACACACACACACTCATTAATCACATAGACACATTTTACACACTGACATTCAAACTCATCCTTTATTACTGTGAAAGGGCATACTGTAGCATCACCCAGCCCGTATATGATATACTGTACATAATTAACATAGCAAACAATGCCTCACAAGCAGTCATGACAAAATAATGTTACAAAATGACAGCAATGCATGCACACTCATCTGCTGCACCCAGAACGTTCTCTGAGGTGTGTGGGTGTGTGAGGTGTGCTCTTCTGAGATGCAGAGGAGTGTGGTGTGTGTGTGTCCTCCTGAGGTGCGGAGGTGTGTGTTGTGCTCACTCATGACCCATGTTGTGTTTTTCTAGAATATTCCCTTAGCAGCGCTGAGCTTTCCTCTCTGCAAGGCTTCGGTTCTCCAGGGCTCTCGCTGGGCTCCATGTCGGCATGGCAACAGCACCAACTGGGCCAAGCAGCTATCAGCTCACTGGTGTGAGTAACACAGACACATGCGTATACACATACGCACACGCACAAGCCTACAAGCTGCCATAAGGTCACATGCATATGTTGGCAACAAGATTTCTACATGAAATGTATGGTGTGCTCTGTCCTTAAAGTGTAAACAGCTCTGTCTGTGTCGGAGTGTGTGTCTGTCCATCCTAAGTTTTCTCATATGGGTGTTTCTTACACAACTAGGTAGTTAATATTTCCATCCTGTCCTTTCTCAGGGGTGGTGGTCATTTACCTCAGGGCTCCAACCAGTCCATTAATGTCAGCCACAACCTCACCATCAAGTCAGAGCCCATTTCACCTCCACGTGAGCGCATCACTCCTTCCGGATTCCCACATCAGCAGCCTCCCTCATCCAGCCGTCCTGACATGGGCCGCTCACCGGTGGACAGCCTGAGCTCCTCATGCTCCTCATATGATGGCAGCGATCGAGAGGACCCGCGTGCTGATTTTCACTCACCACCCATTGGGCTAAGCCGAGCTCTCGCACCTGGAGCTGACGATCGCCACAGCCCTTCTGTCAAACGCATGCGTATGGACTCCTGGGTAACATAAAATGACCAGGGATGGCACGACAGGCCACAGAGGGGAGAAAGAGTGGCAGGCCAGAGGAAGGGAGGGTCATAATTGATATTATTATTATTATTATTACATTATTATTATTATTATTATTATTGTTATTATTATTTAATTTTTGTTTGGGAAGGCTGTAGATGTGGAAAACAAAATCAAGAATTCCCAACATATTGAAATTAAAGTTGGGTTTTAAACTGTTGTGCGTTTATTTGAATTTGACTTGTTTTGGAAGGAGGCGGACACATAGAAAGAAATTTCAGCTGTCCTGACATATCAGAATTAATGGTGCAACTGAGTGGTGAGAGAGAAATCAGTTCTTCAGTCTGGTTAGGTTACTTAGAACAGTTGTTATCAGGTACTTTAAGCAGTTCAGATTTAGTGAAAATCTAACATTTAAAGGAAAAAAGGCAGATTTTTGGGGATGTTTCAGGAAAGCATGGTCTGGTCTGGTCTGGTCTGGCACTTGTAGTAGCTATTTCTGCTGTTGAATTTGCAGGGTTGCACACAACCAGAGCAAGTTTAGGCCATTTGCAGCCTCTCACCAGCTGGCCTCTTTAATAATTTAACTTTATACACAATTACAAGCATGTTAACTTATTCAGGATTGACCACGTTAAAAAAAAAAGAAAAAAGTTTTCGGTTTACAAAGGGAGTTTCATGACTAAAATGAGATCACACTTATACAGTTGAGCATAGGAAGATGATTCACTTATGTTTATGCTATTTTATTATTTTTGAAAACACATTTTTTTTTAGAATGAAAAATAAGTTAAACAGTAACCCAGTTGAACTGGAGACAAGAGTCCTACATTGAAATGCAGCTTAATGGATAAAAATAAAAAAAAGCTAAAGTATGTTTGTTAGTTAAAGTTTTGGTTTGAAAATTCTCATTTCTCTTTCACTATTCATTTCCGCTTAGTTCTGTTGTAATGTATTTTGTTACAAACTATAAAAAAAAAGAAACCAGATCTTTAAACAGATATAAAGCCATGAACACTTGGTGTTCTGTTTGTAAACTAAAGATTTGAGCCAAACCTTTCCTTTTGTTATGTATATAGCAACTTTAATATATATCATCGTCAGTGTAAGTACGTATGTATTGTACTTTCACTGGATTGAAGAAAAAAATATATTTTTGTGGATTACTGCCAGGTTTACAAGGCCTTAATAAGTATTCACTGGTTAATATTTACTATTTTGTTAACTATACTGTACTTTCTTTGAATCTGACTTATTATTGCTATAAATAATCAAAGTGTTTTTATTTGAAAGAAGGATGTTTTATGGGTCGCTTTCCCATTAATAATGGTAAATGTCTGTCCGTGAGAAATTGTAACAGTGCTGTAAGTTTGAAACTCCACTGTCTTTTTTTTTTTTCATTTTGTAAAATGATTACTGTAACATTAAGGAAAGCTTTTTTCTTTCTTTACTGTATACATTGTGGGAGGGGTTGGCCAAGGCTGCTGAACAAACTGCCTACTTTCACATCCAAGGATTCATTTCAAGCCTCAAGGCAAAAGCCTTTTACATGCCAATTAGTAACACATCTTCTCTCATTGGAAATATTTTTTTCAACTGACTTGCATCACAATTTAAACAAATACCACCTTCTGTTAATTAGATTTGATTAAAAATTCAGTTCCTTTCGATGGAACACTTCATCACAGTCCCTTAGTGCCCCCATTATTATCTACATACTGTAAATACTGTAACCTTATACATACATACTATGTACAGAACACATTTCTGATATTTGTTTGGTGAATTGGCTCGCTAGAATATCGATCCTCTCCAGACTGAGGGAGGCCACTCTGGAAGCGCCAGATGCTCTGTTGTGTGTATGCGTGCGCGCAACTCTGTTTTCACATCTATCTCTCCACACTGAGGCTCTTTCGTCCATGCTTCTTTCGCCTGCCTCGCACCTCACTGCCCCTTTCAGGTGGAAGAAGCATCAGGGGATTCAGCAGCAAAAAGACAGTTTAAATGCTAGACAATGCAAAACCAATCTATCTGCTGGATTGCACATGTTTGTACAGTCAGGTTTGGCAAAAAAAAAAAAAAACTTACTCTCTTTAAATTTGCTATCTATTTCCTTCACTTAGTGTGCTCTCATCCCCTTTTTAGATACCTCTCTGCCCTAACCGGCACCATAGCAGCTGGCAATAAGCTGATGTTAATCTATGCAGTTTCTGGACACACAGCCCAGCAAACCATGCCATCAAGAAGGCTCATTCGCACAACATTGACAATGTTAGGATTTAAAAGTTTAATTGCTTATTATCATCTGGCCATTAAAGACATTTTCTGACTGTTAACCTTTAACCCTTAAGTGCTTGTTTATTAACAAGGTACACTATTTTATTGGCTAGTTTTTAAGTACCGCAGAAGGCCATTTCATGCTGAGGAACCCTAATGCAGACCCTAGCGTCGATACCTTTTCCTGCCTTAGTGGGAGAACGAGTTAAGCTGAAAAGCAAAGTTTCAAAAAGTCCATCAGAAATCCATTTTGATGATGTCTATCTCTAATGTGTTACCACAATTAATGCCTTTCAGGGTAGATAAGCAATAATGCAATAATGCCATAGCAGTGCTGTAAACTGCACTGTGGAGTAATGATATGCAGGGCACTGACACACATACAAACACAAGCTAGATTAGGAATCAGGGAGTTTTTCTCATGTGCACAGTTAGAGCTTTATTCCAAAGAGATCTAAATTGTGCATGATATTTGTCAACAACATTACTTCATTCCCAATGTAAAAAAAAAAAGCTGGATAAAGTGCAAGATTGTCTATCAATTCCCCAGCAGACACATACAAGAAATATATAGAAAATCTAAAGAGAGGAAGTTCTTAGTTTTGGTGTGAGTGTTGCTTACGACATCAAAAAATGAACTGAATGTGAAATGAAGGGATTCAGGAGGAAAACAATTTGTAGAGAACTTCACTTTGCTGTGCAAGAGTACACTGCTTTGCTTTATGGCTTTTTCTAAAAACTCTGTATTTGGTAATTGTTTGTAGTTACTAGTTCAATTCAAGAAGCTGTTTGCGGTTTGGATACTCAAACCGTTTGGCGGCACAAGCTGGACTTTGTTGCCATGAACGAAATGAAATGTTTTAGATTAAAAAAAAAAAAAAGAAGAATCAAGAGAAAATTTTAAGCTAATCTGCATTCTATTTCCCTTGAATGTGTTGTTTTATCTTCATTATACAATAAATATTCTAGTGAACTTTTTATTGAATGACTAAGATATTATGCTAGGGATTGTTGTAAAATTTGTATTCTGCAATCACTTAAGTAAATATATTGGCTTTAACTGTGTAAACATAGACTCTCTTGTTATTCTGTACAAATTGAAGTGAACAAATAGCTGAATATGAATAGACTCTGTCCACCTGTGAAGTGAAGAACCTTAGAAACTGTCCGCTTTATTAAAAACCTAAATGTAACCTTAAATATTAACTCTATGTGCATTCCTATCACAACACTGGGGACGTTTTAGATCTGGACCAAGGATGTCAATTATTTAATCATATCAAAAGAACATTCACCATTGAATGAACATTTTATACAACACTTTAGGATAATAACATTGCAGATAAGCCAAGATATATGAAAATGATTAAGGATGACATCTAAATTTTTCAGGTGTATGAGGTACATTTGTCATAAACCATAAACTGTAGACAGTTACACTTGGCTGTATAAATATTCATTTACTTGCAGTGAATAACTGATATTGATATACACAATCATATAGCAAGGTAGAATAAATAGTTAAAATCTCAGGTGATATGTGTTCAGTAGCAGTAGTTCATCAAAAGCAGTAACATGACAGCGTAATAAATGCTGGAAAAAAGATTGAATGTTAAATAAAAATAAATAACTACAAATTCTTAACATAAATTAGGGGAGAACAATTTCAGATTCTGTCATCCCCAAGCTTCTTAACCAGATAGTGTAGGAGATGTTCATTGTAAAGATTTGGGTAAGGCCTGAGGCAAATCTTTGAACGCATTCGGACACATTCTAAAAGATGTTGCGTGAGATTATCTTTCATCCACTTTTATAGTTACATGTGCACACCTGCTTAATCATACAGTACAGTTACGTAATCAGTCAATGACGTGGCAGCACAGTGCTAAAAACATGCAAATACAAGCCTCAGTTACTGTTTAAATCAAACATCCAAATGAAATGGAGGCTTTAATCATAGTTCTTGGTGTCGAATGGGCTGGACTAACTGCTTCAGGAACTTCTGATCTCCTGGGATTTTTTAAAAACAGAAAACGTCTCTAGAGTTAACACAGGAAAAAAATGAAATGAGTGGACAACAGCTCTGTGGAGCGCCAGAGGAGAATGACACACCGTACAGACTGGTGTGAGCTGGCAGGAAGAGTACAGAAACTCCAGAAAGCACGCTTTACAACCATGCTGAGCAGAAAAGCATCTCACAACTCACAAGAAACCTTGCAGTGGATGAGCTGTGACATGAACAGCTGAAAACCACATTACTGTAGCTTCCATTCCTGTCAGGCAAGAACAGGAAGTTAAAGCTACCAGAAACAACGAAACCAGACAGCTGAAGCCTGGAGTATTTCAGATTCCTGTTCTTTTTTCTCACATACGCACCGCAATGTTTAATACCAAATAATGACTATTTCCCTTCATTTAAGTTAAATAAAATACTTATTTTTAAAATTATCATTAAAATTCACCTAACATATCTATATATGTACATGTACATGTCAGTAAGGCAGTCTACAGAGAAAAATAATGAAATAATGAAATTTAATATCAAGGTACCCGAGATGTTTTACTTCTTATTACGGTCAGATTTGCGCTGCTGAGGTTACTTGCTTTTACACAATGCGCCCAGCAGAGGGAGACAAAAATCCTACCAACGAAGCCATCAATGACATCAACGCATAATAATATAACTAATTATTGCTACCAGTGTTTTATTTATTTATTTTACCAAAAAAAAAAAAAAAAAAAAACCTGAAAAATGTTTAATTTGTTATAACTTTTACAACTTATAATAGATTAAAACCGCTGTCCAAACACAGACGATCTCTACTAGCTGGTACAGTGAAGTATTTTTCCACTCCCAAATTACCTTTCTAACTGCATCCTTACTATTATTATTTTTTTAATCGCCTTACTATTATTTTATTTAAAGCAGCTTAATAGTGTTGCGTTAGTAAAAGAAATTCAGCAAGTGTTTCCAGCTTGAGTAGCTCTTGTGTGTTTTAATAGCTGATCAGACTGGATTTTTCAGGACAAACCTGGCGTGAACGCGCTCAAACCAAAAGCCAGCGCGAGGACGCTTTCGGCTCCGCCCACCTGTGACCCAACAAACCGGTCAAATGAGACCGACAACTTCAGAGGTTCGGAGTGTTTATGAGTTAATCACGGAAACGCCCGTGTGCATTCGGTTTAAAACAACCTAAAGGTAAGACCTTGTCGTTGCTTTGTCTTATTTTCATATGGCTGAGGTGTGAAAGCGTGTTTACCTGTTGTCAGTTACCTGCTGTCCAGGTGACCAGGCAAAGTTATCTGGGCTTTTTTTTTTTTCCCAGCAAGAGCTTCAAACCTGTCGTGTGACTGCTGGCCACTTTAGCCAACCCGCCGGCTCTCTGTACATTACTGCTCTTTAACTTCTAGACTGGATTTCTCAGTGACACGTTCTTTTCCACGAACAAACAAGGTGCAGGTTTATATATATATTAGATATTAGATATTTATATAATAGGTGTATTTAGACACATCTGAAAAATATAGGTATATACAGTACTTAAATTTGGTCGGCTCTGTCTAATTATACCTTTTTACTGAGATACATATATAACTTACAGTAAGTCTACACATATGTAATGTTTTTAAAAAATAATATATATATTTTTTACTGAGAAACATATAACTTATCTCTCACAAACACCCCATATATACACAGTGTATATACAGAGTCAGCCAAATAAATGTATACACGCTTTAGGAAAAGATAAATAGTATATATATATATATATATATATATATATATATATATATATATATAATTGTAAAATATAATATTATTATCACAATATTATCATATATAATATATAAATAATAACATTATTTATCATCAATATGTAACAAATAAATAAATTGAGTATTGAATTATTTATACAAGTTTTCTTTTTCCATGTGTGTGGTGGTTTACCTACATATATATATATATATATATATATATATATATATATATATATATATATATATACTGTGTGTCTGCAAAAGAAACAGAAAACCTCAGAAATATGACATGATGAACCATTTCACGCACTCATTAGCATCTGAGGACTGGCTCATGTACTACTGTATGTCTCTGGCATAACCTATATTCTATGACATTCTGCCAAAAGCTTTCACATTTACAGTACATTCTGTATGAGAGCTGTGGTATGTAAATGTTATCGGGAATGGGTGGAATAAGTGGACTTAGGAAATGTCATATACATAATAACCAGTGTGGAAGTATTTTGCCTCCACTGCATATTTAAGTAAACAGCACTGATTTTACAGGCCTGTGTTTCCAGAAAGCCTCTTAATATACAACTCTATCATAATCATCATTTCTCAGAATAGGGAAGCTACTTTGGGATTTACAGTTTTCTGTACCTATAGAATATACCGATTCCACCTTAGGGTCTGTGTGCATGGAGTGTGCATGGAATGTGTTCTTCATGCTTGGTGGCTTTCCTTCCGCAGTTCAAAGACATGCAGATTAGGCTAATTGGCGTCCGCAAATTGCCTGTAGTTTGTAAAAGCGCGTGTGAAAGTTGACTGGCGGTCCTACCACGCTAAAAAAAAAAAGGAATAAAAGCAATAGTCATCACTGGCCTCCATGGTCTGTAGTTAGACTAGAACAGTCTGGATATACAGTTGGACATGCAATAGGGGTAAAGTGATACACTATAGGCATGATAATAAACCACAACACTGTTTTTTCTGCATAATGCAGACCATAGTGTATTATTAATGATTGCTACAAACAGACATCTAATTATGTTTTGCACCCTAAAAATGCCCAGTTTCCGCATCCTCTCTCTTAGACAGTGTAGATTGCAAGAGGAGTGTGCGTGCTTGTGTTGTTTAAAACCTACTCATGTAATCTGAGCCATTCTAAAGTTTTTGTGTTGCCATGTAACTGTGCGATCACATGACCAGCAACTCTGTAGGCTATTCGAATTGTGACCTGAGGTTTTTAGGTTTATTTTCATGAGCTGTCACTTTTTCCACGTCACAAGACTTAAACAAATACGCTTTGTCTGTACCTTTAAAAATTACACATTAGCTTTGTTGCCTTTTTTGCCCAAAACTATTACAAGCATCTAAACACTGTGGTGCTATCATGGTCTGACCTGTGATAACATCCATATTTCATAGCAGCCTGGCTGTTGTGTATAAATATGCTACAGTTCAGAAAATAATGATTAAATGTTCATAAAAATGTATTCATAATAAAAAAAACTGTTATTACAATTATTTTGTATTATGTTTACAAAAAGAATTGTATACTGTAAGAACCAAACAGAGCACAGTTTTAGTAATCTAATGCTAACATGGATACCATTTTCTCTTTTGAGGCAGGAGAGTGCAGGACAGAGAAGAAGCTTGGTTCAGGAAAAAAAAAGCAATAGTATTTAGTAATTTTATAATTATTACAATTAACATTATTTTTAAGCTGACAATTTACCTTTTTTTTAATTATATATATTTTTGTTTTTTTTTCCTCGATTTTCTCCCTAATTTAGTTGTGACCATTCCTCCCCGTCACTAGGGGGCTCCCACATTAAGGCTACTACCACTTAGTCGGGAGGGCCGAAGACCATCACGTGTTTCCTCCGAACCACGTGACGGCAGTCGACCGCATCTGTTTGAACTGCTCGCTCACGCACCATTAGGGGCGGCGTAACACACTCGGAGGACAGCGCTATCCGCTTCTTCTGCTTGCGCGAGCTCACAGACGCCTCTAATTGGCTGTGATTAATGTGGGAGCATTAAGTACATCTCATCCCTCCCCTCTGAGAGAGCTCTGCCAATCAGCTCTCTCCAGACCTCCGGCTGCGAGAGGTTACAGCATCAAACGGGAATCGAACCAGCGATCTCCGGATGATAGGGCGAGTGCTTTAACACTGCACTATTTGGAGGCCCGACAATTCTTTTTTTTATTGTTATTTCCAATAAGCATATTGAACCAGTCATAAATATAAACTTGTCTATTGTTAGGTAATTATACACTAAGTAGGTCACATAAACTGAAGGATTTTATTTTACACTAAATAACCCAAAACATTCTTAATTTATCATGACAGAAAAGAGTGCATAAGATAGAAGAAACATCTGGAGAGTTCAGAGCACCTGTGAAAATCAGGTTTGCATGTCAGTCGGCTCATATCTCACCTTTTTGAGAGAAGAAAAGAGGACATTTTTAGTTATAAACTGTATTACATTCTCTAGAGCTCCAGATAGCAAATCTGATAATATAATAGAATAAATAATAAATGCCATATGAATGTCTTGACAATGTTTAATCATATTGGGACAATATCATTTTAAGTCGCTTAGACTATAATGTTTATTGTCTTCTTACTCATAATGTTGCAATGGTGAAAATAATGTTTTATACAATGTAAGAAGTAGCGTAAAAAACAAGTTTTGGTACAAGTTTTTTTACATTGTACTTATTATCACTTGTTATTACATTGTCCAAAAAAACAAAACTATAACCCACTTACCCACTATATACAAAATGTTAATATTTTTATATAAATGTTTTTTTTTTTTTTTTTTTTTTTTTGTAAAGCACATACTTAACCTAAGCAATTAGTTTTCAGGATGATTTTCCACTGATGGTATCTATAGATTAAATGATCTACTTTTAACAGGGGAATGTAATCTAAAGCAAACATTCTATAAGATTAGTAATATAAAAATAAAATGTAGTTTAGGTGCCCTCTGCATGCCAGCATCCAGCATGCTATTACAGCATGTCCGGGTCAGCTGAAACTGTCTTTCTGTTGAATTTGAATTTATGTTTATTGTACCATTAAATTAGTTAAATTTGTCTGCCTAATGTAAAGAAACAATTCATGAAACATGAAATAATTATTGGTGTTAGAGATATTTGATTCAATTGTCAGTACCAAGGAAACACAAATATTCTTAAAAATGCTTGTAAGTGCGTTTTAAATTACAAGGGTGTTTTGTTCTAGCAGTGGTTATGACTGTTAAAAAATATTTCCTCACACAGAGGCTATGTGTTTAGAAGTGACGGCTAAGTTCCTGTTTCTGATACTATCACACTTAACTTGTTGGGGATTTTTTACTGTCGTCAACGTGCATTCTCAAAAAAGCAAAATATTTTAGATGCTATATGTGTTTTTAAAACTTTTACAAAACCAGTTCAGGTGCTACATCTGCATGTAAAGCCATTTACAAATTATTGTTTTGCTATATACTGAACACTAAAAACTGGGTTGATGATGATAAATGAGAATTTTATTTACTGGTATTTAAATTTTTAAGTGTTAGGCAAATTAGAACATGACAGATTTGGTGACAAAACAAACAATTTTAGGGGAATGCAAGTATTGGAACAGATAGCTTAAAGTAAATGAAAGTGAAGAGTACTTAATATTTGGTTG
The DNA here is from genome assembly GCF_024256425.1 of Clarias gariepinus. Taxonomy (NCBI): domain Eukaryota; kingdom Metazoa; phylum Chordata; class Actinopteri; order Siluriformes; family Clariidae; genus Clarias; species Clarias gariepinus. The sequence continues at coordinate 21,566,083 of NC_071106.1, forward strand.
CGTATCCCTTGCTTACAGCAACTGCATCAAGCCTGTGACCCTCCAACCTAACCAAAGTGTTGCATTCTTCTTTCATGGTGCTTTGTTCTGCAGCTGCTTACATTTGTTCTTTGTTGTGGAGATTTCTTCTTTCAGTCTCTTCTTCAGGAGGTAAAACAAATGCTCAGTTTGATTAACGTCTAGTGATTGCCCTGGTCAGTCTAAAACCCTCCACTTTCACAAAAAATACTTTTGTAGGGGAATGTATATTTAGCTGTTTGAAACTAAACTAATTTGGCCTTTTTTATCATCCATCAGACAATCTCAGCTTCAAAATGGACCCCAAAAAGAATAAAGTCCTATCCAAACTTGGAGATAAAACCAGGCAATTGTTCAATGTCAAGGCTGGGAAAAAACACAAAAAGACTCCCCTGAAATACAGAAGGAGCATCTCCGTACCAGACTTGTTAAGTGATAGGTCCAGTCCTTCCCTTTTAGACCCTACTATTCAGTCTTCATTTCCAGACTCATTTGTTGGGCCAGGTCATTCACTTGGTCCTGGTGAAGCAAAATGTGAAACTGCCAGCCTAACCGATAGTATCACTGTCCCAGATGCAACTACAGAAACATCTTTGGATCAAACTATTACCACAAATACATCATCAGCCAAGCCTCCGGACCAAATTACAGCAACATACACACCAACCTCAGCCAAGGTTACAGACAATTTGGTACTTTCAAACACACCACCTACCATCATATGTTCTGCATCAGAGAGGCCAGCATTTATCAATGTATCAGGCACAAAGGATAAAACAGATAAACGGATGGAGGAAAAGGAAAGAAACACCACATGGTACATAGAGGACAGTGAGTCAGCTTGTAGTACACCATCTGAGGACCGCTCATATTGCTTCTGGCCTCCTGACCATGACCTTGCAGGGTCAGAGCCTATTACACCAAGATCCACAGAGATGTTTATTATCGGATCAGCCGAGGACAAGAATGAAGTCAGTTGGCTTGATTTATCCTTTTTTTAAGAGTTTGACTTTTGCTTGTTTCATATTTATAACCAGCAAATCTTTCTTGCAGGGTTCGAATGAGACCAATGACTATGACACCAGTTTCTCAGGAAGAGAAATGAAAGTGAGTAATTTTCAGTTGTTTTATTTGGTTGTATCAGTACCCCTTCTGTTCGACTACAGGTAGCTACATTAAATCATAATTATATTTGTACTTAAAAGTACATACATTATTTATAATAGCAGATTCTTCTATAAAGTTTAACTCGAACTTTAAAAAGGTGCATCCTGTCCAGGGTGAATTCCCCTGCCCCCTTGCGCCTAGGAGTGCATCTCACCATCACTCAGGTGTCAAGAGTTGTTACAGCATTAGAATTATACATTTATTTGCATATTGAACAAAGAATAAAACATAGATCTGTTAAAAAGGGAAAGCTACTGCTAGAGCAAGAAGTTCTGCTTCCAGTCAAATGCACTGTCAATACCAAGTCACATAATAAAAAATCTAGTTTAAACATAAATACTCAGAATACATTGGATTCATCGTACATCATTCACTGTGTACATATATTTTTTAAATATATTTTTTTTACAGTAAGAAGTAAATTGGGTGATGATTGGAAGTAAAAAGAAGTGATTGCTTTGGAAAATATAAAGAAAGACCAACAAGTAGGGAGCTTATTGTAGCTATAGCATATATAAAAATACTTTATTTATATTCATCACAAAATGTAAGGAAATGTATAGGAAATTGAGCTTGATGCAGCATGATTATGAAAGTTGCACTTTCTATATTAACAAGGTGACTTTTAGCAGTGTGTTGAGTTGGATATTTTTAGCTAGTAGGTCAAGATTCTGTTTCACATTATTGTTTTTCATCCAGGAACAGATGTAAGAAATGTATTTCTGTATATATGCATTATTAAAAATATGTACTTTTTGTGGTGGGGTTTTAGATTTAAAAAAGATTAGTTGTTTTTTGTTTTTAAAAGAATGTACTATCAGCTCTTGTATAATGCCTGGCTATTTATTCTCACATACAGTATACACAGTAAAAGACAGAAAAAGATCTGTGTGAGAAAAGCATATTTTAAAGTTTTGTGAGGCAGGAAAACATGTCTGTACTTAGCAACATAGGTGGGGTTGAAGGTGATCTTCTTAAGTAGGAGTGTGATACTAGGATGGTGATATGTTGAACAGTGTGAAGTTGCTGGAGGTTGTGTGGGAAAAAAAAGAATAGGAATGATCAGTGGGCAGTTTGCATGACATCTCAGATAACCCTCGTTTAAAGTTGCAAATCTCTAGAGTATAAATAAGTACAAATATAGAGAATATTTGTGCTGTGCATGATACACAGAGCTCCGGAGTGAGTAGTGAACCCCAGGCTACTGCAGCAGGTCAGAAGCTCCATTATCTCCTCACCATCAACTTAAAGGAGGGAAGGAACCTGGCCATCAAAGACCGCTCTGGTAAGCATGTCATCATCAGCTCTGATGGTCATTGACTGATCTTCAGGGCTGTGCACTGCATTATGCCCATAAAAGCTATTGCTTCCTAAGTATTCAGTGTACACTTTATCTTTAATATTTTTTCTGCCGTCTTCTGTTATATCTAACATGAAACTCATACATATGAAACTGTTAATGAGACTTTTGCATCTGTCAACAGGTAGTTTGGGCTACTTATCAATAGCAAATTGCTCCAGCTGTCTCAGGTTTGAAGGGACTCCAGACTTAGACTCATAAAAGGCCACTTTAGAATAGCCCAACATTTTGTTTATAGCCATCCTTTGGTGTTTTAGCTGTGTGTCTTGGATCATTATCCTGTTGAACCTACCTATTACTGAGACCAAGCTTTCTGACATTAGGCAGTATGTTTCTTTCTTGAAAACCTTAATAGTCTTGAGATTCCATTGTACTGTATGCTGCTTAAATTCAAGACACCCTGTGCTAGATATATAAAAGCAGTCAAAGAACATGTTTTATTGTAGGTTTAGTGATTTATTTTTGTATTTGTGAATATACAGCAGATGTGACTTGGCAAAAGCTGCATTTTCCCAGATGTATTGTGGCTTGTCAAGATGCATTTTGGCTAATCCCATTTCTGTTTTTTTGTGATTTGCTTTGAACACTGGAGTCCTCCAGTGTCGTCTTCAATTACAGTAAGTCCTCTTTTGCTTGAATGGTTAAGGATGGTGCAATCTGACAATGATGTACCTTGACCTTGGACTTCACTTTGGATCTCTTTGGTTACAATTGATATTTTCCTTCTGTTCACTTTGAAATCAATGTTCCTCTTGCGTCTACATCCAGGGAGGTTGGCTACAGTCCCATGGACTCTAATCTTCTTAATATTTGCAACTGTAGTCACAGGAATATTAAGATTCTTATATTATTTAGATTCTAATAAGATCTTAAAGCTCTTACCATTACCATGCTCATCAATAATTTTCTCTCCTCAGACAACTTTCTCATCTGCTTTCTCTGGTCCATGTTCAGTGTGGTACACACCATGATACTAAACAGCAGAGTGACTATGTTTCACCATTTACTGTAAATAGGCTGACAAATTGATTGCAAGATTGTAGACACCTGTACGGCTAATTTCAGCGCATACTTTAGCTTAACTATGGTCAATTTTTTTTCTTATTTTCAGTATTTTTTTCTAATTTTACTTTTATAGGGGTACCAATTCATTTGTCTAGGCCAGTTTCATTACTTTGATTCTTTAAATTAAGTAATATAGTAAATTATAATATAGTATAAATTATTAAATTGAGTTATTTAGGTCATCATTGTGAAATTTCTTTCTGGGTACAATGTACTTTTGGGTTATTTGATGTTCATCATTTAATTTTAGAATGGTTTTTTTTTCTTTACATTTTAGACAAATCAAAATGAATTTTTTTCATTTTTTAATGCATTTTAGTACATTTAGTACAGAATTTATGAGCCATAAACAGTATGAAAGGTATCTTGCCGAGCAACATTCTTAATCTAGGTATTGACTGACAACAGTGTTTTGAGTGATATTTAAAGCACAGTATGTGGATTATTGTTTCTCCAGATCACATATGGAAAATATTCATCCTACAGGCTATTTATGAATTTATATAACTTATAGTGGGATACCAAAATTTCAGGCCAGTGTGGAGATTATGTTAAATGTGGAAAAATGCTCTGCACTCACGGTAAATCACTGTGACAACATTTGTATACTTTGTACTGTAGCAGACAGCGCAGACCTGTTATAACATAGTTAAGTAAACTAATATCAAAATAAACCTTGTATATAAAAAAAGATATAAAGAAAGGAAATGGTTGACATATTTTGAAGCTCAGGCTATTTTTAAATTTTGTTATGGATTTTCCATATAAACTATATCTGTGCGTTTTTAGTTTAAAAACGTGACACTGTTGCAGATAAAAATAGATGACACCATTCTTTTCGCCTGTAAATCACTCTTGCAGTTATCCACACTTGATTATTTTTCCTGGCTGTATCTATTCACTAAATATGATTGCATGCCTTTTTAATGAATAGATTGCCTACAAGCTGCTAGCAGTGGTGTCTTGAAACAACAGTAAGGCATGTAGTCTGACCAGAATAAGTCTCTAACTTCAGGCCTCTCCCTAATATTATCTTGTTAAGACAGACTTAAATCTGATGGACAGTCTGTTTTGACCTGGCAAACAAATCATAGGATATTTGCTATGTTGATGTGTAATACAAAAATGTAGTCTAAAGACTTTCCTTTAAAGAAAAAGGTATGTAAATGCATTGACTAAATGGAAAAACTAGTTCTAGAGAGGATGTGAGATTAGCCAGGTCTAACAGTTATGTAAGGAATGACTGGCAGCATGGTTTCCGAGTTCTGCATTGTTTTGCCACTAATCATAGACACAGATGAATCTTCCTAACAGACTTGGGTTTGATATATGTTTACTTCAATCTTAGGCACAAATGGAACAAGTGCAATTCTCTTTGATGCCCAGAAACATTTTTTCAGATCCAGTGCCAGGATATGTGGTAGGCTTTGCCAAGCTGATTGGGCACCTAATTCTCCTGATGAGTGTCACAGGTGTATGCCCAGAGGCTGTTAATTACTATCATCCTCTCATTATTTCCTCATAATTGCAATATACCCACCATATTTCTCATGGCCAGTTCAATCTGGCAATAGCTTGACTCTCGCTATTTCCAAAATGAACAATTGTCTGTTATAAATGAAGAATACATCTTTCAAAATAGAGACCTTGAATTATAAGAATATAAAGACAGTCTATTATATTTCAATCCAATTCAATATAATTTGATTTGTATAGCCGTTTAACAATTGTCATTGTGTAAAGCAGCTTTACACAATCAAAAGAAAATTTTTCGGAATTTGGACGAAATGTGAAACTGAGGGAGACAGTGGCAAGGAAAAATTCCCTGAGATCCCAATAGGTAGAAACCTCAAAAGGAACCAGACTCAATAAAGAACCCATTCTCATTTGGGTGATAACGGATATGACAGTTGATGTCTTCAAGTTAATATGGAGTCTGTATCAGCCAAGGACTGTCTTTATGGTAAAGTGGAACCGTCCCCAGTCATCACACAGCTTCAATTTAAATACTGGAATCAATAATTACACCAAGGTCTTTTACTGTTGCACTAGATATAACAGAAAGGCCATCCAAAGTATGGTGTGATCAAACAGCTGGCTTCTAGCTGCATGTGGTCCTAATTTCTTTTTTTTTTTTAAACTTCTGTCTTGTCAGGATTAAGCAGAAGGAAGTTAATCAACAACTTTATTAAGCTGTTTTTTCTCATTCATTTTTGCTGAGACATGTAACTGTTTCATCAGCATAACAGTGAAAAGTAATTCATGCTTAAGAATTATGTTGCCCAGAGGAAGCGTGTGAAGACAAAAAAAGTAGGCCTAAAACTGAACCCTGTGGAACACCAACCTTCTAAAGAGAAAGTTTATTTTCTATTTTTTAATTATACATCTCTATATATTTTTCTTTTCCTAAAAGAAACATTTTAGTTTTGAAAGTAATTAAAATTCATCACCATCTGCTGGTCATACCATGAAATAGCATTGCTGAGCCAGAAACTTCTTTTAAACTATCTTTTCTTTTAAACTTAATATTATAGGGTGTTTTAATGTAGCGGATTTTATATGAGGAACATAAACATAAAAATAAACTTGTTAAATAAAGCACAATGCAGTGAAGTGAAAAGTTACACTTGTTTAAAACTGTTCTTGGCATGAGATGGGATTGCAGGGGGTGTAGTAAGGTAAACTCTGGCTAGCACCGCGACTAGCACTTTTTGACCTTTTATGACATTCTGTTTTATGACATTCCTTCTATGACACAAGTGGACAGCTAACAGGTTATAATGACTTTTAAAATGTTTGTCATGGTTTTAGAATACTAGAGTAGCCCAATTACATGCCTATTTACTTTTCAAACTTTATCTAAAGAGTAGAAAATACCTCAGTTAAACCATGCTGGACTTTGCATATTGCACCTGACAACCCTCATCAAAATTGCAGTTGTGATGTACCCCATTTAGACCTTGGGCTTTCACTGTCTCCTCACTAGTTGAATCCTCACTTTCTCTGACAGAGTGGCATAATGTGATGTGATAAACCCCTCCATTTCCCCCACATTGCCTCTATTTGCTTAACAATTAACGCCCAGCCCACGGACGGCTGACACCAAACACACACCGCCTCTATGTCTTCTAAAAAGCGTCCCGACAAGCCCACAAACCCCCCACATGCACCTTCCCTCCCTTATTCTGTGCCCGTTAATTTCTCCCGTCACTGTTTTTCAGTCCCGCCGCAGCTCCTCCTGTCAGGCTGCCTCCTGGAGCTGTTCATTTGGATAGGTGGCACGCTGACAGGCCTGACAGCCCGTCCCCACAGGGCCTTTTGTCATGTGATTCCAGGCTACCCGCCGCTTTTTCTCAAGCACCCCCTTTATCTGTCCATACAAACGAAGCCACGGGCTTCTTTCTTTCTCCTCATGTTGTTTTTTGTTGTTTTTTTTCCCATTCCCTTGTCTTCTTCTTTTTACTTCAAGCTGCATGCCATATCATAGACAAAGACGGTCTGTCCATCTGCTTTTCTTTGTCCAACTTGAGCAGTATGGAGTTGCCTAACAGGGTTTGGAGATTAACACTGGTTGCACCTAATTTCAGGGGTTTTAATATGCTGGTAGATTCTCGCTGCTGAGAGTTTTTGTTCGGTTGTATAATTAACCAATTAAGAGTTGTGGGGTCCGTTTCCCCCACACTTTGACAAGTCTCCCAAACAATGACAGGACTGGTGTATCTAGTGTGCATGTATAAGAGGTAGGGTTTATTCGTGTGTGGTTTTCAGGTTGGGTACAGTAGATGGAGTTTTATATGCATACAAGATCACAGAATGTTCTTCTTTTATTGCTTAATATAAGACATATTTTATACCCCAGAACCTCCTTAATAATAAACTGTCTGTACTTGAGCTCTTTCTCTCTCTCTCTCTCTCTCTCTCTCTCTCTCTCTCTCTCTGAAATAACAAGTTGTCTATTTCAACAGGTACCAGTGACCCATATGTCAAATTCAAAATCGATGCCAAGACAGTCTACAAAAGCAAGGTTGTGTACAAGAACCTGAATCCTGTATGGAATGAGTGTTTCTCCATCCTCATCAGAGACCTGGACCAGAAGGTCTATGCTAAGGTGTGGACAAGATACCCTGATCCTCGCAAGCCACACTACACTACCATACTACCAATATTGCTTCCTGTCGCTTTATAAATTTCTCAAAACCTTTTTCGAATTAATGGATTTTTTTCTGCAGGTGTATGACCGGGATCTAAGATCTCGGGATTTTATGGGTTTAAGCGCCATCAATCTCAGTAACTTGGAGATAGACAAGTATGACACATTTATTTGCATGTTTTCTCATTGCTCATCATCAGGCATGATAAACTGTAGCAGTCTTAGAATAACTAGACCTAATAACCTTTAACCCATAAAGATGGTGTTTCTTTCAGAACATCTGAGATAATCTTGCGTTTGAAAGACCCTGGCAGTCTGGAAGAGGACATGGGAGTAATAATTTTAGACGCCTGTGTGTCCATCTGTGAGGGGCCCACCAAACGAAATGTATGTCCTGAAAACACAACACAACAGATGTCAAGCACAACAAGCGTGTGGTCTTGTGTAGCAACAGATTTACTGACAAACATGTTTTTGCTTATATTTCAGAAATGGCAACTTAAGAGGAAAGGAAGCTTCAATAAGGTAGAATAGAATTTCTTCTTTAATTCATATACAAAACTTCATGTTATTTTTTAATGTATCTGTTGTAATGTGTCTTCACATATTCTTTTATTTTTCTTAGTCCCAAAATCTGAGAAAATATCACTGTTCTGTTTCTTACGTCTGTTTGGAATACACATCATTCTAAACAGTTCTTTTTTAGTAATTTATAATATGTGCGGTTGTTCTCATATTGGCCACTGGATGGCAGTAAGTCATTGTATAATAAATGTGGTTTTGCCAATCTCACCTTACATTTTCATAAATTGTGCTTTTATGGTGATAAACATTGATTTCACACACTAGTACTGGGAACCTGCAGCTGGACAGAATGATATGTTGCAGGGATCCGACCATGGCACGTTGTGTTTTTTGTGTTTTGATTAGTCTCAATGGGACAGAAACTATAATTAAGCTTTAAGACAAACTACAATAGTTTTTATTTGTTTAACAGAGCAAAAGGTCACTTTAAATATACACTTCAAGGCTCCTGGACAGTGACTTGTTTTAGACATTTTTAAGACTGCATGTATCCGAGGCGTTGACAGCACTTCATGTCTATGCAAACTGCATTTGTTATATTACTTACCTTAGGTAAGTGCAAAGAGGAATAAGAGGATCAACATCTTAGTTTTGCACTGAACCAAGGCTTAAATAGGGTTTGACTGGGTTTAATTTTTATTTGTTAAGATGACTGTTTCTCAGTGGGTTTTACACCGATGGTTCTTCTGAATCACATGTCTATGCTGCCACAGCTGAGGCCCAGCTCTATTTGACACCTATTTAGGAGAGGCGGAAGATGGTCCTCTCATCTGCTCTTCTCCTCACTCACCCAACCGCCATCACAGTCACGTTGACACACACACCGCCTCTGAGATGGAGACTGGCAACTACACTAACACACAGCATGTGGTGCTGCTTCCCTTTAACAGGGTTGTTTGAGCTCCACTATGTATGTATATGTGTGTGTGGGTGTGTGTGTGTGAAAGTGTATTTGTGTCTGTCCATTTTTTAAGGCACTCTGCCAGTGTGGGATGGTGTGGCCCATTCCCAGTCGTGGTGAGCTATAACCCAGATGTTAAGATGTAATATCCCAGCTGTGGATGGATAGAAAGCCAAATGGGCCAGGCTCCCTCGTCCCCGTGCCCTCCAACCATATGGAGTCAATCCCCCTGACCCTTTTAGCACCAGGAATAGCCTCTCTTTAGGGCCCACTTACTGTTAAGTGGAATTGTTTTATTGGCCATGCTGATCACACTGCTGGTCCAAAATAAACACTTGGGATGACTTGGCTCAGAGGAGCATTCTCCCAAACCCTCTGCCCTCCCCCTTTATCGCTTTTTAAAGAGCCTTGTTTATGGAGACATGACCATCAAATTGAGAGTTAAAGCAGTAGTGTTAATGGGGAATAGGCTGAGCTCTGTCCCAGACCAGCTTTGCTGCTCTGACTGCTCCGCTGTGTGATTTCTGGCGAACGTGGCCAGCCTTTTGTATGTGTTGTATTTTTAAAGCACACGGCGATCAAGCTGCAAGCCATCTATTCACCACAATGCTTTCCATCTGCACCGCTTGTAATGTGACTCGATGTGCATATCGATATGGAAGACTTGGCCATTTGCTACAAATGCAGCCATTCTCATCACACATTAGATATGTTAGGCATGTTTATTTTGCTTTAATCCACATTTCTTATTATTAATTTAATTCTAATCACTATTATATTTTTGCTTCCTGCTACACTTTTTCTACAGAGATTCCTGTTTGAAACAATCAAACAGTTGCAGTATGCAAATGTGATGCAAGTCCTGCTTTCTATCTCTTTTTTTTAATACATGGATGGTTCCAGGGTCAGCATCGAGCAGCTGCCATGCAGAAAAGCCAAGTGTGGAGTGGAGTATACACTGTGGTGCTTGTAGAGGGGCAGGACATGCCCGAAGGTGGACAAGGTGATATTTTCGTCCGCTTCAAACTAGCCGAGCAGAGATTCCGAAGTAAGGTGAGGTTTCTTCTAAATATTCTCTGTCATTTAAACACTTGGACTTGCAGCACATTTTACTCTATATGTCCTTTATTCATAGATCTTTGGATCCATTCCCCCAGGATTAACTGTTTGACTTATTGTTTTGGTTGTGGCTGTCACTGCAGCCCTCCTAATGCTGGTACTGCTGCTTTTCTCCAGGCTCATTTGTGTTCCCAGCATGCATTGCTCATCTAGCTCCACCTTAGTGTGTTGGCCTCCCCCCTGATGAATCCACCCTGAGCTTGTCTTCTTGTTCTCATTTTTTTTAACAGCTTCAGCTGTGTTTGGGCTTGCTTGTTTGTTGAGCAAAGATGATTTTAATCGGTTGGTGTCAGGACGTGGAATCCCAGGAAAGAAAAAGAATTGTGTTCTTCAAAATGATAATTTTATGCCTTCTCCTCTTCCATCAATACTCTGAGTTAAAATAAAAGAATAAAATGGTATGAGTCAGTAGTGACATTACCTCAAACCTGCATAGTACAATGACTCTTTTTTTTTTTTCCTTTGGTTCAGAATCTATGCATTAAGACCAATCCACAGTGGAGAGAAAGGTTTGAATTCAATCGTTTCGAAGATGGCCAGCCAGACGTGCTGCTAGTTGATGTCTGCTGCAAGAAGGGCAGAAAGTGTGAGGAATGCTGGGGAGTGTGAGTTCAAAACACATGAGCTCTACAGTTCAAAAAACTGTTCAAAAATAATACACTTGCTTAAGACACATATATATGGATTCAAATAATTTTGTAATATGTTTAGTAATTAATGTTTTTAATTTTGTTGAAAAAAGGTTCATTATTGATTGCTAACAGCAGCTGCTCTCATGTGCAGGATTGAACTTGACCTCTCGCAGCTGCCAGCCAATACAACACAAACATACAATGTGATTGCAGGCAAAGGTCGGTTGGTGTTTCTGGTCACACTGAACCCCTGTTCTGGAGTCTCCATCTCTGACCTGGGCTCCACATCTTTAGACAATCCATACACCTATGAAACCATCCTGAAGAACTATGTAAGTGTCTGCTCCTTCTTTTTTTAATGCTCTCAATAAAAAAAGACTAAATAGTTGTTGGTTAACCAAAACCAAACCATACTTGTTATTGTCTCGTGCACAGAGCCTGAAGAACACGCTGGATAATATAAAAGATGTTGGCTATCTCCAGGTCAAGGTTTTACGGGCTACAGACCTTCCATCTACAGATCTGAATGGTACTTGTATGTTGAAAACCTAATCAGTGCTCCCACATGTCCCCATCATACAGTATAACTGCAATGATTTGTTTTCACCTATTCAGGTAAGAGTGACCCATTTTGTGTACTGGAACTTGGGAACAGCAAGCTGCAGACTCAAACCATCTATAAGACCCTCAATCCAGAATGGAGAACAGCTTTTACACTGTGAGAACATCCATTTACACTAGCCCTTTATTATTTTGAAGATTATCATAAAGATTTTGATTTGGACCTCTTGCAGAGTGTCATTTGGTGTGAAGCATTCTGAGCTTTTTCTTTCTATGCACAGTCCAATTAAGGACATTCATGATGTGCTAATGCTGACTGTTTTTGGTGAAGATGGAGATAAAGCGCCTGACTTTTTGGGGAAAGTTGCAATTCCGTTGCTTGCTGTAAGTTCAGAACAAGTGAATTCACCCTATATTTATTTCTTCTTATACTATATTTTGGATTTAACCTGTAAATTGTTATGGTTACGGAATATCGTTCTGGAAAGTAAATAACCACGTAAAACATACAGTACTGTATGTTCATGACAAAATTAACATACACATCATTAATCTTGAAGGTTTCTAATGGACAACAAATAACCAGTCTTTTGAAAAAGGACAATTTGGCAGACGTGTCAAAAGGAAGCATAACAATGGAGCTGAATGTTTTCTACAACCCAGTAAGATTACAATTTTTTTCTTTTTTTCACAGTTCAATGTTTAAGACACTGTCCTAACCAAGTACATTGTGATCAGACAGATTATTTAAAAAGAATATTTTGGATATTTTGTCTGATTAATTTCACATCACAATGAAGACTGAACTTTACTGTAATATACCACTGTCGTTAACTTCACCAATTAATTTTAAAACTAGTTGGAATAACATAAGTCTAATAGTCTTTCAAATTCTTTTTGTCAAAGGTCAGAGCTGCCTTTCGAACTTTTCATCCTAAAGAAACTAAGCTTGAGGAGGACAACCCAAAGTTCAATAAAAAAGTTGGTATACTGATCACCACTAGATTTTTATGTCCCAGTACAGTATGGTCTTACAAAGTTCCCATCAACAGTGGACTTGATGGATTAATATTTATCACCGTCGATGTGTCCTTTGTAAAAGCCTCTATGCAACTCACTTATTGTGAACATTATTTCACACCAGGCATTTTACTAACTACTGATTTGTCACCCATTAGCTGTTAGCACGCAACATTTACCGTGTGAGGAGGATCAGCATGGCCATTTTGTATACGCTGCAGTACATTAAAAGCTGCTTCCAGTGGGAAAGCACTCAGAGGAGCATCATTGCCTTCCTGGTAAGTTCTCCAACTGATGTCTATATAACGCCTCCATGGAGCTTTTACTGACAAAGTAATCACTCATCTATGATTAAGAACATTCATCTTCTCACTTTAAGGCTGCAGTCAGAGCATAAATTTGCTGTTAATCCTCTTTCTGCGCGAAAAGTATGACCAATGTGAGAGCAAATGATGGGCAATAGAAAGGTCACCATTTTGGTACAGTTTGCAATTAAGCCAGGATTTAGCATTTTAGTCTTGGCTGAATTTTGCAGCTTTATAAAATCAATTTTACTTTACAGAAGTAATTTATACAAAATGAAGTCTCTATACACAACATTTTGTACATTGTAAGATCTGAGAATCGTGTTTATGTACTAAGCCATACCAGCTTGCTTATGACACCATTCTGATATGCTTTAGGCTTCAAAGACCCGTGAAGCACTTATACCCTTTTTTAATTACTAGAATTTAAATCTGATGCAATTTATTATCATGCTAGGCTTTAAAAAAGGGTGAATGTGTGTTTTTTTTTTTTTGCCCGATTAAATGTCCTTTTTTCCTGAAAGAAAATGCTTATAATGATGAAAAAAATCCTACAAAACAGAACTATTTCCAACTTGAAATTAGAAAAAATGTCTAGAATTGGATTTAATAATCATGTTTGGTTTATAATGATCCTACTTTATAATAGGACATTATAGATAGCGTTGACGATATGACCTAAAGCTAAAATGTAATTTCTGCAGTGTGTGTGTGTGTTTGTGTTTATACATCCATTAATATAAAGGCTATTACACATCCATTGCCATTTCAGGTGTTAATGGAAATTGAAGGTTTTGTACATGACAAGGGCAAGGTCTCCTGACATCAACGCAGCAAGAGAGAGTGTCTATAATGCTTGATTTTTATGTTTCATTAGCACAGAGAGTTGCCAGTTACAGAACATTTTTGAAAAACATTTACACGGTCAAATTTTTTTTTTAAACCGAGTTTAAATAGTTTCAAGAGATTGTTTTCCTTGCGAAGTAGTCAGTGACTAGTAAATGTGGTACGCCCAAAGCTTACTGATGGACCAAAAAGCTGCTATTTTCTCGTTGAATTAAATAGCCTTTTAGATGCTACATTGTGGCTTGTGAGAGTAAAGGTGTAATAAACAAATCTTTGCTCAGATCCAGTGAAAGACTGCGACGACTGTTTTAAGTTGGAAATGGAATAATTTTACTTTTGTAATTTTGCTAGTTAAAAATGTAGTGTCTTTTAGGGGACTTCAGGCGTGGTTAGCGCACAACACAGAGCAGTGTGCTGCTCCACTGTAGTTGGGCAGGTACTTTTATTGCGCAAGGCTTTCCTCACCACTCTTATCATCATTCCACCTATACCTGCATGATTTCAAGCCCTGTACTGTTGCAATGTGATTTGTTGAAGGACCTAATTAAGTGTCTGATGTAGATCAATAACCAAAGCTATTATTAGATATAAATAAAACAGTAGTCACTTTCACAGATGCAAACATTGATCTCTCCTTGGCTGAAATAGCAGGAAATGTCACTGCATTTAACACTGCATTTTTCTGACTGAGCATTATTCCTATGAAGAAACATATGAGAGTGGTCAATTCCAGGATGATGACACACTAAATTCTTTGAAAATTATGTAAAGCATTTACTTTTCTCAGTCACCAGATTATCTTCAGTCTACACTTAAACATGTAGGAAAAAGTGGACTGGCATGCAAGAGAGTACCTTTTACCACCATCAATTGTAAGAATGGTATTTGATCTACTGAGCAAGAATCCATGCCATGGCACACTGATGCTGTTCTGACTGCTTGTTGTATATCAGCAGTAATGGACTTTGCACTTTGTACTTACATTTATCACTCTATATGTCTTAAGGGTTGAAGTAACTAAGGTATTGAGTCACACCTGGGTAGATGGACTTTATGTGCTTTTCAGATATATATAATTAAACCTACTTTCCAGGCTACACCACATGTGAACCTGGCCGTAATATACATTAGAATGCATTATTTATAGAGCAGCTGGATATCACAGTTCTCACGCTATCACAGTTTTACATGGATAATGCATTCACCACAGTGTGGTTTATCTGACTGGTGCTATAGCCTCTGACAGCCACGCCTGTTCCAGGAACACATACTCACCCAGCTCCTGGAAATCCCTAAGAGGACGATGCTGACCTCCCCACAGAATAGAGCTCGTATCCAATACTCTCCCAGCTAGTCTCCTTTTTCAATCCACACACACACAGATTTTTCTGTGAATACTTCATGAAGTGCATTTCTATGTGATGGGGCACAAGCTGCCAAACTAGATTTAATATTTGGTATACGTAGGGCTTTTAGTGGACATCAAAATGTTTTGACTCAGAACCCTCTTAAAAACTGCTTTATATATTGCTAGTATGAATGCACTGGTGAATGCTATTGAAAGCCATTCACTAAGATTTTGGACACCAGGTCATGGGAAGCTCTTGCAGATTTTACTTAAAGTGTGTACTTCAGCATGAATTTTATTGTGTGTTCTGTTATGGTGCTGTTTTTAACTGCATAATTGTCATTGTAAGTGGATGTGGAGCTTTTGAAGTTCTTTTCCATATCAAACCATGGAATTCCATTTAAAAATAGTAGCTGGCTCATTAGGTAATCCGTAAAGTCCTTTGTCTGTGTAGAAGGAGAGACACCTGGTAAGCGCTCAGAAGGTGTCTACAGCCCTGTGAACAGAAAAACCAGGAAAATTAAAAATGAAATCACTTGTTTATCTTCTGGTAATGAGTCTAGAAAATACACCTCACAAACACTGTTTTGTGTGTGTTTGAGAGAGAGCGAGAGAGAGGGAGAAAGCAAGAGTTTTTTTATTCATTATTTTATAAAATGCCCCTTTTTAAAAGTGCCTCTTTCTTATATTGAAAGAGAGAGAGAGCGCTGTGGCATGCAGGGACTGTGAAGGGGTCAGCCAGAGTTCCTTTCTGCATTGCTCCCCCTGGCCTGCAGATGGTGTTCTAGCACTATCAAACACATAGACAGACATGCAGGAAGTACAGGGATACCCATAGTCTTATCATAAAATATATGTACCAAATTTGTTAAATTTTTAATCAAGTAAGGTTTAGCTATTAAAACATTATTAATATTTTTTTGATGTTCCTAAAAACTGTAATACAACTTATTTTCATAGAACAGCACAATCAGGAGTGACTTATTCCTGTATAGGAACTATTGCAAGAGAAAAACTGTAAAGGCTTTATGGCAATAACGTGGATAAAATCTTTCTATCCTTATCATAGTTTTACAAAACTGAGATGTGCATTACACAGACAAATAGCAGCTGCCCATCATTTAAAAATTCCTTAGCATGTATGATAAGGTCAAATAAAACGGGTGTAAGAAGAAGAATGAAAAATCAATCTTTAACATGCACACTTTACTGTCATTAGTGTGCTTCAAGTATTTAAGTGATATGAATATTTTAACACGTAAATTTGCTTTGGCTCTCAGTAATCATGGCCAGAAAGGAAAACCTTTGTGTTCAAGCGCGCGCGCGTGTGTGTCTGTGTGTCTGTGTGTGTGTGTGTGAGAAAGAGGGAGAGAGTAAGCCGTTTTCCTTTTTGACATTGCCAGGTAGCAAGCGGTTTAGACATCATTTGACAGGCTGTGAAATGCTGATTGCTTCACATCACAGACTGTAAAGATGGCATCTGATGAATGTTTGATGTCGTGCAGCTGTAAACACAGTTGGCAGCCATGATGTAGGGTTTCTCTCTCTTCCTCTCTCTGAGCTGACAAGATGAGAACCAAAGGGGGTAAAGTCACAGTGCAAGTTCAGTTTGAACTTTAAATTGACTTATTTGGATTTCATAATTGATTAAATTAGGAATATAACCACAGTCACTCTGTTTAATTGACTAGTACCTAGAAAGTGTGTGTGCAAATCCTTCTTCATAGGTATTATAATCTACTTTGTTTTTCATATTTGAAAGTTTGCCAAGTGGTTCAGCCTGGCCAGTTGGATAAAAGTGTGTGTGTGTGTGTGTGTGTGTGTGTGTTCTCATCTTGGCAACAGGCTGTGGGTGCTTTAGGGACCTGTCATTGAGTCATAGAGTTTTTATGTTGTAGATATGACAGGCAGAAGGACCCTTGATGGCGTTTATATACACTGCGTGCATGCTGGGTTTTCTTGAACCCATCCTAACTGATTAATAATTAATGAGGCAGAGTGCAGCAGGCCCTCAGCTTGGTATGACGGCTGCCGCACTGACAGTTATTGAGAGCGTTATTGAGACATGTATGCTCGGCGTCATCGCAGCTTTAGGCTGACCTCACAGACCCGGCTCTCATCACGCATGCTGACAGGCCTACAGTCGGCCAGTCATGTCCTCATACTAGTAAAAACAGCTTTAACAAAGCCGGAACTTAAATATTTTTTAGGAGATTTCCTGTAAATACTTAAATGTATACATGAAGTATATATGGCTATAATGAGCTATGAGTATATGGGATGCCGTACATATTGTGAATAATAATTGTTTTTTTTTTGTATCCTCTTTTTTTTTTTTTTACTTTTTGAAATACTTGGCAGCAGAGATTACATGTCTTCCTAGCCATTATGCAGTGTGCTCAGTGCTCATACTGGCCATGGCTAAGATACTTTAAGTCTCCCGGGATAAAGAGAACAGTTCTCTCCAGGCATCAATGCCCATGACTGTTTCTGGCCACTGCTTGGTCCCACTGGCTGTGACGTTTGTGTCTGTAAGTGGAGTGTATGTGTGCGTGAGCAGAACTGACACTTGGGCCCCAGTGGCCTCAGGGGAAGAAAGCTCACATGGCGGATCTGTCACCCAGGAGGTGGCTGAGTGTTAATGCTCCCGACACGGATTAAACACTGGTGGCCAGCGTGGTAGAGGCAGGGTCAGCGTGGCAGCCACTGACAGCCATGCTGCACCATTCCTAGACAGACTCTTCCCCTCATCTTTGCATTTGTCTCCCTCTCTCCTGTTGTATCGCACAAGCAACCATCAGATCATCTCACTGGTCAGTGCAGGAGCTGTTAGGCACAATCGGAAACACGAAAAATTATGTGGCCTGCGCATACAGGTTTTGCTATGTTTTCTCTGGATTTAAATTTTTTTAGGGTGCTTATTTTCAAAATATAAACTCTAAGTAATTAGTACTATGTGAATAATATCCATGTGTCTGTTTATATCTGTCTAATGTGTCTCTAATGTATGTGTGTGAGAGAGAGAAATTTTATTTTTGTTAGTTATTAGACATGAAGTTCAGCTGTTTTGAAATAGTTCCTGCAAGAACAGTATCATTAAGTGGATTTGCAAAATCCATCAAGCAACATGATAAAACTGGTAGAGTCACTATGGAGGCTTTACAAAGTTTATATCAACTGTTTAACTGATATTTTGGATGCCTTGAACATTGAAAAAAGAAATAAAAATCAGGAAAGACAATGGCGTTAGAAGGTGTTTCCAAACTTAAACTGGTGACTTATATATATGTATGTGTGTGTGTGTGTGCATGCGTGCGTGCGTGTGTGTGTGTGCGTACACTCAGCCACCCACTTTACCTGGAGTACAAAGAAACCTGAAAGCTTGGACTTGTCACATGTTACACGTGTAATTGTTATTGCATACAAGGCTATAGCCAACCACACAGCATGTTTCTTTTTCTCTCTTTCTCTCACTCGCTTGCCTTCTTTTTATTTCTTTCTTAGGCTACGAAAGGAAGGCATGAGCACAGGAGTCACTGAGGCATTCGATTCACCATTAATATCATCTTTTTTGTATTTTAATCGAGAAAGCAGTGCAGATTACTGCAGCTGCCCTCCGACTCACTTAGGAAAAAAATAACTTTAAATTTAAATCTCTTTCACTATCTCTCTCTCTCTCTCTCTCTCTCTCTCTCTCACACACACACACACACACACACACACACACACACACACACACACACTCACAAACACACACACACACACACACACACACACACACACACACACACACACACACACAGAGTGCCTGTAGCCAGTAGTCAGTCTTGTTAAACTTCTGATATGTTCTTATAATTTGGCAGTATTCCACAGCCCTCTCACTGACCCTCAGCATGTTGGCTGGCAGCTACACAACATAAATCTATGAAAGAGACTCAGACTTCCCCATCATGGTTTTGCACATACAGAAACATGACACATACACAATCGTAGTTCAACTGGTCAGTTTAATAGTCAAGTATGCTTACAAAAGATTGATAGAAGAATTGAAGTAAATTTTGGTACTTTTCTATTAATTTTGATATTCATGTGTCTGCATTGTGTTGAATTGTTAAATCCTGACTCTCCAAAAACTATTAATCAAATCTTACTTTTACAACAGAATGAAAAGCCTTTTTTTTTGTTGGTCAACCACTTAATTTTATATTCAATTTATTCAGCTTCACCTAATATTATCTGTTTGGTTAATTATTTATTCCCTCTGTCTACAGGAATTGGTTTAAGTAGAAGGGAGCTGTAATGTACTCCCATCATGGTAAATGTTTACACATGGCCCTGATGTTTAGAATTTTTTTCCCCCTGAAGCTGCTGTTTTTTTGCATCAGTCAGTCATAGATTGGCTGCTTGTCTGTAAAGTCCCTATTTCCTATTTAATCAATTTTCAGGATTATATAAACTCGTAGTGTGGGCATCTTTTGTCATTTCATTTCTGCCATGGCTTTCCCTCTCCCCCTCCAGGGACAGTGTGGGTGGCAGTACCCACTGCCAGCTCTAGCTGCAGCTCCTGGTGTTGTTTTATTCACACTTTTTTTAATCGCTGAGTGCTTTATTATTAGGTGCAGGAATTACACCCAGCCAGACAGATCAGCTCAAGGATTCACAGAAATGCATTAGGCAGAATCTTATTAATGCCACTGGTCTTAACCCTGAAGGTTGAGTGCCTCTGCTCTGAGTGTCATTTCCTCAAACCCACACTGCTATTTTGCTTCTTTTTGATTAAATCTTTCCATGTTTTTTTTGTCTTAGAAATCCAATGCATCGTTTGTGCACACCTTTTTTACATACTGTAAAAGGATTTTCATTAAAGAATGCTTTTGTTGCCACAACATGGCAATGCTTGTTCAAACGAATTTTCATTCATTATTCAATTGTGCATGGTTTCGAAATAAGTAACCCAGTTATGACTTATAGCATCTAGTTTGTTCCTCTTTTTATAATTGGTTAATAATTGTTGCTGCCCACATAGACCCAGTGTGAAATTTAATCAATAAACCATTGCTACACATCTTTATAATGTAGAAGAAAGGACTAATTTACTCCTAAGGCTGACAGGGTGCAATTTATCTACCTACTTTAATCACTGACACTCACTGCTAATAATACATAAACCGCTTAGAGGAGAATTAGTTCTGCAGGAATGGTAGAATATTCCAGGAGATGGGGGAAGGTGGACCACTGTCTCTGCTCATTAGTTGGAGGCCATTTGACAAGTTGGGCCCTGTCTAAATGCCCTAGCGACTGAATTGGAACAGCTTTCTCAGGCACTTGTTAGGACATTTTTATTAGCGTTTAAAAAACGGCATGTACTTTTGGTATACTTGGACTGAAGCATACGCACATGGTGGGAGGCAGGCTGGAGATTTTTCTGCCACGTTTAGTTTATCCTCTCATTTAGGCACTGTGTTTAGGCACTGAATTGCACTGCGCTTTTATCTTGTCCACCAAGTGTGCATGCTGCTGAGCAAGAATTTGCATTAGTGTGCTATTATGAATACCTGTGACAGATTCCCAGTCCTGGCTCCCTGCATGGAAATGAATGGGCTCCCTCTCTTCTCAGGGGAAGATACAGACCAGGCAATTCCACTTTAGTGGTTAATGTAGCAGCTTTTGCAGTGAGGGTGAAGGAGTTCAGCTTTCCTGCTGGGCTAGTGTCAATTTTGAAGACTTGCTTCCTTCTGCTCCTCCCTCTCTGTCTCTCTCTCTCTCTGGAAATGCACTAGCAACGGCAGGCTACCTGTGACATGGTGACACAGTAGGATGCAGATTACTCCCAATCAGACTAGACAGACACAGCTCTCCCTCTGCGTGCGTGTGCGCACGTGCACACACACACACACACACACACACACACACAAAATGTTTGTCTTACTAATCTTCTCAAGACAAATATTTGTCTTATTATCCTTCTGAAGACTCAGATTGCTGTTCTTGGCTGACAAGTAAATTCTGATGTGGACTTGTGCTGTTACAGCCCATCTGCCTGAGGGTTTAATGTGTTGTGAATTCCTTTTAGGGATGCGTCTCTTCTCACCACATTTGTAAAGAGTAGTTATTTGCAAAACAGCAGATTTTCTGATGACACAAACCTGTCTGTTCTGGAAGTATTGATACTTCAAAGTAAAAAACAGGCAAAATTCACTGAATTATTTTTACATAAAATTACATTTTATTTATACTTAAAATGTGAAAACGTTGTATTTTCTTTTCTACCCTTACAACTTAAGGGAAGTTAAATTTCCTTAAAAGACATTTGGTAAAATTATAGAAAATATGGTAATAATAATAATACAATAATTATAAATATAATCATGTATTATTATTATTAAATTAATAATTAAATTATTGTTGCTGTTAATAATAACAACACATAATAAAACAATAATAATAATAATTATTATTATTAAATCTGCAATAATCTCCTCTAAATGGTTGATGTTGAGATGTGCTTTGTAAAGCCTTCATAACGGCTCCAATCTGAGGTGCTGTTAATTAGTGGTTTTTATAAGGATGATACCTCTAAATACTCTAAAAACTCTGCAGAGGTAAATTTTGGATTTTATTTCCTGGGCAGGTCTTCATGAGAGTTTCATTATGGTGCTTGATGGGTTTTGCAAATGCACTTAACAAGGCTGTTCTTGCAAGAACTATTCCAGGATAACTGACCTTCATGTCTTCAAATAACAATTAACTGTTATTGTTGTTACTTAATTATCTAATTATCTTAATTACCTATTTTTTTTTTTACTAATTTAGAAAATAATTAATTAATCAAAAAACATTGACTTAGAATGTGTCCAAACCTTGTACTGTGTAAATGAAATTTTTGCATTTGATCAAATAAATGTTTTTTTTATTGATCATCTTTCTCTTTCTCTCCCTTCCTCTCTCTTTCTTTCTTTTTTCTTTCTTTTTTCTCTCTCTCACACACAAGACAGATTGCTGTTGTTTTGCATGTGTTTTTGCATGTGTTTTTTTTTTTAATGCAGACATTTTGCTTATGTTCAGAGTGACAATTTTTATATTAACCCTGTGTTGCCAAATGACTTATGATTACATTATATGCAGGTTTTTGCTGACATAGAGCCACAGAGTGGCCTTTGTGCATATTTCTAATCTAATATCTTACTTAACAGCATTAAATACATTATGTAAAAGTATCATATCACCATTCTTAAAGTCATTTCTAAAAGGCACTATTTATTAAAAAACATATCCCAATTTACAAGTTATTTTAGAAAAGCATATTGTGACATTATTTATCACAATACTAATATTATTGCCCAGCAATAATATGTGAACTCAGAAAAAAAAATATTGTGATTTCTTCTTCTTCTTCTTCTTCTTCTTCTTCATGATTTGAGTCATGTCAATAATGTGTCAGATTTTTGGAAAAATTGTATCTAAGTGCCCAATTACTGAATAGGAATCTGTGTGATGTGGTGCATGAAACAAATGCTGGCTCACCTGAGACACTCACTGGCAAGATAGAATTCTTGTAACCTATCCTGACACAGAAGAGGGGGCATAAAACAATTATTATTATTATTATTATTATTATTATGGTTACATTATACTGCATGTTAATGCTAAAAAGAGCCCAGTGCTGTCATCTATATTTGGAAATAATTTAATAAAGGTATTGTAATACTAAAAAAAAAAAAAAAAAACTGCTAATATTAGCTCATGTCAGCTACCTGACTAGTGATAGTAATGATAGTAATTTGAAGTGAAAAATATTAGTAGAATGTTTGTGCAGTATTATAAGAAAAAAAACAATATTTGAGAAGAGAGTGGAGCTTGCACTGCTGTGTCCATCGCATGCCTGTGGCTAGCACACAGAGCCTTTATAGGAGAGCCTTTTTGGTCTTTGAGTCATCGATCAGATCAGAACTACTACAGAAGTACTATGTAGATATCAGAGCTCACTATTTGCTGAATGAGAAGGTGTAGCATGAATAATGCATTTATTCAGAGAAAAATGATCAGATTAAAGCATTTATATTCAAAACACACACACAAGCACACATATTATATGTATAAAAATGCATTTATAAACCTTGCTGCAAATCTTTTATTAAATAACAGTAATTCATCTGTAATTATCCCTCGCATTTTATTATTCTGCATAATCATACATGCATTTAGATGGTTTGCTGAACATCTTGTACATAGACAGTAAATGACTCAGTTAATTTCTAACTCGTGTGTTGATTGACAACTCCTGTGATAGCTCCACAGACACACTCATTAGGCCACCACTGAACTTGCTTAAGCGTGGCTGTCCAATTAGTGCTCAGCTGAGAGGTGCAGGGTGCTAAGTGCCTCCTCTTTTCCTATTATCAAGGACTGTTCATTCAGCACAATCTGTATTATTACTACCAGGTTTATGAGCTTTTCACAGAGTAAGAAAGCAAATTACTAGCAGCCCTTGTTTTTTCCCCCTCTCTTTCTGTGTTGAAAGTCAGAAAGCCGTATATCAGCCAATATCTGTCCAGCTTTGCTGCTAAGGAATTACGCAGCGCCAGCATGGTGTTAATCGATGCAAATGGAATTTTGAAATATTAAAATTGCTGCTGTGCTGATACCGTTTGTAAGCTCACATGCACACACAGATGCACACAGCCTGACAGAGGTTGTGAGATTGTGATACTCAGGAGAGACAATAATGTGGCATGGCAGGCTGCTTGGGTTATTTCTGTAGGCTGATAGGGCTTATGATACATTTGTTTGTTTTTGAGCAGGTGGCATGAAAATGATGTATATTGCTGCCCACTGCACAGTCGCATCAGTCTAACCCTTTGTATGGCCTCTCTTGATCTGTCATCACTTTTGTTTTCATTCAGGTCTTTGTATTGACAGTGTGGCAGTTTGAGCTGTTCATGTTGCCTCTCTTCCTCCTGCTGCTCATCGGCTGGAACTATTTCCACATTACGCCAGGTGCTGGCAGCCACAGTCAGGACCTGGTGAGGGCAGTGACACACACACACACACACACACACACACACACACACACACACACACACACACCACACACAATATTCTAGCAAATGTCCATCAGCGCATATAAATCAGAGAAAAGACAAAAAAAAGATGAATACATTTTCTATACAGAGTGGTGTTTACATTTTGCACAGACTAATAGAAGCTGATAGAGCCTTAGTCATAACATGCACATGCATACACACACATACATGCTGAATTCTCTTATTAAATAATGTTGGGGGAAAAATGTGTTTAAAAATTGTGAAATTATTTCTTAAAATATCACCCAAAGTAAATGATGTTAAAAATCTAATTTATTATTATACAATGGTATGACCATATTTGCAGATATTTACCCAGTACACACTATTTACTATGTAATACAGTACATGTT
Source organism: Clarias gariepinus (assembly GCF_024256425.1). NCBI lineage: Eukaryota > Metazoa > Chordata > Actinopteri > Siluriformes > Clariidae > Clarias > Clarias gariepinus. The sequence goes on from NC_071106.1 coordinate 21,590,596, forward strand.
TTTTAAAATCTTGTAAACCCCTTCTTATAGACATAAATATACAAAATAAAAATAATTATTAAATAGGTAATTAATTTAATGTACCATTTTCAATAACCATATTCATACTAATCATTATAATATGCATTTTTGTGCTGCTTGAGTGACCTCCTTTGCCATTGGCTTAGAAGCAGGATTTGTTCCTTTAGTCCCAACACAGAAAACATCCCATCACTTCAGCAACACTCTTCTCATTGCCTGGGTCTCAGGCTGCGAGCAGAGCTATGCTCTCTGAATAATGTTAAAGTCTGGGCACAGCAGTGTCCTGACCTCTTCTCCCCAGCAGAATCAGAACACCAATGTCACATCCCGTACATGCCCAGGGACTTGATGTAAAGCGATGCAAGCACAGGCAGCCCAAATTAAATGTTTTTCATTTTTCCCTCCCTTTTCTGTTTTCTGTTTTCTGTGTGTGTGTGTGGGGTGGGGTGTGTTATGTTGTAAAGAAATGAGATTGCTTGGCAGTGACATGGTTCTGGTGAAGAAGGCCCCATCACACTCACCTTTCTTTTTTGTGCGAGGTCACCCCATGATGTAGTTGCTAAGGCAACGGGCCTCTCCCAATAGGGGTGGACATACAAGAGAAGGTTTTCATTACGAGTTGTTTGTCAGAAAAGGGAAAAAAAAAAAAAACGTTCTGGTGCCTCCATGTCCCCACCTTGTAGACTCCTCTAACTGCACTCCCCTTCTCTTTTAGGAAAGCCTCTCTGCTGCAGAGGAAGAAGATGAAGATGAAAAGGTACTTCATTCTTTTTGTGCCTTATCTATGTTGTTTCCCTTGTTTTTGATTAGCTGCTGTCTAAAAGTTCATTGAGCTCTGTGTCCTACTGTGCAGCACTATTCTGTGTTGTGCTGTCTGTCCAGGCTCTGTGTTTAACTTGCAAAATCCAAGTTAAACCAACTCGAAATGAGGACAGGCACCGTGATTGTCTCAGTGAAGCACATTTTTTTCTCTAGTATCAATGTAGCCTCACAGAAATGTTCCCTTAAACCATAAATGGATTTTGGTTGCTTCATTGCACTCCTTTAAAACACAGAAATAAGCACAGAATGAAATTATTAATTGAAGGCAGTCTTCCTCTGGGGAACAGATATAGCATGAAAAATTTCACAACAGACACATATAAATAGAGGGGCTCGTCTTTAGTTGAACTTGGGCTAAATAAATAAAAGGTGCCTCATTCTCTTTGTTTATCCAAAGCGCAGCATTCATTTACCAGCTTTAGGTAGACACTAATAGTGTGTTCTCATTTTAAATGAATCATAAATCACTTAAAAGTCCTTGTGCTTTTTCAGGTGCGACGTTTATTTAGCGTGTGTGTTAACTATTAAAAATGTTAATTAAATGTGTATAGTCACAGACATAGCTTATAGCCATATTAGCTACATTGTCTGCTCCAGAGAGGATTGAGTTTAAGGAGGATGATGTGTTATTGCTTTCTGACTGTGGAAGTGTGAAGCCTCGAGCCTGTGAGCGCTGACCCTGGCACTGTGTGGCTGCAGGCCCAGGATTCATATCCATAAAGCGCTAAATATATTCAGTTGCAATGACTGCAGGCGAGGTTCATCTTTAGAGAGGAACCACACTGCTGAAAGCAGGTCTCTCTTCCAAATCCACAGCTGAGCAGCTAATTCAAAAATGATGCACATTATATGTGTTTGGATGCCCAGCAGCCAGGCAATTGTGATAAATCTTGGAAGAAGAAAATAACTTTTTCACAAAGAAATAGCAATATTAGGAAAATTACAGGTGGAACATTTGCACTAAATATGAATTCAGTCGGTATGTGTTTCCCAAGTCTACTTAAAAATAATAATAGTTCATTTTATTATTTACAAATTTAAATAATTTGTAAGATTTTTTTTACATTTAGCAATATACTGTAGGAAGCCATCAGTTCTGATCCAACTGTTTTAATAAAAAATAATGAATATTTGATTTAATGTTATTTTTTTCCTCCCAATCAGATACTTAATGTTTTAAGCACTCTTACGTTATGTAAAAATTAAGCAGATTCATTGGTTTGTTGTAAAGTACTGAAATTTAAATCTAATTGATTTAATAAGAAAAAATTAATAAGCAAAGCTTTCCAACTCCTATTAAATTACAAAAATAAATGAATAAATAAATGAATAAATGTGCAATAAGTAAAGGAAATAAAAGCTAGAAGGTTAGTGCTTACATGTTTGATGTTTATTTTCCTGAAAGGAAAACAATATGTGAACTCCAGTTAAAAAACCCTAAAGGAGAAGTTGTGTTTTTTTTTTTTTTTTAATTTGGCCTTTGAACAAAAATCGGTCCAGAGGGAAAGAGAGATCATGAACAATCATGTGTCCGGGCAAAAGAGATGTCCCTTTTGCCTCAGGTAACAGTCAGATCGACGCTGGTTTAATCACATCAGAAAATGGAAGGAATAGAGAGAACGACTCCCTGATTCTGTGCCTTAAATAACAGGGAGGCAATGTGGCCTGGATAGAGAGGATTACACTGAAGAACTGAGTACTGTTTTCTAATTCTTTTTGTTCCCCCTTGTGCATTTTTATTATATGAACATGTTGTAAGGCTTTATGAAATAAGTAAAAAACACTGAAATTGTCCTCTTGGAAATTTTATATAATTTCTTTTTTATTTTAATTTGAACTCGAGTTGTTTGTAATGACAATATTTATCTGTTTCATCAAAACCAAATAAAAAAAAAAAAAGTTCACAATTAAGTGGCGAGGGGTTAATGATTGAACAGCTTATAAATGTCACGAGTCAGTTCACTGGTTACATCAGATGATAATCAAATGAGTAACGTTAACTGTTAACTGTTATTTCTTTCAGAGTGTTTTGTGAGATAAAATGCAATAACAAAAAGAGCTTATTGGCGTATTTGCCATGCCATCCCCCACCCCCCTCTCCTCACTTCCCCGGGGCCCACACGCATGCACACACACACACACACACACACACACATCATTCATACAGGAAAAATTGTCAGAATACACAGTCCGCATGTTGGACCGAAGACAGATCAAACGGAAAATTTAAGTTGGGATTTCCACATTTGTCTCATGTACCTCTAATTAATTTGCTACAAGAATAGAATTCAGACTAGACTTAAGCTAAAAGAAAAAAAAAAGACTCATGCAAAGCATAAAGGAATGTAAAACATAGCATTTGGTCTGTGTTGTGCCTTGGTGTGGAAGACATATAGAGTATAGGAATGGCTAGTTTCCTCTGGTTTCCTGTATCTGAGGAAACAAAGGATCACTGTAAGTGTCCCGTCTCTCTCCCAGGGGCTCCTATAGACTCTCATTGCACTGTCTGGGGAAAGAGAATGCATTTTAAACACAAACATAGGAAGACACTCATCCTGCCCTCAATCACATGCCTCACCTTCCCTCACCTCATAGCCTACTCTCTCAAGATGTCATTATTCCTGTCATTATTCTCCTTTTGATGTGGGACTTCTTGTCTCCCTTTAGCTCACATTACTTCTGTTATCTTTAGCTCTCTGCATCCCTCTGCCTCTGGAGAGCTCCACACCAGGGCTTCATTGCCAGAGGAATCTCTGGTGAGATCATTCTACTTTGGACTTGAGATTATACTCGCAATCTTCCCTAAGTAAAATGGACAGCCCCTCCACAAAAGTCCATTTGGTGCATGTGTTTGAATTACACTGCAACTTGATACTTCATGATGCATCAAGTGCAAAACGGCAATGGGATTTCCCATTCCTCTCATATTAAGTAAAAACATCACTCTGTATTATAAGATTACATACCCTGCCGTAAGTTCACTTATATAAGATCACAGACAGTAATAGATTTATCTTTCGAGTGCAGCGCCACACTCAATCTCGCTGATAGCCCTCGCACTGAGAAGTGTGATACCTGCTGGTGTGTGCTCTACAAAAACAAGCCAACACTTGTCCAGCCTCTATCCCCCCAACTCCCACCCCCCATACTCAGACATACACACACACACACACACACACACACACACACACACACACACACACACACACACACACAACAAACTGTGTTCATCCTGATTGCTGATGGCCATTTTTTACAACTATTTTTTTCACCACTTAATCTTTGATTGTGATGCTCTTCTATTGTTTGGGGTTGACAAAAGCTGAATTTCATCTTACTCAAACTCTGAGATACACAGAAATTCGCTCATTTTCTAAAGCGACCCGACACTGAAGAGAATTGAAGTTGCAGTTGCTCATTACAGACCATTGAGCAGATGAATTACTCCTGATAGCACACTGGAAATAAACCCCTCTTTATCTGACGGTTTTTTCTTTTTTTTCCCCCAATGACTGACATCCCTCATCACTCTTTTTCCTCTTTAGGAATCAGAGAAAAGAGGCCTGATGGAGAAAATCCATATGGTTCAAGAAATTGTGCTCACCGTCCAAAGCGTTCTTGATGAAATCGCATGCATTGGAGAAAGAGTGAAGAAGTAAGTGTTGAAGTTTCTTTGTGACCTTCATTCATGAACTGTATTCACAATCTATAGAGTGCATGGCCATAAAAAGAAAGCATTTTACTTTAAATGATATTCAAGTGCCAGTGAAACTGCTTAAGCACCTTTTTTTAAAGACTGTTCTTTTTTTCACACAATTATAACAGCTTTAAATAACTTGCATTGATGCCAGTGTAATCAGAAGTTTTGTGTATCCATTACTAGTGTTACATGTTCATGGATAATTATCGCAGTTCTCAAGTCGGGAATAAGGTGACAGGTGGTGTGTTTGTAAAGCAGTCTGTAAGGGTTGCTAAGCTGCAGTTAAAGATGTGTTCTGTAAACATTCCAAGATTACCCAAGATTACATAGAGTTCTTCTCCAAAGAATGACCACAAACTGCCAAAGTTTCAATTAACACCAAAGTAAATTCATGTAAATTGCAACAACAAATATTACAGCTAAATTTAAATTGCAGCATATTTAATATAACGTGTAAATATTTTAGTACATATAGTCTATTAACTGAAAGCCTAACTAAAGTAAAAATAGATTTTAAGAATAGGGACATTTCCCCATCTAAATAATCTAAAATGTAACCTTTTTTTTTCAGCACTTTTAACTGGTCAGTGCCGTTCATGTCCTTCCTGGCCTGCTTTGTCCTATTCATTGCTACAGCTACACTGTACTACATCCCTTTGCGCTACATTGTCTTGTTATGGGGTAAGTTATCAAGCTTGCACTTCCAGCAGCATGTCATGAAGTTCGGCTCTGTTATTCCATCTACATTTAGGAAATATTACCACATCACAGTTCCTTATGATTGCACCTGGCAGCTTAGTGACGGCTGACTAAAGGCATTATAGCAGTCATCCATTTTCACTGTGCTGCCTAGACTAGCAGATCAGAATTGGGAATTTGATCTACTGTTGCTTATTCGGCAGGGTAGGGGTACGCAGATGTACTGATCTTAAATGAGCCTTTGTGTGTGCCCTCAAGGTACACTGCAAGATAATATTACACATCAATGATTGTACCGCAGAAACTCATAAAGACTTTAAAATTCCTAAAATCATGTTGACAACATTGTGCCTTGAGTCAGTGAAAAGAGGTAACAATTTTCCCTACTAAGCTATTTTTTGTATATATTGGTGATAACACATTTGGTGATAAATATAATTTGTGGTCTGTACTTGCGAAAAAGCAGGACACTGTCAAATGTCAAAATGGAAGGGAAATTAACATTGTTATCTTCGTAGTCTTAGTATTTAAATAAATATAAATTTAAAAACTAATAAAAAAAAGGGGTGTGTACTACTATATATAAAGTAGGTGGCACAGGGGCCTAGTGGTTCCCACTGTGGCCTTGAACCTTCAATTCGATTTCCCTCCTCAAGTCACTGTTTATGGTGTTTACTCCCTGTGCTTGATGCGTTTCCTCCGCATACTCTGGTTTTCCCCCACAGTTCAAAGACATGCAGATCAGGCTAATTGGACTTCCTAAAATGTCCGTAGTGTGTAAATGAGCATGTGAGTGTGAGTTTTTAGTATAAAGCATCCCAGAATGTTTTTTTTTCTTTAGATTGTTTAAAGAAGCTACATTTAGCTTTGATGACAGCTTGGCACACTCATGGCTTTCTCTCAACGAATTTGTAAGGTAGTCAACTGAAATGTTTTTTTTTTTTAATTTAAGAGTTAATTTGTGACATTTCTTGCCTTCTTTATGTGCTTTAGTCCATCAGTTGTCTTGTGCAGAAGAAGGTTGTCTACAGAGTCAGTATCCCACTTAGTGCTACTACAACTACGCTACCAATTCATATTATGGCAAGAAACACTCAGTTAAGTATTGAGAAAAAACAGTCCATCATAACTTTCGAAAATAAGGGTCAGGCAATACCAAAAATCCCAAAACATTTAATCCCCAAGTGCTGTCACCAAAACAATTATACACTAGATGAAGGCCGTCCCAGAAAAGTAAAACAAAGAGCAAGTCAAAATCACACTTAACCAGCATGAGTACCTAAGCATTTTTCTATCGACTTCCCATTCTATTTCTTTTGCACTTTGTGTATTTATTTCATAACAAATACTCAACATTGGGAACTCCTTCAAGATTGTTGGAAAACCATTCCAGGTGACTACCTCATGAGGCTGACTGAGAAAATGCCAAAAGTGTGCAAAGCTGTCATCAAAGCTCGAGGTGGCTACTTTGAAGAATTGACTATATAAAAATATAAGCACAAGTTATTCAACAAATTTTTGTTCTGTCATAATTTCTGTCTTAGTTTTTTTTAAGTAATTTTAGTGAAAACAATAAAAAATAAAGAATAACCACTGAATAATGTGTATTCAAACATTTGACTGGTGTGTGTGTGTACAATTATTAAGCTGTACTGTATATTCAATTAAATTTTATTTGTATAGCGCTTTTAACAATTGACATTGTCGCAAAGCAGCTTTACACACGTATATAAATATTGATATTGAATATCTTGTTATTGTGGCATTTACCGAAGTGGGTGGGATATATATTAGACAGCAAGTGGACATTTTGTCCCTGAAGTATGGAGGGCTAAAGTATGATGGCTGGAACAAGTGTGTCAGAAAAACTGCAATCCTTGTCTGTAGTAGTAGCCATTTTTGCATTGTCAGGGTGTATTATCCTGCTGAAAGAGGCCTAACCATCAGGCAATATCATTTTCATGAGGGGGTGTACTTGGTCAGCAACCATGTTTAGGTAGGTGGTACACGTAAAGTAACATCCACATGAAAGACAGGACCTAAGGCTTCTGTGCCCAGGCTTCAGTGGAGAAGCCTTTGTCTATTTGGCATGTTGGTGATAAGTAGTCTGTCAGTTTCCAATGATCAGACATTCTGCATGCAGAAAGTTCAGAGAAACAACTGTAGTGCAAGGCTTATGTTTTACTTCTTATGTTTACATCCTTATGTTTTACTGCAGCTAATCACAGTCTTATACCTGTAGTGTGCTTGAACTTTTGTGTAAACATATATTTTTTTTACATCTTCATTCACCAGAAATGTAATCACAAGTTTGTCCTCACCACCCCTCCTATTTAGTTATCAAATTATTACTTTCGCAGGTGCTAACAAATTTACAAAGAAGCTTCGTAACCCACATGCCATTGAAACCAATGAAATACTGGATTTTCTCAGGAGAGTGCCATCTGATGTTCAAAAGGTAATTTTTTTTTTTTTTGCTACATTATCTTTATACAATATACTGTTGGTTGGACAGTTAAAAACAATTAATGTACAATGAACTTATATCTACTGCAAAGTAACACAACAATAAATTATACTTGCCACCAACTGTCTGCCCACTAGTCAAAGATCTAGATTTACTAATAAATTACACAGATTAACAGTTTTCTAATATGTCTAATGAATAAAAATGTTATATTAAGACATTGGTATTTAAATGGGTTTATATAGGCTGAAACTCTACAGTATCAGGTAGCTAAATACTTTAATTTAGTTAATTTACAGTTTACTATTTCTATCTTTTATTAACTTTATGTTCAGGTAAAGCTTGTTTGCCAATCTGTAACATTGCAACACTGTAAAATTATATATATAAAAAATAAGGCTAGTTACTAGTTATGGATTCAAGTGTTGAAAGACTATGAGTTCAAATTTCCTAACAATGCTGGAGCCACGTGTCAGGAGCTAAGGGAGCATATTTGGGTGGGCTCTATGGGTGCGAGTGATGGCATACTATTCCTTACATCAACTCTAGGCAATATAGGGCATCTGTGAGCTCATTTGTGTGGAAGATGGTGTGTCGTTTGTAGCTGTTATAAGATGGGGAGAGCTGGCTGGTGGGTGGAAATTGACAGGTACATTTTTTGAAGAGAGGCTTCAGGCATTTTTTTTCCCTATGTGTACCTTGTTTTCTCAAATTTTAGACTTGTGGGGAAAAAAAATCCAGCTTAATGCCTTTTCTTTTATGACTTACTATCAAAACTCCTGCACAAACTAGTGTATGTTTCATGTGGGTGTATTCTAGACATAGCAAGTATAAATAAGGGATCACTGGGTGGAAGTTTGTTTCAAAGAAGCTGAAGCTGATTTATGAACTGCACACATGTATCTAATCTACACTAAAAAACTAATACACACTAATCATGCATAATATTATGACCACCTGCCTAATATTGAGTAGCCTCATTTTGACACCAAAACCATAATGCATTGTGTGTTCTTACATCTTTTTATCAGAGCCAGCATTAATCTTTTTATAAATTTGGAAAACTAGTGAACTGGCAACAGGCCTATGGGCAGCCAAGGCTGGCCCATATATTTGATCCATTTGAAGAGTTACTGTAGCTCAGATTACTGAAAAGTTTAATGCTGATGTCAGAACACACAGTGCCTTACTGTTTCTGTTGCAAACGGGGGACCTCCTCTCTTGGTCATAATGTTATGGCTTATCAGGGTATACAATCACATGACAGACAATAACAGTTTACAAATCAGACACTTCTAAACATCTTTAATAAATAAGGGCTAAATGTCTTCATGGACTATACCTGTGAAAACATTTCTGCCTTGATTAGGCGTTAATTATCATAAACATGTTTTAGCTTTTCACGTAGAATCACTGTAATAAGTTGCCAAAATAACCCAATGGTCAGAAGGAGTCAGAGCAACAAGTTTATATAATAATAAATAAAAAAAAAGTTAGTTTAAATTTTAAAAGAGAAATTTTTTTTTTTTTTTTTTAGCAGAACAAGTAAAACAAACATACATACATACTGTACACACACATGCACACTGACACACTGCCCAGCCAGTGTGTCGCACACTAATATTTAGTTGGAACACCTTTTGGTTTGATTTTAACTGTGGTATCATTTCGATATTCTTATAAAATGTCAAAACATTTATTTCAGTCCAGAGTTGCATAAATTTCTGAGAACTGCATAAGGCCTTCTCTAGCACATCCCAAAGGTTCACAATGGCATTAAGATATCTACTCTGTGGTGACCAACACATGAAAATGATACTCATAGACCCGGAACCACTTGTTCACAATTTGAGCCCAATGGATCCTGGCATTGTCATCTTGGAAAATGCCCGTGCCATGAGGGAAGGAAAAATATATTGATGGGAAAAACCTGGTCATGCACTATATTCAGGTAGTCAGCTGACCTCATTTATTTGGACAAATTACATTGACCTGACCAAATGAAGCAACCCCAGATCATAACACTGCCCCCACAGGCTTGTACAGTAGGCACTGGGCATGGTGTTTTGATCAATTCATCTGCCTCTCTTCTCACCCTAATGTGCCCATCAATCCGGAACAGAGTAACTTAGACCACATGACATTTGTCCAATGCTCCACAGTCCATTCTTTATGTTTGCCTTTTTTTTTTTTTGCATAATGCATATGGAAATGCTTTTACTATTAAACTTAGCCACGTGTTCTACTCTTGTTTTTTTTTTTTTATGATTTAATTTCACTAAGCTTTTAAATGATCTTCAATCATGCTCATTCTGGATGACTTAATTTCTTCTTGGTTTACTACTATTCTTCACAGGATAATAATGCATTTTTCATTTCAAAACTCAATTCTAGTAATCAAAAATCTCCTTAGTTGTTTTTCATAGTTGGCTGAAACATTTACCTTTCTGAAACAGTAACATCTTTGCCAGGACCACAGCATCTTCTGACAACGTTTTTTAAGAAATGAGAAGCTCCTCACTGCATCAGTTGTTGCCAACTTGTTGCCAGCTAAAACATATTAATCACTGCAGGAGGCAGCGCCTTTTTATTGGCTGTGTGTGTGTGTGTGTGTGTGTGTGTGTAAAAGTTAGTGCCCCTCTTTTAATTCAAATTCAAATAAAAAAAAAAAATCATTTGATCATAGTGGGTCTTAGTATTGGGCAAATATAATCCCAGATCCCTCATCTTGTTAATCTACCTTTAGTAGCAATAACTTAGCAGGTAATTGTTTGCTGTATTACTTTGTTGGTCTTGTTTTGGTCAATTTATCTTTGCAACATTGCTTCAGTTCATTGAGGTTTTTGGCCATTCACTTGTACGCAGCTCTGTTCAGGTCCTGCCACAGCATTTTAGTTGGGTTCAGGTCTGGAGTTTAAATAGACCATTCCAGAGCCTTGATTATTTTATTTTTTAACCATTCTGATGTAGATTTGGATTATTGTCCAGTTGCATGACCATATTTCAACCAAGCTTCAACCAAGCTATCAAATAGTTTTCCTCACATTTTCCTGTAGAATCCTCTGGTTTACACCCACCATGTCTCAATTCTCAATTTCTCAATTTTCTAGTCTGGGTAGGTAATTAGTGGTACCAGGTAATTGTTTTGGTTAACCACAAAACAACCAAATCTGTTTGATTTCTGCAAGTTCTATCCTTTTTTTTCTCTTATTTTTTATGCATATATTTTTCATATATATATATATATATATATATATATATATATGAAAAATATATGCATAAAAATTAGTAGAAGGGATGAGCAGTTATGTGCCAGATTACGTCACAGCATCCTTTTTTTGGATGAATATAGCACTTAATATACTCAACAGCATCAATTATTGCCTAGTATATTCAGGGTATGGGGAGGGTAAAGAAATGACTGTAATGCATCTACAAACTGCCCTAATCTCAAGAAACACATACAACTATATGGCACAGCATAGATTACTTAAAAAAAAAATAATAATAATAAAGAAGACTATGAAAAGTAAACCTTCAAAAATTATTGCACAGATCACTGTTTTTCGTCCTGCGGGAAGTTTAAAGCCAGTTTGTCTTGAATGTTCTGAAACCTTAGTGTTAATAACAAGTAGTACTGTGGAATGGCACTATGAGATAAAACATCAACATATCGACAGCAGTCCGAGGTGAGGGCATGTAAAATACCCAAAATAAGAGCACATTGTTATGCAGTAAAATCAAAATTAAGTAAAAGCGATATTATAAACAGTTATGTGCTGAATTTAATAAATTACTTTAAAATAAGCTACTAGTAAGCAACAACCATCTGCACCAATAGATATTATTGAGAAAAGCTAAACTGTATATTTTACTGGAATTACTTAATATTTTCCTTGCCGAAATAACAGCGCCAAAGTGGTATAAGTGAATTTTAACATGCTCGAGTCATTTTCACAAAACTTAATCTTTAGCCAGTCTACTTTCTCATCTGTGATTCATTCTCCGATTACCAAACAGGGAGTGTATCTGAATATGGACATAACCCTTTTTTGCATGTGTTAACTCTATCAAGCACAAGAATCAGTACCTTTAGCCATGTATACTGTATGTTTTAATGCATTTTTAAGAAATCCTAGATATTATTACATTAAAACTAGCTTTTACAGAAAAAATAGCACAGCACTCCACACACACATGAGCATGATCAAATAAAACATCTTATACAAGATTTGTGTTACATCTGAAACTAGCTGCCTATCACATAACCATCATGGCTGTAGTCGTTTTCCCAGCATTCTTATAAAGTTTCCATTACAAAACACTTAATTTGAGAAATGCAATTACAAAATGTATTTGTGAAAGGAAAACGTTACACTTTTAACACAGACAGTGATATCACGGTTGAGTAACATCTAGTCTTGTTAGTCAATTTGCTGTTTTTTTTTTTGTGTGTGTGTAAGTCTGGTGTGTAATTTTACCGTTTACTGAGAATTATTATTATTTTTTAAGTTAGCTTAACATTTTACTCGCCTAGCAGCCCAAACAAGTAACACTGTATCGCCACAGAATTAATACCGGTTAAAGCGGATGTTATAATCTACTTAACTAATCTTACCATTTGTATGCATGCTGTTTTCTTTTAACAGTTATTAAACATTGATTATTAACTTATTATTTTAAATGACTTGAGGCCAGCCTGAATGGTGTGTACAAACGTGCAATCACTTTACATACTCATTCTCACGTTTCACTGGCCTCTGTACAAAGTTTCTAATATCCATGTGGCCACATCTTATTTCATGGTAAGTTAACTATTGCATTAAAATACTCTTATAAACTTTGCAAGAATGTAACAGTAGTTTATAATTTCTAACTTAAGATGGTGGTAAACTTGATCTGGTATTCATTATTTAAAACTAAATTTAAAGATGTGAATGATTAGTGACATTGTGTGGGTCTGAGGCGAAACTCTATGGAGGGATCTCTGACACAGACTCTGCAGCGTTACTAAAAGGAGGCGGTGGAGCAAAGGTTGTAGAACAAGATGCCTGAAATAAAAAGGAAAATGTAAGCTGCATCTTCAGGAAGACCAGCCGAAGCTCATGATCAAGAGAAGTGCAGCTCAGACACACATTCCTGCCTACGAGCCACTATAATTAGTCTTGCACAGAAAGAGGTAGCTGGTAACTTGACAGCTCCTGGGATAGCAGGGCTACTAGACTGCTACACATCTGTATCCACTGTAGTTTGGCTTGGGATGTTTTGGATTGGTGATTGGTGGTGGTGGTGGTGGTGGTGGTGTGGTGTGGTGTGGTGTGGTGTGTGTGTGTGTGTGTGTGTGTGTGTGTGAGTGAGTGTGACTGATGGGGGATTTATATGCCCCTGCATTCTTGAGGAACCATTCACTTTTCAACTTTTTCCACAGTGTGATTAATCTGCTCTGTTCCTGTGTTTTAAAAAATGATTCATTATAGGCAAGCCCACTGTGCTTTTCCCTGCAAGAAACCCTTCTCAAGGGAGCCATTACTGTGCGTCGGCATGAGCTCAGATTACTTGCCTCCCACCAAAGTGCTATTTGTTTTTATAGGTGCAGTATACCGAGCTGAGAGCGCCTGGCATCCAGAGTGCACAGAAGAAGAAGCGCTAGTTCTCATGAAAGTTGTTCTGGATGAAAGGGTGAGAAAGTGGTTAAAAGTGGTCCCCTCCCTTCCTGTACAATCAGGCGGAACCCTCACCCATCAGACTCTCAAATGGCAGTGAATATGTGTGTGTGTGTGCAATAGAATGTTATGTCACGCAATGATTTGCGGACTAGTATTTTGGGATGTAATTAACAACAAGCAATGGGATTAAAACACAACAAGCAATTAAAAAATAATTAAGATAATACTACTATAAACAAAAAAAGGTGACACACACTGTCCTGGTGTTATATTATTATTTTGACGGAAATGTGTTTTATTTTTTTAATAAAGGACATAAGGTCTTGATATATGCCATGATGAAGTATCAACAATATTTATGAAAAATGTAGAATACAGTTTTTTTTAAATAGAGTATTGCAAATTTTGGTAAAACTTATGTATTGTGATATGTCTGGATTTTATGATTTGTATCAATATTTTTAATTCTATATATTTTATATTAAAAATGTACTTCTAAAGATGTAAAGCTATCTGATAGTTTGATTTCTTGAGTAAGTTATTTTTCGCTGCCCACATCGTCAATCCTACTATTAACTGTGAAGGGTGTTATCTGTGTGTAAACACAGCGGCGTGCAGTGAGGCTGTCTGATTATCCACCATATCCCTGCTTTACTAGAGGACTCTGGCCATGACAGGACCGTGCTTGCATCAACACATCAAAGAGCTGCATGTGTCCATAGCAGCAGGCTAATGCACTGCTTTTGTTGTTCTATCACAATAACAAGGTCCAGATGAGAAAGAGCTCATCTCTCTCTCTCTCTCTCTCTTTCTCTCTCTCTCTCTCACACACACACGCAAACATTGAGAGAGTGAATGCTCTCCATTGCCTGCACTTAGTCTCTCCCATTTTCATTAAAATCACCTCCAGTGCCTAATGGCTCTCTAGCAGACCCATCATTGTGTAGTGTTGCTCTCTGTGATAAGGCCCCAAGTACAGTAAATGGAGCTTCTCTGCCTCATCAACTTATTTATTCATATTATATACACATTCCATTTCTCTCCTCCATGAGATGGCCTTTTACAAAAAAAAAAAAAAAAAAGCAAAATTGTCAAGGTGTAGGAACTTTAATTGTGCCAAGGAAAGTGTTTATGTGATTATTTTTGTGGAAGGCATGGGTATCAATTCCTGTACATCCATGTAGGCATATGTGGTTTATCTTTCAGGAAACTGGAGACACAGAGACAGAAGTCTTTTTTCTGTTTCCTTAATACATAGCCTTGTAAATAATTAAACAGTTTGCTTTGTAAAAAAATACCCATGCTAGCACAGGGACTGGAAAGTTTGTTCCAAAAGGAGTACTGAATATTTCCCCAAACTCCTTTTTCTCCTCCACAGTTTGCTTTCTGGTGAAAGAGCATCGCTCGGTGCAGCGTGAAGAGTTTGATTGGCCTCGGGGGAGCCGTCAGAGCCCCAGGCTATCTCTCTCTCTCTCTTTTTGACAGTCTGATAGAGACATCACAGTACTCTCCCAGGAGCTGCCACCAGGGGTCCATTTCAGACTGAGGGGGAGTGGAGGTGAGCTGAGAAGAATCCCTATACACACACACACACCACATTGAGAGAGAGAGCAATTCACTACAACAAACCCAATCATCCAACAGCAATAGGTGCTTGCAGAAACCCACTAGACACTTGAAACTTGAAAGGGTGGTTTTAAGTGCATGTGAGGTGTTTTGGTTGAGGGTGTGATTTCTTCAAAATGTGACAATTTTGATAATAACATAAAAGTCATTCAATTATAGACTCAATAAAATAAAGATTTACATACCATGAAGTACCAAGAAGTACCATGGTTACCAGTTAGTGTCATCAAATTAGATTCACACCCAAATCTTGTCTTGGTAAATACATTACATTTTAAATAATGTGCTAATCTGCACTATTTAAAATTGTATGCCAAACAGATGAAGCTATCATCAGTGTGTTTTGGGGGGAAAAAAAACTCGGCTAAACCAAAACTTCTTCCTTAGCTGTCAAGTAAGCTTATGCCCCTATATATACATTACTCCTTCTATACACTCAATGACAGCAGACAAAGGATTTGGGAAAGTGTTTTTGCAGCAACACCCGCTTTATGCTCATAATCATATTCAAGAAATTATTTATCAATCTACTTAGCATCCCCTGGGATATGGAACCCAGATTTCAACAGAAGACTAAACAGGCAATATGGTCCCAGAAAGCATTTCAAGTCTCTAGATGTTTTACGAGCTTGTTAATGAACATTTCAACGGCACAGCAGTTAACACTGCTTGTATCGTCTCTCTCGTCCTTGTTGTCATCGTGCTCTGCGTGCTACTGATGTCTTCATCAGCCTGTCAGAAAGGATGTGCCTGCAGCTGTGGCATGTCCCTCAAGAGCCTGTCGTTTCCATGGTAGTCCTTCAGGCAGCACCACAGGCAGACTGTGTGCAAGGACCCCTACAACCTGTTTTCTTCCTCTCTCCTTTTTTTTTTTAAGTCATTTCTCTGATTTTCAGCCCTGAAGCAGGAATCAGACTTTCCTCTACCAAACAGAGGGAGAGAAAGAAACTGCTGCATGACATCCTTTGGTGCTGGGCAGCTTTCTTTTCTTTCCAGGAGTGATGCCAGTCTAATGCCAACCTCATTTTAATAAGCTTGTGCTTGTTCAGCACCTCTTTTATTACTGCTGTATGAAAGCTTTCTTTAAGGCTGCATTCCAGATAAAGTAGCAGGAGTCAAATGCTTCATGTTCACTTACAGGTGTCACATCATTTTGGGTTTCATTTATTTTTCTTTGGTACCTAGTGCAAATAAACAAAGATTAGAGTGCATAGGCTTGGTTAGGGATGACCATGTGGGAGATCTGTGACTCTAATAAAGTGCAGTGCTTGCCTAGAATCAGCTGCTAACAAGATCCAAATGGCAGCCTCGATTGGATTTGCAACACTCTGGGATTGTGCTGGCAGCACAGCCAGTATCACCTGAGGACCTTAAACACACAGACTGAGAGCGCAGCTAATAACACCAGTAGAAAGGCACTTTCCTCTCCCTGTATAGTGTAGAATATAAAAAAACAATAGCAATTCTCTACAATAAACATTAGTAATATATCTTCTTCTGCTGGTGTAGTATGTAGATTAGGTAATATTCTCATCTAGAGTAGAATTAAATAAATTATTGTTAAAATAAATTAAGGTAATGGTCGCCCTTGATCGACAATTTTTATAATTAATTAAAATAAAGAGGTTGTTTAGATTTTTTGATAAAAAGCTATGCTTTTTTTTTTTTTTTACATTTAGTATTGAATGTGGATTGTTGAGGCTTAAATTAAGCCAGTGGCCTTTAAAAGCATCTCTGCGAATGTGCCACATAAATAAATATTTCCAATTCGGCCTCAGTGCTATACTACTGTATCTGGAACAGGTGTGATCCCCTCTTTCTTTTTCCTCTCTCCTCCTGTCCCCCCCTTTCACTCTTTCTCTCTCTCTCTGTCGAGCTACACATGTCGTTCCTGAGCTGCCAGTGATCCAGACTCCCTCTGCCCTCCGGACCTGTCTGACCCATCCTGGTGCCCCGCTTCTGGCTGAAGATCTCGTCACATGGATGCCCCGTGTGTCTCTCTGGGATGCGTCTGGTGTCTGGGAATGATTCTCTCCACCTAGAAAATGGTTCTGGCCTTGACTGGTGTTGGCAACTGTTTCTCTGGGGACTTGACAGTTCGATAGTTCATGACTGGAACTTCTTACAAGTCTACCTGGGTCTTCAATAACTACCTGGACTCCATATTAACATCAATTAACATCAGCTATTATAGCTGAACTGCCTCCCACCCTACTCACTGTATAAATGCAGATCATTTACTCTTTCTGTTTCACCCAAATGAGGATGGGTTCCCTGTTGAGTCTGGTTCCTCTCAAGGTTTCTTCCTATTACCATCTCAGGGAGTTTTTCCTTGCCACTGTCGCCCTCGGCTTGCTCACCAGGGACAAACTGACCATTTTGATTCATACAAATTCACATTTCATACAAACTTAAATAATTCTTTTGACTATGTAAAGCTGCTTTGCGGCAATGAAAATTGCTAAAAGCGCTATACAAATAAAATTGAATTGAATTGAATTGAATTGAATTGATCATGGTCAGTCTCAGAGGCACCAGAAAGGACTAGCAGCATTTTGTGTGTGTGTGAGGGCAGACAGGTGTGTGTGCAACCCTGTGAGGGTGAGAGTTCTCTGTGTTACAGGTGCAGTCCTGACAGGCTTGGCTCCAAGATCAGAAAGACCAGGATAAGATGAAAGGAGGGAGTGGAGACCGACTGACTGTTTCAGTCATGACTTCCAAATGGCCATGCCAGACAAGCTGAACAGACAACTAAGACATTTTTTTGCCATCCTCTTTTGCCCTTATCCAGAGCAACTTACATTTTACACATATGAGCAGTCAAGGCCCAACAGTTGCAGGGTGGTGCTGCTGAACCTGGGACCTTTTGCTCTATAGTCCAACATCGTAACCACTTCTTCCTTTAACAGAAAATAATAATTACAATAAATCATCGTTTTTTCATTAAGGGATTTCATCCCTATTGCCTTGTGTACCCTTGAGAAAGAACCTTGAGGGTCTTTCAGAAGCAGCAGCATTGAGATTGAGATAGAAACACGGTGTAGAAAAAGGAGTGTAAAACCTTTGTTAACTATCAATTGTTGCCTCAAATGGTCTGCATTTAGCAGACGCACACTCTGTCAGACAACAATACAGAGTATAATTTAATAGCATATTTCATTTTAATTAACAGTGATATAACACGGTGCGACTCACAGCCTCCTGAGACCAGAGCACAATATTTGGTTTGATGAATCTGGCAGAACTGCACTCAGTCCTTGCTCTTGCCCCTGGGATTCAGGTATCATTAGAGACGCATACAGATCTCCTTTTTGTTTTGCAAAAAAAGAGATTGAAAAAATGAATTTGCCACAGTGAGTGGGTGACTGAAGAAGTGTTCAATATTAATGGCCTTTCATCAAGGACACAATTAGGACACCTTTATTTGACACATTCCATAGTATGCGAATGAATATGAATAGTGTCCTGTATTAAGCAACAGCCAAAAAAGACAATAAGCAGCTGATATATTTTGAATTTCAAGACCATTAAAACTCATCATGAGCCTTATATTAAACAGCCCAGGGCAAGAAAAATGCAAACATGGATTATCATATGCATATACAGATATTATTCGGAAATTTCTTCAGCCAGTTCTCTTGAAGAAATGAGCATACATAAAAATGTCTGGTGTATACATACACACAAGCCTTGTTTGGAAATGACCCTGCTTATTTCAATCTTTGCACGTTTAAATATTCATAAATGCGCTCATAATATGCATGTCCTATTATCTACTTCATTATGGTCAGAGTTGTAATAGCGTTTTGTTAGACTTTAGACTTTGACACATAGTTGCAGGATCAGAGTCGTCATCGTCTGTTGTGACTAATAACACAGGCATGCTCAGGACCTAGTTAGTCTCCATCACTCTCATTAACAAGGCCTGCTAATTATGGCCTGTGTGAACTCTCCTCAAGATCCAAATCATGCCACTACGCACGTCCTAAATGAACATACCAGTGATTCATGGAAAGATATAATTGCATGAAAAAGCTTCAGACTCAGATTAATTAGATGTGGTCGTGCAGTGTAACCACTTTGCTCTATGATCATGGTTTAAAGCACCCGGTGCTGGTGGTGAATGCTAAAGCACTGTTTGTTTTACTCATGAGTCTGCAATGTCAGCCACCAGGGTCCAATTAGCCAGTGACTGAAGCTTGCATTAGATCTTCCTCTTTAACTTTGACAGCACTGAGCGGCATGCATGGTTATGTCCCCCCACTGACTGCTCTACAATAAACGCAACCCAAATGTAACACAAAGTCATATGGAAAAAATTAGAGCATGACAGGCAGAGCAGTATGTTCACATCTTTATTGCGTTGTTTTAATTTCTGATTTAGATATAATAAAGAATGGATAAAAATTGCCAACTCTCTGAACATCAATCTACAAGCACACAATCTCCAGCAAGAACTAAGAAAAAAATAAATAATGCTTTTACATCTCTTCTTATATTTAAAAACAACAACATCAAACCAGGACTTTTGATTGTGCAGATTAAGAGATCCCTGTTATGAGAGTAAGATCTGCCTTTATATAATCCCCTGCTGCACTAATGCACTTTTCCCAGCGTTTCACTAGTGCCTGGATACTCCCAGCCAGGTTCATGTAATATGCAAGTGCTGTTCGTGAATAATTGTGTCGACAGTTCCCACAGACAGAGGCGTCTCATTTACAAGTTTTACAAGGGGACAACTTATCTGTCAATTTCCAAGGATCAGTTTTCCACTTGCTGAATATTCACGGGAACGGCTGCCGTGCGCTCCGAGCCATTTTAGGCAGGATCGTCAATCACTTACAATCTCCTTTAAAATGTTTGCACCATGCAAATGTTTTACTGCGACTTAGAGTCTCATCACCATACTGTGCTTAAAGTCTTCTGTAAATGTCAGTCTTTTTTACACCCATCATATATCACCATTGGTAAAAATGATACAGTTCCATTTACCACAGGCTACACGCTACTAATAGTTATAAACCTCCACCATGTCAAGTTGAAACATAACACATATTCCTGCACAAAACAAGAATAGTGGAATGTCCACGGGTCTTTAGGCAGCCAGCAAGAGACCAATTAGCAAGTACTTTGAGTGTGAAGGAGAGGTGTGTGTGCAAAGGAGGGGGTAGGCTGATGATGATGGCAGGAGGAGGAGGAGGAGGAGGGGTCTGGGTGTCAGACACACAGAGAAACAAAGGCATCATCTTTCCATGCATGGCCTCCTCGCCCCTCTCCTGCACTGCACCAATTACTGTCTGCTCAGTTTGGGTATCAGTATGCAGGCGGCCTCGCTCTCCCAAGCTCTCGCCTCAGGCCACTGAATATGTTAGCTCTGCTATGGGGCCCCAGGCTTCAGGGCACTGTGCCCCCTAAACCTCTGGATAATTTGGGATTCCTTCCCCCAAGGTAAGGGAAAGACAGAGAGAGGATGAACAGAGAGCCACGTACAAATCAAGAAATAAGTCCTAAACACCCTGGGATCCACTGATTTATTGATTTGTTCCAGCTTTCATTTGATGTTATTTGTAAATTGATATCAAGCTACATACAGTTCTCCATGGCTTTATCTTTCACCAAGGCAATGTAGTTAGACACAGCATAATAACTATCCTCTAAAGTATGCACTACGGATTAAGAAAGGAAAAAACTGTCTTCCCTAAAGGCTAAGAAGCTGAATGATTTAAGATACGATGGCATTGTATAAAGCAATGTTATGGGGACATTTAGGGTTCTCTTTAGCAACTCATGAATAGGACTTAAAACCCCAAATGATAAGAGATGTCTAGCTTTTAGAGTTAGACAAAATCAGAATGGTCTCCAAAATAACTAATAACTGCTGAGGTAGTATACAAATAGGTGTCTGTATAGGTAGATTCAGTGGTCAGAAAAGGAACATAAGATTTTTTTACTTCAGTTTGCTGATTTTCACCACAATAATGACTCAAAGATGAGAGAAAATATTTTTACAGCTTTGTGCACACTCTGAACTTTACTGTACTTAATTTGTACTGAAATGTACCTACCCATAACCTAACAATTATTTATGTTATATATATATATATATATATATATATATATATATATATATATATATATATATATTATGGATTAACTAACTAATAAATTACATTTAGCCATTTGGCAGATGCTTTTATCCAGAACGACTTACAAAAGTGTTTTAAAGTTTCCATTATTTACTATATCCTTACACTAGCAGGGAAGGGCAGTTACTCCAAATACCTAATAAATAGATAAGTCATTGCCTAAAAATTCAAAGTACCAGTAAATCAATTATCAAAAGTGACAGTCTTTGCTGGGAGAAAAAACCCTAGCCATAGGAAAAGCAAAGGGAGACACGGTGTGTATCAAAGCCATAGGGAGAAATTGTTCTTGCTCCAATACTGATTTATAGGATTTTAGAGTCTGGCCAAAAGGAAAATATCAAATCAGGTTTTATTATTCAGAGTTCATTGATGAGGTAATGTGGGACGAGATAATACACACTGTATGATTAGATGTCTCACATGATATGATTCGTGATGGCACACTATGTATAAAACAGTTTAAAATAAACTTTCTGGTTTGAAAATGTCTCAATTTCATACATATACTTTCACAAAAGTAATAATAGAAGCCAGTCAGGTGGCATACAGTAATAATCTTTTAATGCACAATTCTTACCAAGGAACAATTTCTTTATTTCATTTTTCAGCAACAACTGCTCTTGGAAGCAATCACAGTGTGTGAAAAATTTCTGCATGTGCAGTTTTAAAGTTTGAGTCTGGCTAAATCTCTTTCATCCAAGTCACTACGAATTATGGCAAATTTCTACAATATGTAGGCCTGCTAGGGAATAAAAAGTGTATAACAAAGTAATGACGCATACTTTAGGCTGAAGTACAATTCTGCTTACCTGTGTGGTTCTAGCATATTATTTCTGCATGCCGGGGAACAACAATCATGCTTCTATTATGCTAATTTGCTTTGTAAATATATCAGAAAATAGGTTTTCATACATGTAAGCAGAGTTAGACTGAGATTTTAGACTTTCCTCTTTACTGGGGCACCTGCTACTCAGAACTTGGCTCTTAATCGCTCTCATCTGGGGCCCCCTGTTGCGTCTATAACCTGGACTTATTTTAGAAAGCAGATCTGCCTGTCAAATCCTCTCACACCTCTTTCTAATTTAGCCCAGATGTGACGTTTCCTTGCTTTTCCTCTCTCACTATCCCTGCCTCTCTCCCCCACCTGCTTGGTGACCTATGGACCTCATACCCAGGCTTTCATTTGATTCGCCTTCTCCTGAGTGAAAGGGCTGTTCTTTAGCTCACTGAGTTTCTTCTTTCCGCCTTTGCGTTGCCCGTAGGGCCTGTTTTGAAAGTGTGTGCAGAAAAAAGCGCTGTCCCGGGCACCCACTTTTGTTGAGCCATCAACGTCTCAATCAGAAGCTCTCTGCTTGTGGCCTCTGAATAAGCCACCTCCCATGTAGATGGCCGAGAACCAAGGATTCATGCAAGCATGCCTTGAAGACTCTCTGTCTGTGGTCCTTACATTCAGATTCTCACTTTCTCTGATCACACACAAACACACTGCCGTGTCTGCCAGCACTTTATCTGTATGGTTTGCATCACTTTTGCAATACATAATTTTTCAGTGGACAAAATACAAACTTTTATAGTTAAAATAATAGAATTTTATAGTTTATATAATAGTAGCAAGAAATTGTGGCTTTTATCTTGTTGGTCTGCTGGAACTGCATAATCTAATACTTTGTACAAGTTGTTTTATTTTTTTTTCCTTCAGCTTGCTTAATTATGATGATGCACATAGCCAGGGCCTGAGCAGGTGCCTCTTACCCACAGTGCCATGCTGACAAGAGCTGTCAGTCAAAGCTAAAGAGCTCTCGCTGCTTCCTTTTTGTCAGTTTTAAACCGCACGCAATTTGAGAAAGCCAAGGCTTAAGCATGTAGGCAAGCAGCCCCAGACTGTCAAAGAGAATTAAGAGCATGTGTGTGGTTTCCCTAGCTATCTGTGAGGTGCTTGTGGGAAGCTTGCTTGCTC
Organism: Clarias gariepinus; assembly: GCF_024256425.1. NCBI lineage: Eukaryota > Metazoa > Chordata > Actinopteri > Siluriformes > Clariidae > Clarias > Clarias gariepinus. The sequence goes on from NC_071106.1 coordinate 21,613,700, forward strand.
TTTGCTCATGATAAAGGCTCCTACTTTAGGGACCTGCTGTGGTTAAGGTCCCGGCTGATAGGAGCTGGCTTGGTTGTTATTACAATTATTGCTTAAATTACCAAGATAATTTCAGTTGCAGGCTGATTCCTTCTCTGCAAGAGGGTTCAGGAAAAATTAAGGAGGAGAAGAAAGGTTTTTAAAAATGATCTATAGCCTAAATCACCTGACAGCCTACATGCATAGGAAAAATATGAACATAATTGCGGCATGGTGATGCTTCTTTAAAGCTTCTGTGAACCACTTATCCTTCTCATCAACTCAGCTTTGTATGCCACTTCAGAATACAAATTCCAGACAGTGAGAGGCAAGCAATAGAATTAATGAAAAGCACATCTCTATACTGTTCACACACTCCACTCTATATGTTGCACACAAACCAGTTTGATGGACAGAATTATGCATGCTAATGGAACGGTCCAGGCACAGTCTCTGAGGAGCACAAAAAGAGACGCCCCCATTGTTATTCTTATACCTGACCTGGAGGGCATTGTCAAGCAGCGCAGAAACAGCTGGCCCTAAAAAAGGAGTGCATAATCAACTAAAACAATCAAACATAGGCACGCTGGTGTGGCGGCGAAGGTCCCTGATCAGGCTGCTAGGGCTGGGGGAGAGGCGTCTGCTGCCATGCCTGTGAAAACACAGGAAAGAGTGGGAAAGCGGGTCAGCAAGTCAGGGTTATTAAACTCTACTGTGGTATTGAGTGCCACTGATAGAAGAATGCTATGCACTATTAGCAAGAAAAAGAATAGAAAGCCTCAAATACAATGGGTTTCGAATCAAAATATGAACATCACTGTGCAAATAGAAAAAGTGTTCATAAAGAAAGGTAAATTTGCTGCCATTAAATACCAAATACCACTAAAGAATATTTGTACTTTAAAAATCTGCATTTTTATTTTTTTTTTTAATTATCAATGATAAACTTCAATAAAAAATGCGATAATAATTTTCTGATCCTGGTTAATATTACACTATGATGAAAATGACATTAATTACACAGTTTATAATCTACAGTAACCTGAAGATTTGATGATTTGAAGATTTGATTTCCTGCTTTTTACCTGTTATTGTATAACACACGCATGACTACGTCCTTATTGAGGTTGCAGCCACATAGACAGAAGTGACGCTACAGATTATTACACTCACTGAACAATATGCCGCTTTTTTGCTCTGTATAGTCCACTTTAATGAGAACTCCACAGCTCTCTCTTGGAAGTTAATTCCAATGTGTACATCAGTGCTACTTATATCCAGAAAGATCCAAGAGCATGTTTATTGCTCCACGATGTAGAAAAACAGTTTGAAGCAAAAAAGAAAAAAGATTTCATAAAAACCATCAAAAGCTGGATATTTTCTTTGATAGCTGGACAGCTGGGTGTGAGCCGTGGGGAACAGACTGGGGAGATTTAAAATAGATGAGTAAATAAAGAAAAGAGTTATAGTGGAAATGCAGTGAGAATGTGTGTGTAGGTGGCCTGGCCAAGACTTCCTTACAGCCGCTGCTCAGGCCGTGGGAGGAGAAGGCTGTGGAAGCATACTTCGGACCTCATCCTTTCTGTTTATGTCCTCTAGCTACAGAAACATGCTTTTATTATTATTATTATTATTGTTGTTGTTGTTGTTGTTATTATTATTATTGTTATTGTTATTATTATTATTGTTGTTGTTGTTATTATTATTATTATTGTTATTATTATTATTGTTGTTGTTGTTGTTATTATTATTATTATTGTTATTATTATTATTATTATTATTATTATTATTATTATTATTTCCCTTTAAAAAATAAATACAATTTCCAGACCTAAGGATTTGGACACATTCTTGAAAAACCTTAAAAGATAGTCCTTAGTTTTCCACAGCTACTCTATTCTCTTAGTAATTTATTTAGTTTCCTGATATGCAGTGGCCAGTGTAAAACATCTTATTTATTATAAGTTGTGCAGTTTTTTTCTTTGGTTATTCAGTCTTATATCACATTATATTATATATAATATATTATTTTGCTATGTAATCAGCATAGCAGATGCTTCTTTCTCTTTATTAACCTCCATTTTTGTTTTGGAAGACACAGTTTAAAATATCTTTAAGAATCTGGTCGACCCATCTATGCCCTACCTAAACTGTAGTAACTCAGATTTGTCTATAGCCTCCAGTAGGTGGCAGTGTGGCACTACCAAAAGTAAGAACATGGCTCACTTGGTGGAGGTTCCTCCTCACAGTTAACTGGACAAAAACAGACATTTCCATGTTCAGTCTTGAGCTGATATCCCATTACCTTTAATAAAAACTTCTTCTTCTTTTTTTTTTTTTTTTACTTTTAAAGCAGTCATAAAAAATAAGTCATTCACTGTGGCAAGTCATGGGCCAACATGAAATGCTTAGCCCTTCTAAAAATATTAATAATTAACAAGGAACCTGTTAGAGGCAATTTATGTCATTATGAACAGAAGACTAGTAGAATATATGATAAAGAGGATAAAAAATATTTTAAGAAGGAAAAAAGAAAAAGAAATTAGATAGTAACAGTGACATAAAATTAAACATACATGGCTGGTGTCTTCTAAAGAGAAATCATGAACTTCTCACTCACTGATTAAAATGATTTACCCAGCACAATTATGAATTTTATACCAGTGGATTATATACAACATAGCATGAAAGGAACAGCTGGGATACCACACTATGCTAAACAAAATGAAGCCTTATTCACATGGTGCATGTGGGCTAAACAACACACTGCAGATAAGACAGAAAGAGAGAGAGAAAACTCGGTGAATGTGTGACTCTGAACCTCGGTGTTACAATAACCCACGCAATTCCTATTAAAGGCATAAAGCCCCTGCATGCAAATTAATAACTAGCCCTGTAAAGGCTGAACTAAAAAACTCAGACCATATACAACTCTCTCGCACGCACGCACGCGCACACACACACACACACACACACACACAAACACTTTGTTCATTTATTTTTGTAAAATAAAAGCAGGATGAATTGTCCTCATAGTAAAGGCCTGAGTTCAGATGGACAGAAGGCATGAGTAGACAGGACTAGGGCGCTGCCTACTCTTTTCACATTAATTACAGAAAGGATCAATTAACAGCAATGAAACCCATGGTGGCATACTGACTAGCTGATAGTCTAATCAAGCCTTGAAATGCAGAGCAGTTGACATGTCTGACAGTCCTCTTTCTTTTTTATCTCTTCAAACTAAATTGCAATTTTCCAGAGTAGGATGACGTGGTGGTAACAACCGAACCGAATTAGCATCAAATTAATAAGTATGTACATGCTATTGGCAAAACATTTGCTTTCATTCATTTGTGATTTGAGCATTCAAGTGATCCCAGTGCAGTATTTGGTAAGAGGTGTGAAGGGAAATATTTTGTGAGACAAACAGGGCCTCTTTATTACTTCAGCTATTCTTCCTTGTGCTTTTACATCTTTATGCCCACCTTTATCATGGAAATTGGGAACAGTGGCTATTAGCAACATGAACGGTAGCTTTTGCCGAGTCCCCAAACATATTGGATGAAAACAATTTTGCCTTGCCGTCCAATCATGGGCTTTACAATACAGATAATATACGTGCATGTTATGACTTCATATTAATTATTTTTTATTATGTAGCCAAACAAGCATATTATTATTATTATTATTATTATTATTATTATTATTATTACACAAATTTATTTTTAGGACATGAAAATTAAAACTCATCTTCATCATCAAATATCTTTATACTGCTAAAATGTAAAAAAAATCATGTATGCTCAATTTTTAAATTTTCAAACATTCATTATTTAAAACTTAAATTACAAAATATATTATAATATATAATAAAAATTTATGATTAAAATCAGCTTAACATCAGATCTGGTCAGCTTGAATAGAAGATAGCAGTATTACAGCATATACTGCTGTTGTCTGTCGGTCTGTCATGTAGCCATATTTACTTGTTTTTAATAATTCATCCTGTTATTTTAACTATATTAGCAAAGATTAAACACAGCGGCATTGCTCATTACTTTGGGAACACAGCCCAGCAAAAGCTCATTTCCTGTGGAGGAAAACTGACTAACCCCCGATTGACCTTCTGATATTTATATTACTATGGCCCCACGTTTAAGGCAAGCCTCAGAAAGCCAGCTCCAACACTCTAAACCTAAATAACAATGCAAGCTTTTTAAACATTTTCCTGCTTAGATTTTAAAAACTATGCAAGGAGATCTTAGGACACATTTTATTTGAGAAATTGTATAACTGTGTGTATGTGTATTTTTTGTGTGTGACATTTTAATTCATACATATTTTCTCACACATTTCATGCTCATTTCCCAAATTTGCTTTGTGACACATAAAATTTAATTGAAATAAATTTTGTGTGTGTGTGTGTGTGTGTGTGTGTGCGCGTGTGTGTGTGCGCATGTGTTTGTATGTGTATAGATACATAGGTTTCCTCTGTGCTTCCGAGGCAGCTATGTCCCCTCTTGGCATGACTCCCCTCACAAGACCACAAGGGGAGTGCTGTGGTGTCTGGCACTGGGACATTAGCAGATCCTTTGGGCACTGTGGGTTGTGGGGTGGGGCCTCTGTGGATTGGACATGTTTGTCCGGTGCATTCCGTGAATGCTTAGTTGTATTGAGATGTGCAGATATTGAAGGTGCCTGCTAAGCCCATACATGTCTTAAATGCACTACCTGTCAGGCATACCACAGGTATAGATGAGCCTTGGGTTCCCATGATCCTGTCACCAGTTTACTGTTACATAATTCAAATCACTGTCTGACTGACTAGTATATATATATATATATATATATGTCAGTCAGACATTGATTTGAATAAATAATAATAATATAGATATTTTTAAGATATCTAAGATAGATAGATAGATAGATAGATAGACAAAAGCTGGCCTTAAATCATTATTCCCATTATTGCACATACACTGAATGACCTATACACAAAAGACACTGCTTTGCATTATTAATCCTGATCATCAGGAAAGGTCTTCTTCAGAAACCAGAAACCTACTATAGAAAGAGAAATGGAGAAAAACTTTTAGCAGTTTTAGATAGAGATTCACTAAAAAATAATATGTTATATGTGTGATTTATGTATGTTTTTCGAAAACTGGGTTTTATTTATGGAATAATATTAGATGATATTGCAAATCACAGGGGCTGTCAATGGTGCATAAGTCAGATCATACTCTTTCTCTCTCTGTTCCTCTCCCTGACAGTCTCTTAGACTCTAATGGCTTCGTAGAAGGACTGCTGTCTTTTGAAAATCTGGATCATATTTAGTTATTTGTTTGAAAATGGTAATGTAACGCAATAATGTTTTGGAGCACTTGTTTTGATTGGGTAAACGATAGCCACTAAAACCATAACTACAATATGAGAACATAATGCCAGAGTTTTATACGGAATCTAACAGAGTCTCAGTTTCCACTTATTTTGAAATCAGATTAGCTGGCTAGACGTCAAGTTTGTGTTTTTTACTTAGTCAAATGTAGAGGCTGTTGTGTGCACAGATGTGGAACACTGGTGGGTGGTAAATAAACTGTACTCTGAACACAATTTAAACAGTAATACACACATCAAATTGTGGCCTGCAGCAAGGCATGAGTAAATACTGCAAACTGGTAATGTCGGCAGAAACTGACATGCTTAAATGTATGATTCATCGGCTATCAATTCTCATTTACAAAAGTTATCAGTAGTGGAAGAACAGGGCGTGAATCAGGTTTGTTTGAGAGAGGACAGATTAAGGTGAGTGCAGACTTTCTTAACATCTAAATCATATCAGATGGACTATCGACATTGGCCTGTCAATGACAGTGCCCTCAGAGGATTAGCTATTTGCACATTGACTGATTGACTGTTTTTTAATGGACACATAATTGGTGACAAAGACCTTCCAACAGAGTGTCATTTGCCAGAACGTTTGTAATAATTCACAGCCTGTCTAAATTTCAATTGAACATGCTCCTAATGAGTGGGCTACAGAAATAGACATATACATGTAATTTGAAAAACTTTATAGGGGTTATGGTTTAAATTGAATTGCTTTATATGTGTGTATTTTTTTTTTTTTTGTGTAGTGTAACATAACCTTAGCTCATACATGCATAGATAAATACATAGATAAAAAAAGTGGTTTCTTATTCTCAATGAGTATCACCAACTTTAAGATTATTCACACTAAACTTGAGCTTAGTTGCCTTTTAGGAAAGAAAATAATTATTTTTTATTATAATTTTTATTTCTTTTTTTAAGAAAGGATTTTTTTTCTTTTAGGAAAGAAAAATAACTCAACCCTTAATCCATTTTTACCCGAAGCCTCTTAGGGCATGCTTTTAACATCTATTAATGCAGAATTACTTCAATTGCAAGCTTCCTTTACACCTAGACCCCCTTACTTCACCAGTGCAAGATGGCACCCACCTCTGGGAACCAATCACAGCCGGCCCCCAGCCACCAGCAGCAGATGTAAGCAATTTACTTCTGATTTCTTCATATTCAGTGTGAGACGAGCTTGTGATGACCCACGACCCTGGAGCCTGCAGGATTCTAACCCTATCAAATTAAAGCTCTCTGTTCACCTATTCCTTAGTGCTCCTCCGCTGCTAAGCAGCCATCTCGCTGCGTAGCAACGCTAGGCTGGGGCGTGCTGCCTCATACACCCTGCCTCATCAGCTGCTATTAGGGAAAATATACAGTGCTCTAATTGGATGAGATTCAGCTAAAGGAGTGCAGTTAAAGGTCGGCGAGCTTGGCGTGCGCCTCCTGCTCTTCAAAATAATTTTGCGGTGTCTGTTCTTATTCACCAGCTGTTAAACAATAGGGCCAAAGTTCCAGCTTTGGCTCACTCAGTCCAGCTCAGTAGCTGTTCTTCGGTATGTAGCTCTTGAGTGATGTTGAAGGAGAAGGTAGCTGTGATTAAAGAAGGAGAACCAAGAACCAAGCTCTGACCGAAGCTTCCTATCTATTGGCTGCCATGGCCTTGTTGTGACTCAATTTTATACATTTATATATGATTCATAGAGTCATATTTTCGTTGTAAATTCTTCATCTATGGTGTCAGCTCTCAAGCCTAACATTTTCCAGGGCATTTCCTTATTTCTGTAGGCTATTTAAAAGTGCATGTGGCAGCTCTTTGCAATGGCAAACATACTAATAAGGTTGGAAAATATAGGAGGACTGGTGGTAGCATTTGTTTTAAAGCATTATTTTCATCATGTAAATGTAAAAAGGTAAGCAAGGTCCTTCATAATGGTTGTTTCTAAGATAAAACCCCCTGGGACATTATCATTGATTTCCCCTACCTTTGTTTTCGAATGATAGCTTATCCCCATGGTTTCAGTGGCACAAATATTTTCATTTAGCTCAATTCCTTCTTAAAAAGGCCATGGAAAAAGGAAATCAATATTTTTCAAAAGACTGCACAGCAATGTACATGGCTAAACATCATTACACTGTCCTACGGTAATTGTATTTGGCTTTATTTCCAGTGAACACATTATAAGAACTTATGGCAAGTCAGTAAATTGCTCAATCTCTCAAATATATTATTTAAAATCCTATTTAAAGGATTTTAAGATTAAAGTAAAAAAGGTCTATTTAAAATCACAGCATAAGTCAAAAGTGGGGAGAAATAATAGCTAGCAAGACAGCAACGATCATGTTATAATACATTATTTACTTACATTAAAAACTTTATTAAAACATATGCTGTCTTGAAGCTGTTAATGTTTGCTTTCTATTAGTTAAAAATATTTACCTTTCACAGAGACAGTTAGCCAGGGAACATCATCTGGTTTTTTTGTGGACTCATTAAAGATTGCAGGGGGCTTAGAGACTTACTGTCAGTCAGCTTTACAGCTAAAAGTCCCGGAGCTTGTGGAGCCAGCAGAGTGGGATGTACCCGACCTCCCCAGGCCTCTTGCACTTTTGTCCCCTTGTGAAAAGCCCCCATGCCTCACAATCCCTTCATTTCCCACTCTGTTTGCAGTTGGAATTGAAAAACTTGAATATAGTTGTATGATACATATACATGGATAAATGCATATGCCCTTCCCAAACACATACGAACATGCACTAAAACCCATCATTGACTCCCATTTCCCAAAAGATACAGTATTTATCCTAACAGTGCTGGTGATCTGGGAGAATGTGTCTGTCCATTGATCTACTTTTGATAAAGCCCATTGTGCATCGTGCATGCTAGCTTATCTGCTTCATTCCACTCAGAGTGCCACGCCAGAGCTAATGTGGCTTCGTCTGAGACAGGCACGGCTTTAGGGATTTTGGAATGAGTGTTGTTTCTGACCAACGCTATGCTCTACGAGCCTAAGGGCTCAGCCAGTAGTGCAGCACTTTCACATGGGTTTTTTGCTCTTTCAATCAGGGGAGAAAAGATGGAGAAGACAATGAAAACCTATTCTAGTCTCCTGGGTTTCGCATAAAAATAGAAAGGAGCAAGTGTGATGGAATTATTAGATAAACTCATATTTTCCAGCATCCTCAGTAAAATCTAACAGCTGTTTACTTTCAGTACTGTACAAAGGTCTTGGGCACATGCAAAAAAATTACATAAGCAAAGGTGCCTTTGAAAACATTTCTCCATAAAACAACCTTCTATTGAGAGCAATGAAAAGTAATAAATGAAACAGTCAATATTTAGTGTGAAAACGTTTTTGCTTGGAAAGTATTCAGTAGCGTTAGATTTTTGCAGTTTTTCATGCAAAACCCAGGAGCCTACATTAGTTTTTTTTTTTTTATGTAATGTTTAATGTTAATTTATTTTTTTATTTTTATGTCTAGAAATAATTTTGAACTTGCATATTGGCTCAAATATTTGCATATCTCCTTTTACGAAGGGAAAAAAAATCTTCCCAAACCTACCCAGCCCCATGTGAGAAAGTACTGTAATTGCCCCCTTGCTAAATCATGAATGAAATGTGATTTTTGGAAAGCTGAGTTAAAGTTCACTTGCCATAGCCAGACCTTTTGAATTAAGAACCTGTCTGACAAAATGAAGCACAAATCTAAAATATCTAAAAAGTAAACAAGATCTAAAGAAATTCAAGAACATACAGAATGAGAAAAAAGGTATTGGATGTGTATCAGTCTGGAAAGGGTTACCAAGACTAAGACTTTGGGACTCCATATTGAGAGCCATTCCTCAAAAATTGGAACAGTAGTAAACCTTTCCAGGATTGGCCGACCTTCCAAAATTCCTCCAAGAACACAATGACAACTCATCCTGGAACTCCTACATCTAAAAAATCCAGGCCATTCATGTTCGAAAACCCTCCATTGTAGCTCAATTAAAACAATTCTGAAAAGAAAACTATGTAAAAATTTCTCTACAGTGATGTGAAAGACTCATTGTCAGTTATTGCAAATGCTCAACTGCAGTTATTGGCGCAAACAGTTATTATTTACAGACAGGTCAACTCTGTGACAACAGCATTTACACAGGGTCAGAATGAGAAGAGAAAGTACAAGAAAACAGCATAACCAGAGGACTGATCTTAATTATGCAGGGCTCCCTAAGAGTCAGGCCTGGCACCTTGTGAGTGCTGGGGCATGACCCTGATAAAGGAGAAATTAGTGCTTTTTTTAGCTAAGCTTATCATGTATAAGCCGAAGTAATGTAGTGTGCATTGCTGCATGTCAGTGGGGTACATTTGCGTTCTTTATTTTCATTTTGTAGGTTTGCTAGCAATTACTTTTACTTATACGCCCAGGCTCAGATTATCTTTGTGTTATATAAAGATTTGTTTGATAATTTAAATGAAATGAAAATTTATTTGTATAGCACTGTTAACAGTGGTTATTGTCCAATGCTGCTTTACAGGATCAAAAGAAAATTATGGAAATGAATATGAAATATGTGAGAAAATATGTATAAATCAAAATTATCAGATTGTCCCTGATGAGAAAGCCAGAGGCGACGGTGGCAAGGAAAAACTCCCTGAGTTGGCAATAGGAAGAAACCAGACATAACAGGAAACCCATTCTCATTTGGTGAATAACCGATAGCAGGAATTGTGTTGTTAGGCGACAGGAAATTCAATATACCTTAACGTGTGTGTAAAACATAATATAGAATCCAGTTTGTTACTCGTGGCCCAGGTACAAAACTGTAAAAAAAAAATTCAGTCCTCAACTATTCATGAAATATTTAAAAAATCATTTACTTTTTGACAAATACGCAAGAAAGAAAGCAGGAGGTGGCAAATGCTATCTCGAGGTACTGTATATAAATCTATACAAACTTCAACATGAAAAATATATGCACAAAAAAAAAATCACTGCACGTTAGCATCAATGATGGTCAGACAGTTGACGGTCTTTACAGGAAATATAATAATACACCTTGTTGCCATAATTCAGTGCGAGTTATAAAAAAGTCCTGTTGGAACGACAGCAACTGTTATATACATTTTTTGGGGGCCCATATAGATAGATAGATACATAAAGATATATTGATACATTTTGCTGACACAACGGCCCTGTCCAGACTGTTGAGTCAGATGCTTGGTGGGTCTATTGGCATAGCTCCTGCTGCCTGTCACATTTCACATCTAAGCAAAGACGAGTTGACCCCTGCCACTCAGAACCTTATCGGAACTAACCCAATCGAAAGCATGTTTCTGCTGAGGGGCTGAAAGAGAATGGCAACCAGGTCTACAAAGACAGCCAACCATTGTGACCCCCTGACCTCCCAGCACCTGAAATATGACCCTCATTTACAGACAGGTCACCGCTGCGACAACTGCATTTACACAGGGTCAGTTTAAGATCTGTGTCCTTCATAAAAAAAAGGAAGAAAGAAAAAGAAAAGAAAACAGCATAACCAGAGGACTGATCTTAATTATGCAGGGCTTCCTAAGAGTCAGGCCTAGCACCTTAAGTGGTGGGGCATGACCCTGATAGAGGAGAGATTAGTGCTGTTTTTCAGCAAAGCTTATCATGTATAAGGCAATGTAATGTAGTGTGCATTGCTGCATGTCAGTGGGGTTCATTTGCGTTCTTTATTTTCCTTTTTGTGTATTTATTAGTGTTTTTGTTTATAATTTGCTTAACCACTATATTACTTTGTTGCTCTGGGATTAGCTGATTTTATATTGTCTGCAAACATTTGTAGTGACACCAGAGGTACTGATCTAAAATTGTACAAACATAATTTGCAAAGACACATACAACTAAATTGGTATTAGATATAAATAGAACTTTATCAGGGTCAAGTTATATTACTTGCTGTTGTCAGCAAATTTATTTTATAAAATCCAAGAAAAAAAATAAACGTCCTCTTATGAAATATGGGTTTCTGGTGTGACGCAAGTGATACCTCTGTGATGTGGGTGCTAAATAAAAATACTTTTTTCTCTAAGAATAAGACGATGGACACAGAGAGGCATTGAGATGGTCTGGTCTTTTGGCATACAGCTGTGCTGAAACAGAGCTTTTATTGCTCTGAAGAGGTCTTTTTTTTAAGTGACCTTCTGGCAACACTAAATGGCCCTAACAGGGATAACATAATGCACCATTTAATGGTTAATCAAATTCCCACGGAGCTCAAGTTAGAATTTGACAGATGTTGGACAGTGTTCATCTGCTTCACATTATATGGATATTGACTTATGCCAGGGAATTTGGATGTTTATTTCTATTGTAATTACATGAACATGTATGATCAAGTTTTTTTTTTTTTATATTTGGAAAGGAAGAAACATGAATGCTTTCAAGTTAAAAATGACCCATATGAAATTGATTGTCAGTAGCTGACTATAAAATTTGTCAGGGTATAGCACCAAGCAAATACAAAAACCTCAAATATAATAATAAAAAAAAAACATACCAAAAAGAAACAAAGAGGAAAGATTTAAGAAAAATTGTAAAAGTATAGTGAAGGCTTATATGGCTATGTGGTGGTGCCTAACATGGGGTTCACACTGCGGTCAGAGAAGGCCGTTGAGGCTGGAGCTAGAGGCACAGGCCAGGCTCTGTGTGTAGGTGCCCTTTTGCTGCCCTGCTTGCTTTCATCCCTGCTCCAATCCCACAATGCTCCAGCCGCCCTGTCTGCTATCGACCAATAAGAATGCAGGAGGGGGGCCACAGCACAGTGGGGCTACATCAAAGCCCCAAAGTGGTGAGAGACTCAAGGCCTCTCACATGTGAGAGAGAAAGAGAGAGAGAGAGAGAGAGAGAGAGAGAGAGAGATGGGATGTCTGTTTAAAAAAGAAAAAGCCAGACCGAATGCACCCTTTCTTACAGAAGGGCACAGACAGAACAAAACATCTCATTCTCCTCCCCAAACCAGTATTATGCCAGCCTCACATCCAACAATCAGACCAGTTTTTTTTTTTCATTTGCCTCCCTGCCTCCCCCTTCTGCTTCTTTTACCGCCTAGAGCCAATAGCCCCCTTGAGTGTGTGAACAAGAGAGATAATTTAATAAAGAAAATCCAATCTTCCAGTTTAGGGAACAAAGTTAGATTTGAATGAGTGTAATGTGGTGTCCAAACCTCCTCCATCTCCTTTGTGAATTATATTTTTGTCATTAAATTCAAGAAATACCTTTACCCAATGGTTTTTCTGTCATAATGCACCAGACCTTATAAGGACTAAGATTTTAAAGACTAAAGATTTTAAAAGGACTGAAATTTTTAAGAATGTGAAATCTCCAGAATAATATTAGAGAAAGATTTATTTTGTCTTTTATTTGTTCCATCACATTTTCAAGTGGGTCAGAAGTTTACACACACTTAGTTAGTATTTGGTAGCATTGCGTTTAAATTGTTCCACATGGGTCAAATGTTTTGGGAAGCCTTCCACAAGCTTCTTATGATAAGTTGCAGAAATTTTAGCCCATTCCTTCTGACAGAACTGAGTTACAGTAGGCCTTATAATACATTCACAGGTACACCCCCAGCTGATTCAAATGATAAATCCTATATTTTTTGCATAAAGAAAATTTAATCTACGCTTAAAAAAAAAAACATAATAATTTGTAAATGTAATATTTAATCTATGGATGGAAGAATCAAATAATCAATCAATATCATGTCATAAAATGATTTAATTGAAATGAATATCAGTAAAACATCATGAGCAATCCAGTACTCTGGTGGGAACATTCTGTACAGGTCTGCACATTTATGAGTTATTTCTCTTATTTTCTTTTGCACCAGTGAACTACAGTAATACCAGCGTAGGAACATAATTATTGATGGAAACTTCAAGCACTTATCTAAGTGTTGAAAAAGGGCATCTCCCAAATGCTGTCAATGTTAATTATGTGAATGAAAATAACCCTTCCTTTGCACTTGGTTAAGCATGACTTTTGTGGATGCTTAATTTGTAAAAGTAGACAAGCTAACAAACTGTGAAATAACCTATACAAGATAAAGACATTTGAAGCCTAAGTCTATAGCTCTAAGCCTATAGGATATGAGAAAACTACCTCTGTTCTTTATATAGGGGACAGGAAAGAACTATGAAATAATGAAGCTGTATCAATGGTATCGGGATTGATAGACACATGGCTATTATTTGTGCTTATCAAACAACTTGTTGTAGAGTGATAATAAAAAAGAAAATCAAGAAAAAGTTTACTTGATTGTGTCAAACAGCACTTGGGAGTGGAAGAGGCTGAATTTAAATGCTGCCATTAAGTACGTCTTTACTATTCGTCTAGAAAATATGTGTATTTGTACATCATATGGAGTCAACAATATAGTAGTGATGTCTACAAGACACATGCTGCTCTACCGGGGCCATTTTGCCTCTTACGTAAATGGGAACAGTGACCTTGGCATTGGTCTCACTTTTGGACTCATACTGGCTTGCCAGCTGATGCAGCACGATGCCAGCCAAACATGCCTAGAGCATGCCTAACACAATCCGCATGTGGCTTTCACACTTCCACAACACATTTGCTGTATACACTGCAGATGTAGACTAAACTATGAGAAATCACCCATGGTCTCTATGAAAATTGGTGCTAATGGATTAAAGGGCTAATCTGACTTAAAGGTAAAGAAAAGCAATAAATCCGATAGTCCTGCCTTCCCTCTGTCCTTCTTTACAGTATGCTGACTGGATATGGCACTTATACATACCCATGCACACTGTAGTTCTCTTTGGTTTTTCCAGCCTGCAACCTATCCATCTTCCCTCGTTGTGCATGGAGATGACAGCTGGCATTCGGCTGTTTGCAAAAGGCTTTTTAAAGAAGCATGCGGGGGCCTCTGTCCTCAGCTACATTAAAGTAATTAGCTGCCAAGCAAGTCAAAAGTACCCCCTGTCGAGTGCCAGCAAGGCTGCCGATTGAAGGCGGCATCCTGTTTGACACATCTGGGCAAGGGAGAGTAATGAAAACAGCTGCTTCTGCCCATATGGCATCCAAAAGGCTGGCAAAGCCACAGAATGCAGTGCCAACTGCAGGCAAATTATCCGTCATTAATCCCGGGATCTGACCAGCATACGAGTCGCTGCTAATCAAAACATCTGGGGAGTGGAGGTACAAGAAAGAGGAGACCTCTAAAAGGGCCATATTTTGTGAGGTAAAAAAATAAAATAAAAATAATGTGACTTATAAAGTAAAAAATGCATAAAGGATTAGATGGGAGTGTGTGTGTGCAAACTGCAGGACCCAGAAGCAGTAAAGAGAAAAGGACAAGAATCTGAGCTAATCCTGAATACATCTGTCCTACATCATTTAATAAGTCTAATTTAATTTATTCATTAACACTGGTTATACAGTAAATCATTTAATCTAAACAACAACTTCATGAAATAATGCAATTGATTGCTATAAATTATATGAATAAAAATGTAAATGATAAAATTATATAATAAATATATTAATATAATTAAAATGATAATTATAAATGATAAAGAAAAATAGGGAAAAATGTAAAATCTAATATCTTGTTCAAAAGTTTTAAATGGTCTCTTAAAAATGCACCAATTTCTACACAAAGGGTTTAAAATATTTTCATCTTACCACAAATTGGTCATTGTCTATCAATTAATTTATTTCATGAATAATAACTCACCTCTCCTTCTGCTGATTTAGGATTAACCATGGGAACATAACATTTGACTTTTAAATGCCATCAGCTTTTGAAATCCATGCATGGTAAACTTCTACTTGTAAAAAAATCAATGCTTGGACACAATTTGATTAGCCATAAATTGCCCTCGAATTTGTTTCTGCATTTGTCTATTGCGTGTCCTTTTCGCTCATAGGCTGGCCTGTTCAAACCTGGGCTTCAAATTCCCTCAGAAAGTCTGTGACATTAAAATGTCCTTTGATGTGCTTTCTCCAAGCGGGGAATATAAACAGTAATAGCGATTCTTTAACTTAGTGCTTTTCCGGGGATCAATAGCTCTTAAATGCTACAGTGGGACAATTAAAAATAAAAGCAGGGGTTGCTGGAGTCGGAATCAGATTATACGCCATCGCCCCTAGCTGGCCCTCAAAAGCACAGTATGGTTTCATTGCCAGTCACCCACATAGCACTCGGGGTCTGTGTGCAGCCCATTCATATGCAAGGAAGCTGGTATTCAAGAGCTTTCGAACACCCTTCTATAGCATCTAAATGGAACAGAACTGTGTCTCAGAGACAGAGCCATCATATAAATGCCTGTGTACCAAAATGATATGCCAGGGTTAAGCCAGAAAAGTGTTTTATGAATATGAATATGAATATTTGCATAAAAGTAAGGAAATTCTAATTCCTCTGAAACATAGTATCTATGTGATGGACCAGAAAGTGCTGGAATAATTTTTTTTAATACATTATTGGTTTGTGTCTTTTAAAAGCAGCTCTCTCTGGAAAGTTCTTTAAAATTGGTCTTGTGGGTCAGAACGTAGTGTAATGTCAAACCTCCTGCTGTGATGTCAAACTCAGGTAATGATACAGCTGTAACTAGAGGCAGTAGCATGATGAGCTGCAGCTTCTGATAAACACGGGCAAATCCGAAACAATTAGCTCAGCGACAGCAGGTGCTGCCTGCCTAACACATCTCTTGTTTCTCCCTGTAATGGCCACAAAGTGATCCTAACTTTCAATTAACACGTCCCCTCCGCCTATACACCCCTCGCCAAATGCTCGTTTCTCCACCCTGGCCATTACATGGCGCATGTGGGTAGGCGTGAGGTGGAAGAAGCCAACATGGCATGTCTGTGTGTATACTGTATACAAGATGTTGAGTCACTGAGTTGATTTAAAACAAAGATATCAAGGTTACTTCATAGTATAAGAATTTCATTCACCTTAAACCACTTCCAGATATAATTAAAATGATTGCCAATATTTATACTTTAAATTATATTGATCATAGTGTCATTAAAATAATGTATAAAAATAAAATAGTTAACTCAAAAATTTTGTTCAGTTTAAGAAACATCTCCTATAACATCACTATTTCTCACCGTTGTCATTGTCTATATATCATTGAAGGAGCGAGTTCTGACCAGTGTACAGACAAAACGTTTGTTTTATTTTTATCCATCTATCTCTGTAGTCCAGCTAGGGACTGTGGAGGCTAATGGTGACTATTGTATTTATTCCCATTTTGTACGACAGTGGTAGGACCTTCAGTCAACACTCACATGCTCATTCACACACACAACATTTTTGTTCCAGGGTAAACATTATGTAAATTAGGAAAGATAAATGTGGAGAAAATCTGCAAAATCAGAACAATTTAACAGGTCAGCTACATATAGGGTGGGTGTTTGAAAATGTGTGTTTGTGCATGCATGAAGAGAATTACTTCTCCCGTGTTATTGTTCCTGCCCAAAGGAAACTGTAGTAAACTGATTACCAGAACAAATCTGATTAAGACTTACTTAGCACCAATGATGTTATTTATGTGTTTATTTAATATCCAGGTTATATAATGCTCCATCAATTATATGTTAATACATATTTCTTTAAACTATCAAATGTTTCTCTTTTTAAAATAATAAATAAAATAAAAACAACTTCAAGAGAGTCACCATAGCTTTATTATCTGTCGTCTGCGCCTCCAGGGTTTAGGTTCGATTTCTGGCCAGGCTCGATTTCTGTCTCTGTATGCATGGAATTTGCATGTTCTTCCCATGCTTGGTGGATTTCCGCCGGGTATTTCGATTTCCTCCCACAGACCAAACACACGCAGATTTGGTAAATTGGTGTTTACAAATTGCCTGTAGCGTGTAAATGAGCAGAAGTGTGAATGACTTGAGATCCTACCACGGTCATACAAAATGGGAATAAATAGACTCCATTGGCCTCCACAGGCCCAAGTTGGACTACAGAGATTCCCAGATTGAGATGGATGAATATAGATAAAAAAAAAGGTTTTGTTTGTACAACTCGCTCTGTCAATGATATTTTTATGTTTCATACATTGGACAGACATACAGACATATTCATATGTCTGTCCAGCTGATTTTGTCCCAGCACCATGCAAAAATGGCTTGACAGAATGTAATAAAACTTTTCCAGTTTTCAGGATTTTCCTGAAGTTAAATCTCACTCACTCACTCATCTTCCACACGGCTTTATCCTGTATTCAGGGTCGTGGGGACCTGGAGCCTATAGAAGCTTATGACATGAGGCAGGGTACACCCTGGACAGGGTGCCAAGCCACCGCAGGGCACACACATACACTCACACACTCATTCACACTAGTGATGTGCGGGTCGTCTGGTAACCCATGGACCCCGCAGACCCCGCGGGTAACCCGCGGGTAACCCGGTAGTCCAGAAGACAGTTTGTTGGGCATAACCGATGGACCCCCTTAAAGAGGAAAGATAGGGACACTGGCTCAAACATATTAAACACAGATAAGAGCATAGAAGAAAAGCATACATCAAGACCATTAGAAGTAGTGTTAATGTTCTGCCTAAGAGAGGCCACCTTGTCAACAAAAATTCATCAGAAGTCGACCTTGATCCATGTTTCAGAACATTGCAAACTGGATTTGTAACAGACTGAATTGTATTAAATAACACACTAGGACGATTACAGCTGGTGGAAATTATATTTGACAAGTACATACAGTAAACTACTGCTGAAAAGTTTGGGATTACTTGCAAATGTCTTTGTTTTTGTTTAGTGATTTATTTTCTAGATATTTTTCAAGACCAAAGCTTACCTCTACTGCAGAGGAGAGATTTACTCAGAGTTACCAGCTTAAAAAAAAACACCAATTAACAGCACCTCAGATTTGAGCAGTTATGAAGCCTTTACAGATCATGAGTGGCAGATACATCTTAACATTAACTGTTTAAATGAGATTATTGCATATTTTGGATGCCTTTAGCAATGCTTTACAATGTAAAAAGAAATAAAAATCAGAAACAACCTTGGAGTTAAAAAGTAATCCCAAACTTTTGAGCGGTGGTGTACATTAGCTTCTTTAAGCATTTGATAGTCAGAAAGACTATACCCTAAGAGTACACCCTGTGATACATGTAACTTGTCTTTCTTCCGCATGCGCTTGTCTGCAGTGCTGCCTGAGGGCACGTGTGGTATCATTAAGCAATGGGTCAGGTTTGGTTTTCATGAATCTGTCCTTAAAAGGTGTAATAGAGTCCAAAATATTTTGGACACAGAGGAGAAGCTATTGTAGCTCATCCTGGATGTAGAAATTTGTGTTCATGAATGCAGCAGCAAACTCTTTAGCTTTGGTGGAAGTAATGGTACGGCAGCTAAAATCTGAGGCAAGAAATTTGATAGCAGAAAGAGAAGCAGTAAATAAAAAAATAACAATAAAGTGGTCCGTCAATTATTTCTGAGATGGATACTGGAAGCCCATGTAAGATCATAAGGTCCAGTGTGTCAGTGTGACCTGATTGTGTCAGGTCAAAAAAGTTAAAAAACTTGGAAACTTATTTACCAGTTGGGTGGACGGACAACAGACATGAATAATAAAATCTCCACAAATGAGCAAACTATCATATTCTGGCATCAATTCAGAAAGTAACTCTTTAGATAGCACACAATACAAGACATGCAAACTGAATCAAAACAAGTTCTAGATCAAAGCTACTGTAGCTTTTACACAAATGTAAACGGCAACAAAGATTTGGTACCATTTAGTATTTAAATATACGTGCATATTAACTTGACTTATAGTATGAATTATGAAGAGTATGAATACAATCCTCTGCGATTTTGGTCCATGTTGGCATTATTGCATCACATAATTGCTGCAGATGTGTCACTGCACATTTATACTGTGAATTCTGCAGCATTCCATCGTTTGGATTCAAATCTGGTGACTGGGAATTCCACTGAATTCACTGCTCAAATGAAATTAATTTGTGGTGAGGTGCATTATTATGTGTGTTGGAAGCGGTGTGTGTTGGAAGCAGTAATTATATGATGGGTAAACTGTGGTGACATTACTAACCTGAGCTATTGACATAATGCAGGATGGGTCCAGTTTAGGTGAGCTTGTGACCAGACCAGTGTAGCTTCAGATTCCTGTTCATGGCTCACAGGAATAGAATCAGAATATTTTATATTGCTATATCCTATATGGCATCAAGGTATGTCCTGAGAAGCTTTTATGCTTACAACAGTGGATGTTAAAATACTGTAGTGGTCTTTACCCTGTTGTAGACATTATCAAAAGCATGTCAGTAAGGATATATTTTATGTAACCATTTTTTAAGCCATGCAAAATGAACATGAAGTGTTATATATCTGCATTACACTTACACATTGTGCTTAATATATTTTATTAACAATACCTATAATTTTAATTTAGGGAACATTTTTATGTATCAAAATAATAATATGGAATAAAAATGCTTTATGTCCTTTTATTTACTGGTCATATGCATTTCGTGTTGACTTACCATTAATTATATGAGATATCTGAATTTTAGACACCTTATTTAATTTAGTTCTTCATTTAAATCAGCTATATAATAATAATAATAATAATAATGTTGCCCAAACTGACCATGCTAACGCAGATCGAAACAGTCAACTTGCTGATACATACTGAAAAATAAAACTTACACAGTGAATGTATTTAGCTCTCAGGGGAAAGTTATTTATCAATGTTCTTCTAGTTCTAGCACTCTATTGACCTTGTTTAACGGGCAATGGCAGCTTACAGAAAAAGGAATAATAATAATAATAATAATAATAATAATAATAATAATATAAATAAAAGCAAGTCCTATAAGTGCCTGAATAAATGTGCCTTAAAAGAAGTTGGACATAACTTTCCTTTTACTATATTAACCCTAGATATTACAGTTTTAAATGGGTATATACTGTATGTCTATATGAGGTTTTTCATAACCTTCACTCTTTATGGGGAATGTGGCATAGCTCTCTCAGGAGGCATCTTTTACATGCTTATCTAATGTGAGAAAAGTCAAGATTTTAAGCTTTTATGGAGGAACAGGTGACACTTGGCCATGCAACTGCTTGTCTGCTTGTCTCCATTATTTATGAGCCCCTAAATTGTTGTGTGTTTAAAAATTGCTGTATTTCTGTAATGGTTTATGACATGTTTTTATCAAATTCCTTAATCGCTAAAAGTATTGACATAGCTCATCGCTAAATCTTCATTTTAAATTCAACGTGGTGGAGTATAGAGGATAAATGACAAAAAAAAAAAAAACATATGGAACCTTCATGGAAATGACTGAACATAAGTCCTAAGTTAGACAGAATACACAACACAATAAAGGTAACACAAAAGTATTTGCCCTACCTATTTAATAGTGCAATGGTCAACAGAACTATATAGTGTAATGAAAGATTTTGTCCTGAGAGCAAGGCACTACTAGTTTATTGGATGTGGCAAACATTATAATACTTAAATTTATAATACACAGAGAATGACTTGCTGGTTGGTCT
Source organism: Clarias gariepinus (assembly GCF_024256425.1). Lineage (NCBI taxonomy): Eukaryota > Metazoa > Chordata > Actinopteri > Siluriformes > Clariidae > Clarias > Clarias gariepinus. The sequence continues at coordinate 21,634,647 of NC_071106.1, forward strand.
TTTCACTGCAGGTTAGTTTTATTATTACTTATAAGTAGAGTTGATAGCCTTCAGCTATGAACACTACATGACCTGATGACTTTAAATGCTTGCATATGTGGGGCTATTTTTAAACAGCAATTCCTCTATTTTAAACAGCATACATGTGAGCCAAACACCACTGTAAAAGGTAAGCACGGTAACAAGTGCCCAACAAAATAAAGCATTAATTCTGAATGGAACCATTTCAGCAGTTGCAATAATTATGCTGCTGAACTTTTAATATAATAACAATTTAATGCATGTTTTTCCATGTCCCTGTTTGTAAAAGCTATGCAAGCATGTAACTAAATATTGCAGCAATTAGCCAAACACCACAAGAAGCAACATGCTTGGAAGGAGCTCAAAAAATCCATGTATGATTTGCCATCCTACCAACATTTATTTCTCTTTCTTTTTTTCTTATTACTTAACAGAAGTATTTGCTTTCTTGGAAAGATATTATCCAAATGAACTTAATTATGTTTGTACAGCTGCACTGTTCAGCTGCTAACTGACACAGAATTTCCCACTTATTTGGATCTTTTGAGCCCTTGAAGCCATGTACAGTGGTGTGAAAAACTATTTGCCCCCTTCCTGATTTCTTATTCTTTTGCATGTTTGTCACACAAAATGTTTATGATCATCAAACACATTTAACTATTAGTCAAAGATAACACAAGTAAACACAAAATGCAGTTTTTAAATGATGGTTTTTATTATTTAGGGAGAAAAAAAATCCAAACTTACATGGCCCTGTGTGAAAAAGTAATTGCCCCCTGAACCTAATAACTGATTGGGCCACCCTTAGCAGCAATAACTGCAATCAAGTGTTTGCGATAACTTGCAACGAGTCTTTTACAGAGCTCTGGAGGAATTTTGGCCCACTTATCTTTGCAGAATTGTTGTAATTCAGCTTTATTTGAGAGTTTTCTAGCATGAACCGCCTTTTTAAGGTCATGCCACAACATCTCAATAGGATTCAGGTCAGGACTTTGACTGGGCCACTCCAAAGTCTTCATTTTGTTTTTCTTCAGCCATTCAGAGGTGGATTTGCTGGTGTGTTTTGGGTCATTGTCCTGCTGCAGCACCCAAGATCGCTTCAGCTTGAGTTGACGAACAGATGGCCGGACATTCTCCTTCAGGATTTTTTGGTAGACAGTAGAATTCATGGTTCCATCTATCACAGCAAGCCATCCAGGTCCTGAAGCAGCAAAACAACCCCAGACCATCACACTACCACCCCCATATTTTACTGTTGGTATGGTGTTCTTTTTCTGAAATGCTGTGTTACTTTTACGCCAGATGTAACGGGACACGCACCTTCCAAAAAGTTAAACTTTTGTCTCGTCGGTCCACAAGGTATTTTCCCAAAAGTCTTGGCAATTATTGAGATGTTTTTTAGCAAAATTGAGACGAGCCTTGATGTTCTTTTTGCTTAAGTGGTTTGCGCCTTGGAAATCTGCCATGCAGGCCGTTTTTGCCCAGTCTCTTTCTTTTGGTGGAGTCGTGAACACTGACCTTAATTGAGGCGAGTGAGGCCTGCAGTTCTTTAGTTGTTGTCCTGGGGTCTTTTGTGGCCTCTCGGATGAGTTGTCTCTGCGCTCTTGGGGTAATTTTGGTCGGCCGGCCACTCCTGGGAAGGTTCACCACTGTTCCATGTTTTTGCCATTTGTGGATGATGGCTCTCACTGTGGTTCGCTGGAGTCCCAAGGCTTTGGAAATGGCTTTATAACCTTTACCAGCCTGATAGATCTCAATTACTTTTGTTCTCATTTTTTTCTGAATTTCTTTGGATCTTGGCATAATGTCTAGCTTTTGAGGTGCTTTTGGTCTACTTCTCTGTGTCAGGTAGCTCCTATTTAAGTGATTTTTTGATTGAAACAGGTGTGGCAGTAATCAGGCCTGGGGGTGACTACAGAAATTGAACTTTTAACTGTGATAAACCACAGTTAAGTTATTTTTTAACAAGGGGGGGCAATTACTTTTTCACACAGGGCCATGTAGATTTGGAGTTTTTTTTCTCCCTTAATAACATAATCTTCATTTAAAAACTGCATTTTGTGTTCAATTATGTTATCTTTGACTAATAGTTAACGGTTTTTGATGAGCAGAAACATTTAAGTGTGACAAACATGCAAAAGAATAAGAAATCAGGAAGGGGGCAAATAGTTTTTCACACCACTGTATAGCTTTTATTAGAACATCAACATATGCACTTTAATTTTTCTCTATAATGGAAGGGAACCAATGCTATCTTCAACTTAAAAATTAAAAGTTTACATATTTTTATTTAAATTTAAATATGCAGCTAAACAAAACACCTCATAACATGAGTATGCTGTTAGACTTAAGGTAGAAACCAGTAGTTTCTAACCTAAGCCAAAAAAACATGATTAACTTTATTGCAGCGCTATAATGTCCTAATTGAACATGAAAAGAAGATAAGAAGTAATATTTTATATATATATATATATATATATATATATATATATATATATATGAAAGACACATAACAAATGCATGTATTTGAGTGTCAGCATCAGTACTGATCAGGTATTGAAAGTGTTCTTTAGTCTTCCTAACACCAGTGTGCTAAAGATGGTCTTGCAGGAACTAATCGAGAAAGACTTACTGTTGTTGCTGTTACATAATTAGGTAATAAAGTTTTGAAATCCCTGATATTGTTGTAGAATCAAGGAAATTATTCACCAAAAAAATAAAAAATAAATTTTTTGCAAGTGAACCCAAGCTTTTCTGTGATAGTGTATTTAACAGTTTAAATTATACTGCCTTGGATAAACAGGTTTATAAGTTTTTTTTCTGTCTCTAATTTTAGAATACAATCATTTCCAATTTTGCCGTTGTAATAAAAATAACTGTACACTGTAAAAAAAATTCATAATTTTAACAGTAAAATAATGTAATTAGTTTAACAGAGTAAGACCTTAAATTTAACAGTTAAAAACATATGAAAATATGGTTTATTGCAGTAAAATCTACGATATACTGTATTTATAAAAAGGAAACTCTCAGAGAAGGTATTTGTTACTAATATCATGAAGCATCAGTTTATATTTGACTAAACCTTTGTTGATAGATTTTAAAAATCAAAAACTGGCAGCTGTGGTTGCCAGAAATTTACCATAAAAAATATGGTAGCAACATTATTAGTTGTACGGGATTGCACTCATTATACTGTATATTATATTTTACAGATTTTAATATTATTTTCTACGGTTTATAAATAAACCGCAAATTTTACTGTAAAAAACTGGCAGCTGTGGTTGCCAGAAATGTACTGTAAAAAATACGGTAGCAACATTATTGGTTGTACGGGATTGCACTCATTATACTGTATATTTTTTTACGGATTTAAATATTTTTTTCTATGGTTTATAGCTGTCTAATTTGCATTAACCAAGGACTTTAAAGTCGTGAATGGTATTCCGCCATTTGATCACTGTGGCAAGGACAGCCTGCTAGCAAGTGCCACTTTGCCCGCCGCCACCGCTCACCAGCCTGTGCCCGCATGCCAGCAGGGCACTGCCCACCAGACCTGCTCGTGTACGTTTCCTTCCCTTTTTTCCTTCCTTAAATACTACTAAATACTTTTCCGTAAGACCTCGCCACATGTTCGTGTTTGTTGTTGCCCCCCTTGTGCCAAACATATTCAACACTCCAGTGCAGTGTGCACTTAAAAACCATAATGCAGGACAGAGGACATAAAATAATTTTTCGTCGTTATAAAAACCCTTCTATAAAATTATATGCTTAGATTGTCTGCCCAAAACGCTTAAAAATGTCCACCCTGACATTTGTATATTTGATTTTGAAAGTTTAAATATTGTTTTGCTGTCTTTATTAAAAAATACATGGGACCCTGCTGATGTCCAAGTCTTAAATAAATTTTGATGGGTTTTGATAATTTGATTTAGGTTTGTATTTATTAATTAGTATAAAAGTACTCTTAATAGTTTTTTAACAGTAAAATCCGAATGCTTAGCAATGTAACTTCTATCTCTTTTAGCTCCCAGCTATTGTGATAAAATGATGCTTTCACAGAATTGCTGAATTAATTCACTGTGGTTATTCATAATAAAAAAAATAATCCAACAAGACAGCAATTGTTTAGCAAGCATTGTAGTTTAGTGGTTAGCACTGTTGCCTTGTACCTCCAGGGTCCAGGTTCCATTCCCATCTCTGTGTGCATGGAGGTTGTATGTTCTCCCCGTGGTTGCCCCCCCCCAAAAAAAAAAAAAAATACAGGATAAAGTTGTATAGACAATGAGTGAGAGCGAGTGAGTTCTGAGCTGTAAAAAGATGGAAATAAACCATTATTATTACAACATAAATCTTTAAGTTAGACAGTTCTGAGCTGTAAAAAACATGGTTATGATCCGTATTTGTTAGAATGTAAACCCTGGAATTTGATGGGAATAAACAGTTTTTATAACAAAATAAACATGTTATTTAGACAGTTATAAACCATAAAAAAACTATTAAAATCTGTAAAATATACATAATAATGAGTGCAATCCCGTACAACCAAAATCATTGCTACCATACTTTTTACCATAGAATTCTGACAACCACAGCTGCCGTTTTTTTTACGTAAAATGTAAAATTTATTTTTTACAGTATAATGTTCCTCATCTTTGGGATTTTATTACACAGTGTGTGTGCCTTCAACATCTGCCTTAAGTCAACTGGAGCATTCTACTAAGGGGCCTATAAAATGAACAGTGGCTCCTCCAAATTCGTAGCCCTGCTCAGTAGTACCCTGCATGGCTTCACACAGATTGAGATATTTACAAACTGTCACCTTCGATAAATCGCTGTCACTGATGACAGTGCTCACAGTCCCTTAGGTCTGGTTTTAAGGAGGAATTTGACACTGTTTCCTTCATCACCATTGACAACTGCTGGTTGGAAACTGTGTTTGGCTTGGCTGTGTGACAAGAAAGAGCAACCCCTCCTTTATTCACCAACAAATGTCCTATTCTATCATCCTTTAATGCCCTCCTCTGTCTCATCACTGAGCAAATACATACACTCCTTATGGTTATTAGTTATCTGACATGCTGCAATCATTGAACTCCATTAGGCATAGCAAATCCCTTTCTCCCTGTGTGTAGGATGGAATGGGTTCTGCCAGATTTCCCTCAGCTGAAATTAAAATGTGTCATGTCCGCCATGGCTGGAGAAATAGGATGTGTTGAGATGGTCCCTTTGAATCATTTTTGGCAGCTCTTTACTTCATGTACATTCTGATTAACGTCACAAACTCTAGTCAGGTGGCAGTAGAAACATAAATTTAGTCCAGTTTGGCCCTAAGAACATACAGATATAAATGCTGACTGGTTCTTTATTTATTCAGCCATAGTACAAACCCACTGTGGGTAGAATTAACGTTTTTTTTTTTTTTTGGTAAAATCACAAAAAAGGACACAGATAATGTTCTGATCAGTGTGTTTCAGACTCTTTTTTTTTTGCCACAATACTTTACACTTGGCCTCATTAGGCATAACACCATTGATGTTAGACCAAAAAATGGTATCAAATATGGCAAGAAACTTATAAAGGAGGTTAATGAGAAATTTAACAGAGCCCCATGGAGCTTCAAAGAAAAAAGTAACAAAAAGGTTATGTCTGCCTCTAATAAAGCTGTCCTTTCTGCCTCTCCGGTTGACCTCTCTCAACAACAGGAAATGCAATGAGCCTGTTAGTTTGAGTCACAGTGCTTTATGAGTTAGGTTATTTCCACTGCAGCTCCACGGTTAATAGCCATCTGATATACCTACAGTGGAGAATAGGCACAGTTATGATAATACCATAACCAAGCATTCACCATGAAGCCGTTTAAGATTTCGCAGATAAAAGTGAAACACTAGAGCAGCAAATTTGTTAATGCCATTAAACGATGTTACCAGGAACCAGAGCTGACAGAATATGATCCCACAAGACACAGTGGCCGTCAAAATAATTTATATCTGACCAGTACAAGTCGTTGGGTTCGAGATCTGTGCCAGTGTCACTGCTGGTATCTGGTTACTCTGTACTCTAGACAGAACACAAGTGTTTAAGTAGTTAAAGGAAATGGGCTGCTAAGAAAGACCCCTAGAATGTAATTTTATATTTAAATCAAACTAAAGGGCAGTTTAATAAAAACTACATACAGTATGTGTTTAATAAAAAAAATCTATAGATATACAAAATCATCCATAGCATAGCTGAGGCTCATATATTTAAATTCTGAAATGTTTATTTAAAAAAAAAAAAAAAAAAAAAACATCCCAAACTGTATGAGATGATATTTTGAAAGCCCAAATTCTGTTAAGCAATTCTCTATAGAAAAGTTAGATAAAACTTAACAGTTCACCTACAGTATCACTCCTCATACAGCCAAGAGATGGTGTTGATTCTCAGCCAAAAAAGCTCTAACAATATTCAAGGGTCATAATTTCTATTCAAATCAATGCCAAACTTAAATGGGACTAAATGTTTAACTCAAAGACATGCAAGTTGGTTCTCTTTTGACATCCGACCTTGGTTTCCATCTATAAACTTCCCAGACAACCTTGACTTCTGGAAAGTGAGAACAAAATAATAAACAAAAATAAGTAATGAACCTTCACTGCAGTTTAAGAATTCCATGCTAAATTAATTCCAGCAACTCAAGTATATATACTTTTTAAGCAAAGCTGCTTATGTACGACATAAGCCATCATCTGTAACTGAATATTCAGCTGCTATATGAGCATATACATCTATAATCAAAGTTAGACACAGGGGAACAGGCATAGCGAGGTTAGACAACTTATCAACATCGATAAATGGGCCATAATAGCCCCACAGGGCCAGGAGGAAAATAGCTTGTCTTCAAGCCACCATATTCAGTGATCAGGTTTATTACATTCATAGTGGTAATGTGATCTGTCACAGTGTTGCTAATACACTTCTGTGGGCTGTCATCTGGCTGCAATGCTTATCAGGGCTGCTGCACTGATGATTTGCCCTCTTGTCAGGGGCAATTACAACTGAATGTGGCAAGGTTGTGGGCCAGGAAAGTGTTATTACAGCTGGAGAGGCATGACGTGATGACAGTTCAGAACTGGCAGGTACTAAAGAAGGCTCTTCTTTACAGGGAGCCATTTGTGTCTCAACTTATTATTTAAATAGCTTAAGTACAGTGTGTTTTTTCCAGTGCCTGACAGATACAAAAGATTCAAAAGTATCAAAAGTGATGTGTTATGCTTGAATTAAAATGGCACCAACAGACAGGGAAATATGTTGTTTAATAAAAGGCCATCTACTACAAAGCTTATACAGCAGGACTGAATATACTCTCTCGCTGCTGTAGAAGAAATATGGAAAATATTCACTATGTAGAAGTGCTGCTACTTCAAAGAAGCAGAACAATTTTTTAGATTCAATTAATTCAGTCAGCACTTCAAATTGCTGATCCTAAAGTGAATCTTCATTTGACCTTGAGCAGCTCACACTGTGCGCACAAAAATGTGTGACATTTGAATGAACTACTCTGAAGTGCTTGACTGAAGTGACACTGTTTTGAAACTTTTGCCTAGAGCTCTGATTACTCTGGTCGAAAACATCTCTGAAATGTCAAAAATACATGTGATTAATCTGGAGTCAAAGGCACATTTTCTGAAACTTTTTTAAAGAAATCATAGAAAAAAAATATCAAACTGGAAATAAGGTGAGGTCAGCCTTCACGGATGTCAGTATGATGTGTCAATTCCACACACTTTCTCACTTGCAGGCTTTGTAGTACCTCTCTCTTTTTTCTGCTGAAAACAGGCAGATTATAAATACACCTCCCTATGACCTTGAGATCTTGGTGAAGAGCTTTATGCCAGCTTTTCCTCATTACCTGGTTTTAAAAGAATTTATTTGGTCCTACAGGCCACATTATTGTAGGAAAAGATGCCCATGGGACAAATAAGAAAAATTGTGTGGGGACCTTCATTTAAAAAAAAAAATTCACAGTACATTCCCCCAGTAGGGATCATATATACAATCATTGGCCTCTTAAATAGAAACACTTGTACACTTGGTCATTTATGCAGTTATCTAGTCAGACACTTTGGATAAAACCATGCAGTTTTAGGGTTACAGTTAATGCTTACATCAATCATAACGTGAAAAAATTTGTGGAAAAAGGAAAATGTATCATGTGAGAGGATAGAAACCTAAATTATATATTTTAAACAGAATTAAAAAAAAGCACTCAGTACAACTATGGCAAGTAAGGCATCTCAGAATACACATCGAAATTTGAGGCAGGTGAGTTACAGCAACAAAAGTCCACTCATGTAAACCAAGAACAGGAATCTAAGGTTGCAGCAGACACAGACTTGTTGAAACTAGACAGATAAAAAGGACAGAATTCACATTATAACAATTTAAGACCCAACAACAACCACCACAATAAAAACAATAATGAAAATAATAATAATAATAATAATAATAATAATAATAATCTATTTCTGGGCAAAAAACTCATGTTGCTTAATAGTAATACTAATATTGGGGTTAATCAAAATATGTTTAAAATACATAATATATTATTATTTACAGTATAATTATTATAATTTGTTTAACAATTATAGACTGCCTGGCAAAGAAAGTCACCATTTAAGAAGCGTCAATTAATTTGGCTGCTTCAAGCAAAGAAAACATCGAAGGAGATTTGAAGTCACTGGAACTGAGTTAAAACCATTCAAAACATATGTCAAATTAGTAGAAATGTGCTATTGTGGTCTGTATTATAATCTTACAGTGGGTCACATCATCACATCAGTATTGTAATTATCAGTAAAATGTAATCATTAAATCAATATACTGTAGCACAACTATAACATAAAAATTATTCACTACTTTTTTGTATTTACTTATTTACTTCCGCCAAGTAAAGGATCATCCTTAGTGTATATCAGAAATGGGCGCATGTAGCTAATGGACGTTTATTGACCTTGTAGGGAGAATAGAAACACAGCTGTGCCTTTATTCTGACTAAAAATGTTATTTGAGTAAACAAACTTTTCATCATGTCAGTGAAGTGGGGGAGAAAGGAATTTTCCCACAAAATACTCCTAGCTGTTTTTTCTTTTATATATGATAAAAGCTGTAATTCCCATGTGAAAATGCATGAGCAAGCTTCCTCCTCTGACAGTGGTACAAATGGACAGTGTGGTATGATCATGAGCTCTAAATTCAATTGAATTTTATTTACATAGTGCTTTTAACTATGGTCATTGTCTCAAAGCAGCTTCACAAAATGAAAATAAAATTTATGTAAAAAATGTGTACACACACACACATACACAAATACGCACTCAGAAGAATGGCTAAATATTTGCCCTCCACATTTGCCTTGGATTTTATGACTATAGCTATATTTGTGGTTAATCATATGGTCATAGAGCACCTATTAAATTGTGATATAACAAAAGCTCCTGTTAAAAAAAAAAGCACAACTTCAACCCTCGTAAATACATTTTGCACATTAATTGTTTTATGTTAATGCAAGGATTGATTTATACTGTTGATTGCACTAAGATACAGGATGTGTTTTCAGTTTCTTTAGATAGCACTATAAACAGCTGGGGGAAAGTTCTGCTTCACGAACCTTCCCTCAGAAACACCACTTTAAAACATATTTACTGTGTCAAACATGTGAAGCATGAGGTTATTTACCATAATGGACCAAGATTTGTTCTTTATAAAGCTGCGCTATATTTCAAACAAAAGTCTTAAAATATGTAGGATTGTTAGGATTTTTAAGATTGTTAAACTGAGAGTGGAACAGTTTTAATGCATCAATTCAACCTTTAAAGCTAATTATGTAAATGCAAAAAGAAAGAAAATGAAAAATTCACTAAATAATGACATTTAATTATTTTAAAGATTCATCATTATGTCAGCTACTTCTAAACAGGATTGATATTTTTATTTAATATTGTATATGGACTACATTTATATTACAGTCAGTTTTGGCCAAGCAATTTGATTCCTTTAGCCACTATGGTAGACCACTCCTCAGTGTGGCTGAAGGAGCTAAGCAGAGTTATTAGAGGTGCTACACAACAGCAGTCATGTTAACTGCAGTGTGAGGTATGAATAACTCATCTCAGCTCATGACACGACAACAGAATGCCTTTGATAAAATGTTGAAATTACTAATAGCTTTAACATTTTGCATAGGCGATAACTTAAAAGTGATAAAAGTGGTAACATTAGCATTAACATTACTTTTTTGGCCTTTACTATCATTAAGTTATTTGATTTCTCAAATTTCTCAGTATTTAGAATACTATTTCATAATACAGTTTTAGACAATGAAATGGAATTTTGCCCCCTCAAAAATGCACGATACATTTGGTTCTCATAATCTTTAGAACACTAACTTTTGGATGCCAGCTTAATGCTAGTTCCACTGGTAGGACATGGCAATGCCAAATAGTTGATAAAATAAACAAACAAATCATAATTTGTTAATAAAAAAGCCTTTGTAGAGCTGTTCTATTAGAGTCATATCACAGTCAAGGTTGGGCTGTTGCACTGTTGAGCTGTCAGCACAGCTTTGAAGCTGTCATGGACTCAAGGGTGGCAGCCCAATATTCAGTACAATATCAATACTCTTTCACACGTAATCAAGATCTATACTATAGTTCTAAGTTTTAAATTAACGTTTGGCAAGTTGGTAAGGATATTATTAATGACGAGTAATCTTTCCAACAATTTGTTACAGATGGATTATTCCACTTATATTACAATACCAGTGGGTCAAACATCTGTAAACAATCAGTTGACTGTGCCTATATTAACGAGGTTGAAAACTTTCAGAAAATTATGTCATTGTTTTGGAAACTTCTAACAGGCTAATTAACATCAATTGTGGGTGTATCTCTGGATGTACTGTACAGATGCATCTCAATGAATTAGAACATTATTGGAAAGTTTATTTATTTTTTTAATTTAATAAAAAAATCAAATCCATATATTATAAACTGTAGATTTATCACACACAGTCAAATTTATTGCAACTTTTTATTTCCTTTAAGGAAAACAGCTAATAAAAATCCAAAATTTAGTCATAAACTCAAAACACCTGCAAAAATTTCCTGAGCCTTTAAATGTTCTCTCAGTCTGGTTCAATAAGCTGGTTGTTTACAGACTGCTGTATCCAAGCACATTAATGGAAAGTTAAATGGAAAAAAAAAAAAAAGCTTTAAGAGGATTGTCAAGTGAACCCCATCAAGAATTTAGTGGATTCATAAGAAGTGGGCTACAGCTGGAGTCAGTTGTAGCCCATGACATGGGCTGAAATTTAGGTTTTCATCAGCTGTAATAATAATCTGTAATGACTCTACATAATATGAGTTTTACTTTTGGTATTTAAATACTGAAATTAATCATTATTTTTTATAATATTTTAATTTGTGCCTCTTTGCTTGACATAAAGAAAGATTGCAGACCTCTGCAAGTCTGGTTTATCCTTGGGATCAGTTTACAAATGCCTGAAGGTACAGTACCACATTCATGTACAAACAATACTATGCAAATGTAAACACCTTGGGAGCCACCATAATACTCAGAAAGGAGACACATTTGTACATTTGTACAATCCCAAAACCCCAACAAAGGACATTGTGATGTTACTTGATTGATAAAGTAAAACATCATATATCAACAGAACCTGATAGGCTGTTCACCAAGGAAGAAGCCACTGCTACAAAATGATCATAAGAGTTTAAGGAACCCTCATCATGGTGGAAACACAGCTAAAAGAGGAGCAAAAATCCAGATAATTATTGAATTAAGTTGTCAGCCAGGAACCTTGGTCCTAAATGGGTCTTCATTATATATATCTGCAAGCGTCTATATATATATATGCAACCACGGGGGGCGCAATCCATTGTCTTCTTGTGCCAGTCCCAAGTCTGGATAAATGCAGAGGGTTGTGTCAAGAAGGGCATCCGACGTAGAACATTTGCCAAATCAATGATGCGAATTACGAACATAATTCCCATACCTTATCGGTCGTGGCCCGGGTTAACAACAACCGCCACTGGTGTTGTTGACCTACAGGTGCCGGTGGAAATTGGGCTATTGTTGGTCGAAGAAGGAGAGGAGGAAGGCGTGTTTAAAAGCAGAGAGAGAAGAGAAAAGGCAAGAGTTTAGGAGTGCTAGTATGGACTTTGAATGTTGGGACTATGACAGGGAAGGGAAGAGAGTTGGTTAATATGATGCAGAGAAGGAAGGTGGATATACTGTGTGTCCAGGAGACCAGGTGGAAAGGTAGCAAGGCCAGAAGCTTAGCATCAGGGTTCAAATTGTTTTACCATGGTGTGGATAGGAAAAGAAATGGGGTAGGAGTTATTCTGAAAGAGGAGTTTGTAAGGAATGTTCTAAAGGTGAAGAGAGTATCAGATAGGGTGATGAGTCTGAAGCTGAAAATTGAAGGAATAATGTTCAATGTTGTTAGTGGTTAGGCCCCACAGGTAGGATGTGAGTTAAAAAAGAAGGAGAAATTCTGGAGTGAGTTAGATGAAGTGATGCAGAGCATCCCCAGAGGTGAGAGAGTGGTGCAGACTTCAATGGACATGTTGGGGAAGGGAACAGAGGTGATGAAAATGTGATGGGAAGGTTTGGTCTTCAGGACAGGAATGTAGAAGGACAGATGGTGGTGGACTTTGCAAGGAGGATGGAAATGGCAGTAGTAAATACTTTCTTCCAGAAGAGGCAGGAACATAGGGTGACATATAAGAGTGGAGGCAGAAGCACTCAGGTCGACTACATCTTGTGTCGACGTTGTAATCTGAAAAAGTTCAGTGACTGCAAAGCGTTGGTAGGGGAGAGTGTAGCCAGACAACACAGAATGGTGGTGTGTAAAATAACCCTGGTGGTGAGGAAGGTGAAGAGGACAAAGGTAGAGCAGAGGACAAAGTGGTGGAAGCTGAGAAAGGAAGAATGTTGTCTCCATCAAGGCATTTTCGCCCACAGGACTGCCGCATACTGGATGTTTTTCTCTTTTCACACTATTCTTTGTAAACCCTAGAAATGGTTGTGTGTGAAAATCCCAGTAACTGAGCAGATTGTGAAATATACTCAGACCGGCCTGTCTGGCACCAACAACCATGCCACGCTCAAAATTGCTTAAATCACCTTTCTTTCCCATTCTGACATTTCAGTTTGGAGTTTAGGAGATTGTATTGACCAGGACCACACCCCTAAATGCATTGAAGCAACTGCCATGTGATTGGTTGATTAGATAATTGCACTAATGAGAAACTGAACAGGTGTTCCTAATAATCCTCCAGGTGAGTGTGTAAATAAATAAATAAATAAATATATATATATATATATATATATATATATATATGGGTCAATGACGTGACACCCCCTTTTTCTGTCCGGGTTAATTTTATTTTGCAGAAAAAAATTAAAAATACATCAAAATTTCTCATCTACTTGTTCTACCTTCTTTACCTACTAAACCACTCTAACTTCTCCAAATTTTTAAGTTTTTCATCATTTTTCTGCTATCCGAAGTGCCAAAACATCATATGGGGCGACCGTCCGGCCTTGACTTTTGTTAGGAAAACTGGTTTAAAAACACTTTAAATCAACTTAAATATATCCCTTTTCCTAGTTGGCATAATTTCAAACATGTTTTACACTCATTGACAAAACTATAAAGCATTTGCTCATATATTTCTATCATGATATACAAACAAATGATGTCCGAATTATGTTGATTCTATCCATATTATCCGGGGCGACCATCAACAAACCACAATTTTGGGACCTTTATTTTGAAAAACATTTCAAGGATGGGTTACTGCATCAGCCAGACACAAGTGAAGACCCCCTGGAAACAACTGTAAGGTAAATCAGTCTCTCTCATATACTGTAGTAAGAAACAGCTGTTTTTTAACTGCTGTGATGTCGTAGTCACTTTTGGTCATCATGTGGGGCAACCACCCCAAAACTGTGAATTATAATTGTTTTCCCACAAATCTATATTTTGATGATAAATTTGATAGTGCTTTGTCACTAGAAGAAGCTAGTTTGGTTTCTGAGGCTAACCATTAGCCTGTTATACTTGAGTAAACTTGAAAACTTCATGTGAAGCGAACACTGCTGAGTGTTTTAAATGATAGATATATGTCCTATATTTGTAGTTTTCATATTCTATACATCAATTATATACATAGAGTTAATTGTTTAAGCATAATTATTTGTATATTTAATATATATTTTTTAATTCAGCCATTTTCCATTCCTTTTATAGGGATAAACATTTATTTTTTTGTTGTAGTACAATCCCACAGGAAAAATGTAAAAAAAAACTAAAAAGAAAAAAAAACTACACAATGACATTCTATTTATCTGACTATACATGTATTAGTCATTTAAAACAAGTTTTAACCAATTTTACCTATTTCCTATATGGCACGATTAACAAGCAAAGAGAAGACTGCTCGTCATAGACAGAAAGTCAACTCCGACCCTGCAGCAAGAGCAGAGTATCTCAACATCAAAGTACAACGGTTGTTACAGTTTCTTGCATAAATCCACTGTAGTCACGGCAAGTCGTTTGCTGTGTTCTGTAGCTTCGGTAGATTACAGTTTACAACAACTTATTTTACTGTATCCTTTACCTCACAGTATCACGGTCAAAAGCTTGTGTTCTCCACACCTTTCTGTATCCTTCCGTGTCGTAACAACAACTTACAACTAACATGCGTGATAGACATGCAGCTACACAACTGTGGGATGATGTCACAGAACAACTTATGAAATCATGTCACAATACAACTTACGGGTATAATACTAAGTGCTTAAACTAATAAACTCAATTAACTTAATGTATAATGCTTAACTAACAAATTGAAATGAAATAAACACAACAACAAATTACAAGAATAAAATATGGCCCTTCCAATGAGAAAAGAAAAGGAAAGGGCCAGAAAAAGAAACTTATTATTTGTGATATTTGAATGTTGAAAGGTTAATTGAGATGCAAGTAGTGTTCATCCCTGTCCAATAAATCAAAATGGTTCCAAAAAAGAGATTCTTTACTCAGCTTCTTAAGTTCTTGAAGCATTTAATGTGTGTTGCAATAAAAATTATATAATTTTAAATGTTAATGTCCTTCTGATTTGTTATATTTAAATGTTGAAATGTTATTTGAATAAAAAAAGTTAAATTTTCTTTCGTCTTGAACTCTTTTGTGTACATTTTAACTGAAATTTTTATACCTGTGGTTTTCTTATCATTTGGGGCAACCATATGTCATGTGGGGTAACCAACAAATGGCAATAATTACATTAAATTCATAACCAAATATCCATCAGTTTAGCCTCAAATATTAATCAGTGGTCTGCTATTGTTGAATGTGTAATATCTGTATAAATGCTAATTCAGTTTTTTTCCTTTTGAAGTAAAAATCAGTATTGTAACTGGATAATGAGGGAGACTCTGATATTATAGAATAAACTTGAGAAATAATGGTTTTCATAAAATGAAAGGGCACTAAAGTTTATCTTTCTTCATCAGTTTATCTATTTACTGATATGAGCTCAACTAGTCTTAATGATACATAAAAATGGGAATTTTGAGATATATTACGGTCGCCCCAGGTGAGTTTTTTAAGGCTATGTATTATAAAATAAGTGTAAAAACATTAAAATGTCAATTGTTTTACTTTTCTTTATAAAGGCATGTGTACACTACATTCCAAATGTTTAGAGAATGGCCAAAAATATCCATATTTTTGGTATTTTAAAATTGGCCTATTAAAAAGTCTTATCCGTCAATGATCCGTCAAAAAGTCAATAATCCGTCAAAATTGTTGGTACCCTTCGGTCAATGAAAAAAAAGTCACAATGGTCACAGACATAACTTTAGCCTGGCAAAAGTAATATTATATAAAAATTCTATGAATGTTAACCAATGAAAGTCAGACATTGCTTTTTTTTTCAACCATGCTTTAATGGAATTATTAAAAAAAAAAAAAAAACTCATGGAACAGGCCTAGACAAAAATTATAGTACCCCTAACTTAATGGTTTGTTGCACATCCTTTTGAGGCAATCACTGCAATCAAACAATTCCCGTAACTGTCAATAAGACTTCTGCACCTCTCAGCAGGTATTTTGGCCCACTCCTCATAAGCAAACTGCTCCAGTTGTTTCCAGTTTAAAGGGCGCCTTTTCCAGACGGCATGTTTCAGCTCCTTCCAAAGATGCTCAATATTGCCCTGATTAAGGTCAGGGGTCATAGAAGGCCACTTTAGATAGTCCAATGTTTTCCTCCTAGCCATTCTAGTTTTTTTTAGCTGTGTGTTTTGGGTTGTTGTAAAAACCCATGACCTGCAACTGAGACCAAGCTTTCTGACACTGACCAGCACATTTCTCTCTAGAATCCTTTGATAGTCTTGAGATTTCATTGTACCCTGCACAGATTCAAGGCACCCCTGTGCCAGATGAAAAAAAGCAGTCCCAGAACATAACAGAGCCTCTTCCATGTTTCACAGTAGGGACAGTGTTCTTTTCTTGATATGCTTAATTTTTCTGTCTGTGAACATAGAGCCGATGTGCCTTGGCTAAAAGTTCCACTTTTCTCATCTGTCCATAGGACATTTTCCCACAAGTTTTGTGGCTTGTCAACATGTAGTTTGGCATATTCCAGTCTGGCTTTTTTAAGATGTTTTCAAAAATAGTGTCCTTCTTGGTCGTCGCCCATGTAGTCCACTTTGGCTTGAACAACGATGGTGCGATCTGACACTGATCACTGTTCCTTGAGCATGAAGTTCACCTTGGATCTCTTTAGAAGTCTTTCTGGGCTCTTTTGGTTACATTCAGATTATCCGTCTCTTTGATTTGTCATCAATTTTCCTCCTGCGGCCACGTCCAGGGAGGTTGACTACAGACCCATGGATCTTAAATTTCTGAATAATATGTGCATTTACAGTGTAGTGTAGTCACCGAAACATCTAGCTGCTTAGAGATGGTCTTATAGCCTTTACATTTAACATACATGTCTATAATTGTCTTTCGAATCTCCTGAGACAACTCTTTCCTTTGCTTCCTCTAGTCCATGTTGAGTGTGGTACAGACCATGTCACCAAACAACATAGTGATGACCTGAAGCCCTATATATAGGCCTACTGACTGATTACAAAATTGTAAACACCTGTGATGCTAATTAGTGGACACACCTTGAATTAACATGTCCCATTGGTCACATTATTTTTAGTCTTTTCTAGGGGTACCATCATTTTTGTCTAGGCCTGTTCCATGAGTTTATTTTTTTAATAATTCTGTTAAAGCATGGTTGAAAAGCAATGATTGACTTTCATTGGTTAACATTCATATAATTTTTTATTTATTATTAATTTTGTCAGATTAAAGTTATTTCTGTGACCATTGTGAGTTTCTCTTTCATAGACTGAAGGATACCAAAATTCAAAATTTTGTCCGTGTGTGTGTGTGTGTGTATATATATATATATATATATATATATATATATATATATATATATGTTTTTAAAATGTATTAAATAAATAAATAAATAAATAAATAACATTACAGGAGAATATATACAACATGGAAACAAAAAACCTAATGTGCACTCCTAAGATTTACCTAAAAATAGAAAGAAGTGATTGTGACAGAAGAACTTATCTTCTCCAGCAAGCTCAGTAAAACCTAACAACAATTTTACTTATAATATTGTGCAAAAGTCTTGGGCACACACACACACACACATTTTATATACATTATATATATATATATATATATATATATATATATATATATATATATATATATATATATATATATATATATACCTGATATGATGTACCGTTAACCTTATAAAATGTACAATGAAAAATACAATTACTTATAATATTCTATTAAATGTAATATAATATATTTAAATGTAAATATTTTTGTAGACATTAAATAAATTGTGATCTAACATATAAGGAAAATGGTAAAAAATATATAAGTGTATTATAGAATTGCTTTTGAGAATTGTGATATGATTTATTTTTGTTATCCTCAACCCCTACTTGATTTATCAATGAAACCCATTGATTTGAAGCGCCATAGTTCAACCTAGCAAGAAGAGGTCAGCCAGAAGGGAGTGCTTATCGATGTGTCTGTAAGTGCTAAAGTCATTTTCATTGATCAGCTTTTGAATGGAGCAGTCTGCATGGAGAAAGACAAAACATAGGTGTGAGATATTTAAAAACTAGAGCCAGTGAAGCTTAAGAACTATTAGGTGTTAGAGAACCCAAGTCGATTACTTGGCTGGTCAAGCTTTAAAAAAGGACACTGATTGCTGTAATTAGCTTTTAACTAAAAACACTGACAGTAAACAAACATAAACAAATGTTCTGTAAGCAACCTCCCAACCAACAAACAAACAAGTGCATGCAACAAGTGGAACAATATGTTATATTTCTTTTATGAATCATATCTATTAATACAAATAAGGAACTATCAACTTAATACAGGTGTATTACATTTTGATCTTTATTTTCTGACTTACATTTATTTTTTCAGTTTTTCATTTAAATCTTTTTGATTCAATGTATTTGCTGCTTTGTTGTTTTTTTTTGTTTGATTTAAAAGTCTGTTCTGCATTGTGCTCTAATAATAATAGTTGTTATAATAATAGCACCAATTAAAGAGGTACAGTTCTGTGAAAAAGTATCTTTCCTAAATATTGTTGCATATTTATCACATTTAGATGATTGAGAGCATTAAACAAGTTGTATTATTCACAAAGAATAAAATTCTGTTTTTTTTAATGATTTCATTTGATTTCAAAAAGCTGTACCACCTTCACCCCACCACCACAAGACCTGCTAAATCAAGACATTACTTAAATAGAACCTGTCTGACAAAGTGAAGCACACTAAAAGAAAGGATTACAAAGTAATTTCTAAGGCTTTGGGATTCTCCACAGTGAAACCCATTATCCACAAATGTGGTGAACAGGACTGGCTGCCAGTTATAATCATTTTCTATTTTCCTTAGGTTATCTTCGTGTAATATTAAAATGCAGCATTTTTTTTTTAAGGAAGGACCAATATGATGCATATATATATATATATATATATATATATATATATATATATATATATATATATTGGTCAACATATACAGATCTTAATTCAGTCCCTAAATGATTTAAATAATAATAATAATAATCATCATAATAATAATATATTCAGTGTATGTTAAGTAACATTACTTGTTACTTAACATCATAATATGTTAAGTAACATTACCAATAAATGTTAAAAAAGTCTTACCAGAGCATATCATTTTATGTGTTTTAACGTGTTACTGCCAGCAGCAATTAATCCCTTATCTAATCATTATCATTTATGTATTTTGTGTAAGAACCCTTCTTGCTCCTTTACTATTCAGCTCACTAATAATAAGCTCTTTAATAATAAGCTCACTGGTACATTGTCGCAACAGTTATGTATGATTTAAATAAACACAGCAAACTCTAGACACCACAAGGAGGGAAAGTGTATAGCAACATTACTCTAAAATTTGTTGCTGTCATGGACTTGTCAAGAAACAGTGATGTTGACAATTGATTCATGTGCAGATGTCCGCAACTCCCTGGCTACCAGTCAGAGCATATAAACCTCAATTCTAGCTCTGCGAGACTGACAGTATGCATCCACTCAAGACAGCAAAGCTGTCACCAGTAACTGTCTGCACAGGGATCATATTTATTTACTGTCAATGATGTAGTGAATCTGCCATTTGAAAAGCATGGCTTAAATAGTAGGACATCCTGTCCAGTCTGTTTGAAAGGATCATGCTAATAAACACAAGATCGTCTAAGACACTTAAGCAGTGGTGGCCTGTCACAGCTTATCAGTGTTCAACTAATTTTAACCGAGAAACAAGAAAATAAAGAGTCCTATGAATATATATTTTTTTACCTGAACAATTACCAATGCAACAAGTTCAGTATCAAGAGCTAATAACATTTATTTAGGTACTAAATATTATAATTGATTTAATTCTTATTTAATTAATCTATTATTATGATTATTATTAAACAATGATAATGCCAAATCCAATAGAGAAACATACACAAATACAAATTATGGTATATGTGCTATAAATTACAAATTTAATACCAAATTTAAAAAATATATATAAATATAAAAGGTTATTGTTAATAAACATTGTCAGAAGTTAATACTAACAAATGCACATCTTTCACGCCATTCATTAAATGTGCCATTTGTGGTGGTGAGACCATATCAAACACTGTCACTGACTGAGTCAGGCGAGTGGAAAATAATTCACTTCTAATGAGAATTTAGTGTTTGTCTAGTGCCGAAACCAGTAACAAAAATGCGACAAAACTAATGAAGATTAAATTATTTACATTACATCATTGTAATTGTAATTAATGCTGACAACGTTAATAAAATAGTGGACTAATAGACTGCACAGTAGGTTTACCTATGCAGTAGCTCTAATTTAACTACAATTATTAAGGTGACTAAAGATTTTGTGTCACAGTTATGTGAAATAAAGAAATTTGTATTCATGAGGTTTTTTTATGTACTCATGCTGTAAGTAGTGTAAGTGCTTTAATCCTTACGTGTCTGCTTCTGTTTCAGTGGTTTATGTTTATTTAGCAGAAAGTTTATGTTATAGCACTTTATATGGGCTGTTTTCTTTACATGTAATCCTCAAATAATCCCACAGGGACATACAAACTGAGAGTCAAACTCGTTCAGAATGTGTAAAAATCATTTTAGCTCCCAAAGCAGTACTAAGGAGCCAAGGAGTGACTTCTGTTCCTGTAAATAAACAGCTGGTGCCTGTGGTTAATTTACTGATCTCTCCAAATCAGTTTGTTGTAAATGGTCGGAGAAATAATAGTTGTAACCGTACTTGAGCAGGGAAGGGAAGTGGGCAGGCAGTGTGGTGTTTAATCTTACTGAATGTTGAGCCAGGTATTTGTTATCACTTATATAGTGTTTTTACAGATTATTCTTGCTTTTTAAACAAATAATATTTATAAAATAAATTTATTTATTATATTTTACTCTAACATGATAGTATTGAACATAATTACACACAGTATTCTCTGTGGCTTACCCTCCTTTTAAAGAGTCTCAGGACAATTGTCAATTCAGTAGTCTGCCCCATGTATACAGTATACTGAACCAGACAGAGGGATACCTGGTCTTTGTACTGGATGAATAGAAATTTATCAAATACAATAAAGAATTTTATTAAAGAAAAAAGATGAGTTTTTTTCTTTTTAAATTTAATTACTCAATCTTCATCATCATCATCATGCTAAAGATTATAAAACAACTCACCTTATTTTTGTTTATGGAGATTTGTACAGATTCTCACCCAATTTGACTTTAATTTAGCAATGTGCAAAGACTGCTCTTTTTGTATGTTTTCATTTAATTTACCCTTTTCATGTTGTTAAATTACTTTTTATGAAAATTATATAGTGTTCTGTATCAGTACATTTGGATGGAAGACACACTGCATTTTAGAATACAGTATGGTCATAAATGTAAATCTGGAAAATGAAAAGCAATCAATTACTAAATTAATCAGTAGAACTCATAAGGACCTATAAGATATTCTGCAAAGTAGGTCTATATGAAAAATATATACTATAATTAAAACATATAGTAATATAAATAAACCCTAAACTTAGGTTAGAGTGAAGAAACGTTTCTTTGATAATAATTTACATATGTTCGGATAATTTGGATGAAATGGAGCTGGACTCATCATGGCTGTATTACTCTCTCACTCTCAGTTTGATGCTAGGATGATCCCATGATATGATTTGTTATGTTTGAAATGAAGGGCTTTTTTCTCACCAATTGGATCTGATCTACTCATCCAAGCCCCTAAAGATCAGAGGCTGTGTTTCAGTGACTGTGCACACATCAAAGGCCTTATGGACAAGATAATCCAGATAACTAGGTAATAATGCTATTTTCTCTGCACAAAACATGTTTTCAATCAAATTATCACTGCCAAATTTCAACTAAAGGGCTTTGGAGCTTCCGTATCTGATACCAGTTAGTGAGGATGAAGTGCACACTGCTCTACTTTCAAGTAATCCAAGACAGGAATGCCTAAATACCTTGTCAAGTCATCCAAGTATATTAGGGAAGGAAGAGAAGGAGACAAGTGGCCTATCTGTAACACAATTAGCTTTGCTGCTTTCTGTTTAGATTTAAATGCAAAAAAAGGTTAAAAATTGCATATTGCTCAGAATAATTACATTTATTACACGATAGATTTTCTTTTTACTAGAGGAAAAAATGAAGTAGTTCAGATCTGAGCTTATTTTTGCTAGCTGACAATACATACCATGAATGTCAATTGGCCAGGCAGCAAAGGCATAGAATTAGACATTTTTCTAGTGAGTATAGTCGAATATATGCATTATAGCCTCTAGAGGACCTTCTGTGCTCTCATTCAGCTCTCATATTTGCAGTCACTTCTTTCCCAGCAGTGAGCAAATAATTTCAAAAATTAGGTGACACATGTTCTTACTTCAGCTCAGTGTATTAAAGTGGTAGACAAACACTGAAGGCGCAGAGACTAGATGGCCTTTCATCATCTTATTCAAATCAGGCAGATCTTGGAGTTGAATCAAAGCACTTTGGTTGGAGAGGAATTTGCTCATATATGAAATGCAATATTTCTACATTCCATATTCTTGTATTTACTTATAAAATAATAAACAAGATGAATAATGCCAGTGTCTTTTTGAAAAATGAAGAGTGTTATATCTGTAGGATACACATATGTCTGGGAGTGTCTCACTTATTTTAAAGTCTAAAATTCATTGTTGTCCAGAACTGCTTGGTAAATGATGCTGAAAATGAGTGCCATATTTTTATGCAGTTTATGATTGGGAGTAAAAGTCAAGTGACCCTGCTTTTATGTACTAATTACCCCGATAAAGATGAAGTAATTTAAAATCAACATAACATCACTTGTTTATGAACACTACTAATTGTTTACTGCCTTTTTCCTACTTAGATTTCTAGAGTATGATATTTCTTAGATACTTCCCTTTTATGCAATTCCAAACAATGCACCCACTCTAGCTCACATCATTATTTTTAGTTCTGTATGTCCATCAATTCATGGACATCATTAGCACTTTTCTGCATAAGTGAGTCGCTTGCCAACTGTTTTTTTCTTCCTCTGGCTGTCATGAGGAAGTGCTGACCTAAAGCATACCAACTCACAAAAACATTTATATGGGACTAACAACACATTATTCAGATATATGATCTCACAGTACAAGGAACTATATGTACATTTATATATTTCAATGTATTGTGAGGGAGGCTTTTAATGTCTGGACTGGAAGAAACCAGAAAAGATTATTCACTGTATCCTCCAGTATATTTACGAGGAAAGCTATACAGATGTATTACTACAATTAGACAGTCACAACACTTAGCACTTCACAGATGTACCAAAGGCATGGTGGGGGTTGCACCACCCTACTCCCCAATTTTCACATGAATTGGTAAACAAATCATTCTGAAATTATGCCAAGATGGCTAATTTTTTTATCGACTCCAGCGCATGGCTATTTTAATCATTATCTAATTGTCTAGCTGCTCTATCGACAGTGTGGTGGCCTGGCTCCACTGATTTCTGCTGACATAGCCATGTGCCCCATGAATCTGGGTTAACCTTTTGATATCCATTGGCACCTGGCATGCTGATGATGATTGATCAAGATGACCCTTGCTGTTAGATAATACGTAATCAGCGTTCAGAGTAATTTGTGTAAATGAAACCTCATTATTGATGATGGGAAACTTTGGAAGCTTCCATGCACACTAATGCCTGGTTCTTTAAAACAAAGGAGCCGAAATGACAAACATATAAATGAAACTAGTTGATAAAAATGTATGACAATATGTTTGGAGCATGTGAAAGTAAAAACATCTTTCGATTTAATTTGTTGTAATTTGTTTATCCTGAAATTACCCCCCCAACATGCTATATAACAACCACACTACCCAGATCTAACTCCTCTGATGATTAGCTACATTATTCATCTCATAATAGCACTTAATCACCATAGGGATTTTCTCTGGTCGCCATCTGCATATTCCTCTTAATATTACTTAGAATTGCTCCATTATGCAACTCCCTTATCTTTTTAAAATTATTGCCTGGTGAACTGTGGTATAAAGGACATACAACAGACTAACACAAGATACCTTTTTACACCATTTTGTCAGCATATCTTGACTGTCATAAGTACAATGGCATATTTAAATGATTAGATTTTTACTTAACATATTTCTGCTTTGATAGAAAGGGTAGTTATTCCACTGTAGAATAACTTAAAATTGAAACTTCAAATAAAAATTAGCCTTACCAACACATCATAAAGACCATGCATGCATACTCTTTGGGCTGCCACAGGGGACACAATAAGTCATTTATTTTGCAGAATGATGGCAGGGGTTTAGGTCTGCCATAAGTAATCATTGTAATACTGTTGTGTCTGGTGTAGTATTTGAGTAGGGCCTCTAATCTCATAAAAAAATTCTGTCCATGTCAGTGTGCTAGAGGGCTGGTGTCCCCTTTTCACAGCTACACCACAGTATGAGTGTCAGGCCCTGGCCACCAACCCTAAGGCATTTGCACCTTGATGATGATTGATCATGTTGTTTTCTTCATTACTTTAAACCCAATCAGTGCTTGGTGTAATTTGACCAATGATAGCTCATTACTGCCAGTTGCACAGTTTAAGCTCTTCTTAATTTTACTTTGCTTCACAGAGCCCTTGAGACATCTGCATAAGTTAGACACCTTCAGGATAAAAGATCTGTGTCTCCATTATGCACTCAATTTTAGCCCTTCTTCTACAGATGAAATCATCAAACAGAAATAGAAGCCTAGATTAATCTAACTTTTTTTCTGAAATTCATTTAAAGCCCAGTACAATCGCAATGGGGAAAAAAGTTAAGCATACTTTGATTGGGGAGTAAAATTTGTATTGTGAAAATTAGTTTTGTGCACTTAATTACAGGACGTGACCACTACTCTGTCATTTGTGTTTTTTCTCATCTGGTGCATATTCCCATAATTAGTTATAATACAAAAGAGAGCAAAATATTTCAATCTCATTTTTATCTAATTACAATAAATGGCCAAAACTATTATCATTTTTTTAAAGTAGGAATGGCATGATGATCTTTCATTTCAACACCTTTAATGAACAACCCATTAAATAAAAAAACTAAATTACACCAATTAAAAAAAATCATGTTAATAATAATAATAATAATTGCACATTTAGAATTATGTTTTATTTTTGCAAGTAAAAATTTAAATGATGACTATTGGTACAAATGACAATTTATACATAATTGTGTTTTAAAATTAGAGTTAAAATACAAATAACATTAATAACTTTCATATTAATATACCAGTTCATTAATATCTTTTAGAAAATTGGTATATAATGAAAAACCAATTAAGACTCTCAAATAAAAGTTAAAGTAATCCAGTCCCACACCACTACCCACTCCCTGCCTAATACTCGTCAGTAGAAAGTAAAGGGACAATAAAAGGTAAATTAGATTATGGCCCTTATTTTTATTCAAGAGACATATGCTATGCTCATCAAGTGCAAGCAGACTGAAAGCCCGCTCTCAGGAGGAGGTGGCCCAGATATGGGGGTGGGAGGTTGTCAGGGAGGCGGGTAAAGAGAGGTCATGCCACAGCTTTACACGCCGTGATCAGCATCAATAGAACATTTGGAAGGAGACGTTGCCCTGGTCCTCTAGGAATTTCTGATATATAGGGGTGATTCATCATGTTAGTATTGTTATTATTGCTCTGATTTCTTTTTCGGCATGCTCAGTCCTGAGCAAAATGGCAGCATAAAATGTTACAAAAGCCAAATTTATTTTGCAAAAATAAAGTTTCAATTATAGAAGGTCTTCTATATGGCAGTGTTTACAAAAAAATATGTTTTACCAACATTCTATCAGGGCTTTTACAAAAATAAATAAATAAATAAATAAATAAATAAATAAATAAAAAGACTCGCACACACGCCATTAGCCACATGTAAAGTAATTATTATTATTTTTTTTTATTATCATCATGGTACTCTGTGATTATGAAAATATATTATTATATCACAAGCCTAACCTTACACAAATTTCATAAGCCAACAAATAATCTAACTGGACAATAACTATTACAGAAAGGGCAGAACCATAAGAGCCAACATTGTAACAATATTTTCATAAATATTTCTACTGTGTATTCTATGCTGTTTGTGTAATAAAATATATCATGACATGACCAAAACGTATTGATCATACCATTTCACCCCTCAAACAAAAAAATGGAAATAACTACAGGTATCTTTATCAAACAAGCTCAATGGCATTAAAAACCACTACCATCCAGAGAGGCCTTAATGTACTAAATTACAGAACAAGAATAAGACTCTGTCAAAGCTCTGATACTTGTGGCAGTATTTTTCTCCACACAGACAGCCCTGCCCTTTTCATCTCATTCCCTTTGGAGAATTCTTCATGGCATGTGCTGTCTGCTTTCTTGTGGAGCAAATTTCAGTTCATCAAAAGCGAGTGGAATGTATGTCCTCGTGCTGTGGCTAAAACCAAATACAGTGTCATTAGGTGGTGAGACAGAGAGGGCAGGCACACGCACACGCACACACACACACACAGACACAGAGGTATTTGAAGCTGTCCCTGTTTGAAGCCAGATCCTTGTTATCAGAGAGTTGTTCTGGGCTCCATTTCCTGGCTTTTTTGAGGGCAGGCCAGAGGCTTTTATGTGAGAGCTACACTCATGCTGTCTGTGTCGAATCCAGCCGAGCATAAGCACTGCTTCTCAGCTGCTTATCTGCTGAGATAAGCAGCCTCAGGCTCCAGCACAACAGATAGAATAACTCATGCTGACCATGATTTGTGCATACTGCCCACTTTGTAACGTAAAATGCAATTCAGTCACTTTCAATTTTAACGAAAATGTAAAAATAGTATATTGTTATTCAGGCTTGTATATAATAAATATAGCCATTGTTTTTGAAACTTAGTTGACAGACAAAATTGGCGTACATCATAAAAAATTTGATAGAACTGGAAAAATGTGCCTCTAAAAACAAAATGATTAAAACTATATTTATATATAGTTTTATTTATATATAATTTTAAACATTATTGTATGAACTATATTTTATATATAGTTTTATATATTATTTCTCAACTACTGTACCTTCAACTTTACCTATTAAAAAAACAGATTTGTAAAAACAATGTTTTGGTAGTCTATGCTAAGATGATTGTAATTAGATGGAAAAAAAGTGTGTGCAATCTCGGTAAACTTCTATTCGTAATTTAGAATAGAAGAATTGAGAATTATGACACAGAGCAAGTAACATATCATTTCATCATATCAGATACATCATTTCAGTGTCTTCTTGATCCATTGTGCCTGCAATACATTTTTCCGGTTAACCATTGGATGATTTACCAATCACATGCTCTAAAAATCAACTAATTATAGGCTATGTAAACAGGTTTTTACCGGCCCATTCAGCTTTGATGCTGCATTTCCTGTTTGAAATTACCTGGAAACATGAGAACAACTCAGCCTTGGAAGAGGATATTCTTAAAGTAGAGGATGGCTAAATCATGAACTAAAAAAAAATATATATCTTTCCTGAGCACCTATTTCATAAAATAATTTGTGTTTAGGTTTGTTTCACACATTTCAAACCATATGGGCCTAAAACCAGTTCCCCAACAATGGGGATTGTGTGAGAAAGAGGAAAGGGAGTACAATAGAAAAAAAGAGAGCTTTATAAGCTGCATTTCTCTTTGACTGTAATCACTTCTCTGGAGGCCCATTGGAGTCCCCAGGCTAAAGAAAACAGTTAAGATTGGAAAATGATCTGGTATGCCTAAATGCTGATAGGACAGCTAGTATTTTTTTAAAACTTCTTTCCTCACTCCTTCCCTCCTTTATTATGTCTCTCTTAAATTCAGGCAACAATATCTCTATAGAGACAGCCAAGGGATAGGAGTAGAGGGTAAAGGAAAAGGAAGAAGCAAAAGCCTATACCACTAAAGCCCCTAAGCAGCCGCAGGCCGTTTTCTCTTGTTAACGACCACCTCTTATTCCTTCACTCTTTCCATTAAGATTTACAAGATAAGTGAATGCCAAATTAGCATGACATGATTTGCGTTCCTTGAAAATGTCAGACGGCATTGGTGTAAGAAACTTGCACTTGTTATCTCTTAAATATTAACAGAAAACTTACATTCACGTAGGTTAAATGAATGAGACTTAGCATAAGTCCCAGTGTATGGTCATTAAAGGGATAGCTTTAGTTTTTTAAAGCTCAAACCTGAGCATATAAGTATACTTAGATAGTACTTACATACTTACATAGGTCCTGGTCGCAAGAAATTTTCCTGCTCTGCATAACAACAATGAAATCCGTCACCCAATAAAAGTACAATGTAGGTAATTGAGGCCAAATTCCACAACCCTTGTTCTGTGCAAAAAATGCAGTCCAAAGTTCAGCTGATACTCAGAAGACGTTTCTACAGTCCCACTAAGCTAAATTGAGTTACCATCTTTCAGGGATATTGTGTATTTAGTACAAATGTAAAAAAAAAAAAAAATCCGAAAATTGCCATATGCATATACTGTAGTCATAGATACGGCTAGTCTCTGTTAAACTTTTAAAATGTATTTTTCACATTGCGCCCACCATTCCTGATGATAAATATCAGGTTCAGTGTGCAGAGCTAGAAAATTTGTAACAACCAAAATGTATTTTTTTATTTATTTAAATGCAGATCAATTTTGATTTAAGACTTGAAAAACACAAACTATTCCTTTAATTCACTTCCCATAGCACATATGCAGTAAAAATCACTGGTGCTGCTCGAAGATGTCCTGTTGAGGCCTTAAAAAAATTTAGCTTAACTAAACTTTGCTTTCCATACTGTAAGTACAAGTACTGTACAGAGAGGAATAAGACATGTAGACAAAAGATTACAAGTCATTTACCCGTATCTAAATGTAATAGGATGTCTGTGTCTATAACAACACCCTATTCTGAACTATGACCTTGCGATTTTTTCGTCAGTTAATGCATCAGTTCTGTCATTTGCCATTGTCATTTACAGCATCTATAAAAATGTCCTTTTTAAACTTTTTTAAACCAAGCAATGTCTTATATTTTCACCTTTTATATAAAATCAGTATAGTATAGTTAGTAAATGCGTTACCTTTTACTAGGCTTGAGTGATAATAGATGCATAATACACAGTATTTATTTTCAGTAATGCCAAAGTTTTTTGGCAATGTCACCTTTCATAGTGGGACAGCCTCGGGGTCCCGTGTGGCGTAGTCTACCATAACCAGAATGGTTTTGGGAGCAGACCGACCAGGTTCATCCCAATGTGCTAGAACGAAATGCAGATGATAACCAGCGGAATGAGCGGGGTAGGGCCCACTTCTTAGGTTCGGTTTTCTGAAACTCAGGGCAACGCTGCCAGAAGTTTCTGATCTCGGTTTTGAGCTCTGGCCAGTGCTTTTATCTCACCTTTAGCCTCCGCATTACCACTGTTTCTTTTCTTTTCTTTTTTTTTTTTACAGAAGGTAGAGCAGGTAAACACAAGTAAACACATCATGCAGGTTTTAAATAAAGATTTTTGTTATTAAGGAAAAAACAAAATCTACATAGCCCTTAATAATAAAAACCTTTATTTAAAAACTGCATGATGTGTTTACCTGCTCTCTCTTCTTACACCAATTCTGCAAAGATGAGTTACCCACAGCGCTTTGTAAAATCTGTGTAATTATCACTTAATTTTATTTTTAAAAAAGTAATTTTTTGCTCTTTTTTCATATACAGTGGTGTGAAAAAGTCTTTGCTTCCTTACTGAATCCTTTTTTTTTTTTGCATGTTTGTTACACTTAAATGTTTCAGATCATCAAACAAATTTAAATATTAGTCAAAGATAACACAGGTAAACACATCATGCAGTTTTTGAATAAAGATTTTTGTTATTAAGGAAAAAACAAAATCTACATAGCCCTTAATAATAGTGTGTCTGATTTAAATTACTTTTGTGTAAGTGATAATTACACAGATTTTACAAAGCGCTGTGGCTTAATCATCTTTGCAGAATTGGTGTAATTCAGCCACACTGGAGGGTTTAAGCATGAACCACCTTTTTAAGGTCATGCCACAGCATCTCAATTGGATTCAGGTCAGAACTTTGACTATGACACTCCAAAGTCTTCATTTTGTTTTTCCTTACCCTTTCAGAAGTGGACATGCTGGTTTGCTTTGGATCATTGTCCTACTGCAGAACCCAAGTTTGCTTCAGCCTGAGGTCACAAACAGATGGCCAGACATTCTCCTTCAGGGTATGTTGGTACACAGCAGAATTCATGGTTCCATGACAGCAAGTCTTCCAGGTCCTGAAGAAGCAAAACACCCCCAGACCATCACAGTACCACCACCATATTTTATTGTTGGTATGATGTTCTTTATCTGAAATGTGGTGTTACTTTTTTGCCACACATAATGGGACACACACCTTCCAAAAGTTAAACTTTTGTCAGTCCACAGAGTATTTTTTCTGTTCATCAAGATGTTTTCTGGCAAAACTGAGACGAGCCTTTATGTTCTTTTTGCTCAGCAGTGGTTTTGTCTTGGAACTCTGCCATGCAAACCATTTTTATCCAGTCTCTTCCTTATGGTGGAGTCATGACCACTCACCATAACTGAGGCAAGTGAGGCCTGCAGTTCTTGGATGTTGGGGTCTTTTGTGACCTCTTGTCACTGCGCTCTTGGGATAATTTTGGCTGAGAACTCCTGGGAAGGTTCTTCACCAGTCCATTTTTTTGGCCATTTGTAGATAATGTTAGAAATGGGTTTATACCCTTTTCCAGACTGATAAATCTCAATTCATTTCTTTCTCATTTGTTTTTGAATTTCTTTGGATCTCAGCATAATGTCTAGCTATTGAGCATCTTTTAGTCTATTTCACTTTGTCAGGCAGGTCCTATTTAAATTATTTCTTGATTGCGAACAGGTGTGGCAGTAATCAGGCCTGGGAGTGGCTAGAGAAATTTAACTCAGGTGGAATAAACCAGAGTTATGTTTTAACAGGTGGTGGCAAATACTTTTTCACACAGGGCTATGTAGATTTGGGATTTGTTTTCGCTTAATAATAAAAACCTTTATTTAAAAACTCCATGATGTGTTTACTTGTGTTATCTTTGACTAATATTTAAATTTGTTTGATGATCTGAAACATTAAAGTGTTACAAAAATGCAAAAAAAGAAGTCAGTAAGGAAGCAAAGTCTGTTTCACACCACTGTATACGAGCAAAAAGGGGAAAAAATACTTTTTTAAAAATAAAATTAAGTGATAATTACACAGATAATTACACTGATTACTTTTGCTTTTTTGTTTGTTAGTTTATTTTTTCTTTTCTTTTCTGGTCACTGTAGATGTTCATAAGGAGCAAGAAAAATATAGTAAAAATGTTGGGCATGAGGACATTAGGCAATGGTTTTGTAAAAGGATTATAGTAAAAAAAAAAAAAATTTCACATGAATAAATAATTATTGTACATTATTTCAGAATAACAACAACAAATAACACCATTTTTCTGCATTTTAAGTTTGAAATTGTGGAAATGTTCTTATTTGTTTATTTATTCATTCTATTCTGCAATTTTTAAAATAGAAACATAGTATTGCTCAAGCCTTATTATTATATATATATTTTTTTTACAGCAAACATATTTAAAATGTATTTTACATAAAGCATTTATTTATGTGACTTGAAAGCAATTTAATTTACTCATATACCTTATTTTTTTTACATATTGGTAGGGATTTATGTACACACTATTAAGACACTGCTTAAAGGAGACAATTTTCATAGGACAGAATATGAGTTGAAAATTAAAGATGCTTCTGAAGCTTAATGATGTTTTCTTTGTATGAATACAATTGCAACAAAAATATACTAAGTAATTAAATCAATAAAAAGATGTACTTACAGTGCAAGTTATTTTACATTGCTTAAAATTACTAAATAGCTTGTATAAAAAAATATAACAACTATCTGTTAAATATACTAAATAATCCAACAGTATATGCAAATGCTTTTTTGAGGTTAAATTATCTATTAAGCCAGGGATTTAAGTTTATGACTGCGCCGTGGCTTTATACTCATTGTGAACAGTACATGTTCTGTGAATAAACATGCAGAAAAACAGTTAGCTTCTGCATCATGTACACAAGGCACAGACAGATCACTGCAATTAAAGGTGCACATGCTTCACTTATGCCTAAAGTAAGGCAGAAACAGCTGAGAGAATCATGAAGCAAAGTATAGTCTCTCTCATACACATACAGCATAAATTACGTCGGACGGTGTAAGTGCAATACTACCGTCGAGCGGCCAGTCAATGGTGAGGGCAGGGAGAGGCAATGGAGCGCGGTAATGTGTAATCTTACTACTCAATGGGCTGTGCCCAGCAATGGGCCTCTGAATGCAGGAAGTGTCAGGGAGATAAATAGCGGAGTGTCCCTCTCAAAAAACATGATTAATACCCCCAGCTAGTGACGCTGCAGAAGATGAAGTGGGAGCAGCTGGCTCAGGCAGCGCGGGCATACAGAGAGAGGCTTGGGGGGATAACAGAGAGAGAGAGAGAGAGAGAGAGAGAGAGAGGGAGGGAGAAAGCTGAGGGAAGGGTATGAGTGCAGCAGAGCAGAGAGGGCAAAGATGAGGACACAGCGGCAACCAGGGGGAGGGAGATCAGGCAAGGGCAAGTCGGGCCAGTGAGAGAGGAGAGATCTCTTCACCCGAACCTTCACTAATGCCCTGTGTGACAGCAACACACACACATATAATACAGGCCTAGTTTAGAAATAATCTCCATTGATCACACCCTTGAGCAAGTGTGCCACAACATGCGATTACACTAAAAAGTCCATGAGTAGGGGCAATATGAAAGCAAAGTGCCAATTTTGACACATGACAAAATTACATTCATCTATTACCTTTCATTAAAATGGTTCTTATGCTTAGTACATTTAACATTAGCACTAGGGGATTTGAGAAAATCAGACATTTATAGAACAATGACACACACATTGTTCAATGATACCCTGCCCTACAGGTAAGACAGGAAAATTGGACAAGTAGTATTCCAGGATCTCTCCTGTTGTAAGTAAACATGTTGAGGGACGGGCTACTTTTTCACAGTTCACTTGGTCCAACCCTCCCCTTATACAATTAACTTTTGCGGTGTAATGGGATGATTGATAAGCTGGAAGTGTGTGCTTTAAGGAGATATTAATCATTCCCTCTGGTAATTTTAATCATGTGTTCCATCATCCCCAGATGCTGAGGATCACCTTCCTGGCAAACAAAGGGCGGCAGCACTGTTCACACAGTCATTTTGTTCTAGTTTAACTTTATTTTGCACCGGTTTGTTCCTCCCATCTGTTCGCACCAGGCTTAGCAGCCCACGTTGCACGTCCACAAGCTGGAGAACCAGTGTGTGGGAGTGTGCTTGTGTGCATGTGTATGCGTGTGTGTATGTAAGTGTGTTTGTGTGTGTGTGTGTGTGTAAACTTTTGAAAAACAGCCGTCTTTGAAATGGTAAACCGAGGCTTCTTGGTTCGTTGCTGCACCAACCCCCACCAGACAAGCTCATGTACACATAGACACTAAACACAAACACAATGATGTTACCACATAGTGTGGGCAATATGTCTGAAAAAAGCACAGTTTGGCATTTGAACTAATAATCTATTATTGGAAGAGTGGAGTACTATAGGAAGGAGTTGGATGGGAACAATTCTGACTCCAAGAACTACATCCTCTAACTTCATTTTAAAACCCTGGGAGAGACTTGTATTCTGCTCAACCAATAATTAGTTTATGCTCACTACCTTCTTTGTGTGTCAGTTTTAAATAAAAACCCATGGCCATGTTTATTTGGGCCATATATTACAACATATTGTATTATTTATTCCTCTCCCTAACATCATTCAGCAGTTTTTTGCACACACACAGTATAGGAGATACTCAGGTGCCCTGCCCTGATGAGCTGTTGACTGCTCATGTATATTTTGTCCTGTAAAAGTTCACAGAGAATAACAATGAATCATTGTTGCCAATTTGGTATGGAGAAAAAAAAAGAAAGAGGGAGAATGAGAGAGAGAAAGTGAAAGAAAGAGAAAATGCGGGAGGGAAGAGCAGCTATCATTGTTTTATAGTGTTTTCACTTTTTTAAATACACTTGGTGTGTCTCATGCACTTTGAATACTTAGTAAGACTACTAATTGCACACTAATTGCACTGGTTCTGTAAATATAACATGCAAATAGCTGTACAAACCATCATATTATTGCTAACACGCATTTCCAGCATACAGTTGGATTTTATTGGAAAACTTCTGCTGTAGGACTATAGTTCCCCATTACATTGCTCAGAAAAAAAACAAAAAAACAAAAAAAAAAACACTTATTAAAACAAGCAACAAAGCCAAATTTTAAATATATAGGGTATTTTATGTTGCCAAGATATATGGGTAGCACTTTGAATGCTCTTTTTAGACAAATCAGACTGTTTATATCTTAGCAGAATGCAATCAGTTAGCTCATTCGATGTTAATCCTTAATGGCTAAAAAGGATTACTTTACTGAGAAATCTGTTTTCTATATATAGTTTCCATGTATAGCTAGATATTAGTACAATTAGAAGGAAATTTATTTATTTAATAGATTATTATTATTATTATTATTATTATTATTCAAGTAATGTGGATTGGTCATATTTCCAGGAAATATTATGGAGTAGTGTCCCATCTGCTATATGCCCCAGATCCTTCATAACTCTGAATAGAATAAAATAATTATTGTACATAAACAAATGACTTACATGAATGAAGGCCAAATACATGTAGTAAAGCAGAAATTATATTATATTTAATATATAAAATATATAAAATATAAAATATATATTTTATATTTCTTTCAATTATATTAATATATATATTTCTTTCAATTAAAAAAATTACAATAGTAGTCAACCATGAGAACAAATAAAAAAAGTAAAATATGTGGATTAAAGTATGTGAGAGAGAAGAGAAAGTGGTATTGAGGTAACAAGTTCCAGTATGTACTAGTACCTAGGCTCCAATATAATTAGTACCAAAAAGCTTTAAAAACCCATTATACACTAAAAATCTGTGAAATTACCACAGTAGGCATTACATCTGTAGGCAACACTGTGGTTCATTAGGTATATTATACTATACCTAGTCTGGACACAAACTGAGTGCTTAAATTTAAGGCCACAAAATCTGGATCCAAAGATTTACAGTAAGTTGGATGTTGTAGTAAAGAAACATGGAACATGGGAAAAAAAAAACATTTGGCAGCTAGAAAAAAACATGAAGTTAATTACACTAATACTGAAGAGGATCTGGAGGACCATGCTGTTGCTGTAAACAGAGACAATTTTAATTGAATTGACATTCCAGAAACAGACAACAGTGATTACAACAAAATCAAATTAATGAGAACTGCATCAGGTGTCAACACCTTATCAACATTTCCCCCCTAACTTTAACTAATTATTTAACCACTTCAGTGACTAAAGGAAATAATTTTTACACGATGAAGTAAAAAAAAAAAAGTAAATTATATAAACTTTGGTCTGACAGGTATCAGGCTCAGTTAATCAACCACAAGCAGAAGCAAAAAGTTCCATGACTACAGTGTTTCAAAGGAAAGTTGGTGGGGGAAACAAGACCTGTATAAAATATTAAAAGATTAGAATGTAAAGTTGATAGGGCTGTCCCTGTAGGGATTGATAGGAGACGTCTCCTAAAAGCACCTAGGCCGCTCTGCCTTTTAAAGGCATTAATTGATCAAAAAGGCATTTTAATTTTACATTATACAGTAACTAACCTTATGTGTTACCAGCAGCAAAGCTGTGCGTAGTACAAAAAATGGAATAGAGGTTTTTGGAGGCTTTTTACCACTTATTGTCTAATAATGATGAATGAGCATATCTGCAGGTGACAGCTGTTTAAACGCTTGCAGTGTGTAATCTATTTGTAACTTTCCTCAAACTATGCTTATTTGACTTTGACCTGGATATAAAACTACTTAGGTTGTTTCACTGAAATATACTGTAGACAACTATTAACAATGGACAACATAAAACATGGACAAAGCCTAAGTGTTTTTTTTTATAATGCATGATATAAAAGAATAATAAAAACGTAAAATTAATAAAACTAGACCAACTAGATCAGCTCCACTGTTACATCTGCTTTGACAGCTTTCTTTTATTAAGAAGGGTAGAAGGGCCACTACCAACAGGACCCCTGTAACATACTCTTGAGCAATCTCAGACAAAAGACAGAATTAACTGGTCACTTTATTTTTCAAACATAAATCTTTGTTATGTTCCATGTCTATAAAGTGACATAAAATTGGGCAATGAAAGGCCAACACGTTTGAAGGTGCTATGATAGTCAGTAATGATGATGTATAGGAGGTCAGCAGAAAGGTAATGAAGAGCAAAAAGTCACTTTTGCCTCGCCTGTGACTGTGTGAGTGTGTATGCGTGTGTGTGTGTGTGTACATGGCACAGACTTTACTGTTTTATCACCATTATATTAAAAACTGTTAGAGAACACCTAGTACCTAAACATTTTCAAACAGAGACATAAATGGAGATCACTTAAAACCTGAAGTGAAGTAAGCGCATTTCCATATATACACAATGTGATGAGAACTCACAGGATTGGGACTAAACTGCTGTGGGAATTATGTAATAAACAAAAAAATAATTAAACAACCCAGCATATGTTTTATATTTTAGATGGTCCAAAGTAGCTACATTTGATGACAAGCACACTTTTGGCATTCTCTTATTGGATTCACTCATCAGATTCAAAGGTGTGCCTTGTCAAGAGTTAATTTGTGACATTTATTTGCCTTCTTAACGTGATCTTAATCATCAGTTGTGTTGTGCAGAGGAAGGGTGGGTCAGACTCAATAGGTCTATTACTGTTGCTACAACTACTGTACAAATCCATATTATGGCAGGAAACACTCAGTTAAGTAAAGAGAAAACACCGTCACTCATTACTCTAAGAAATGAAGGTCAGGCCATCAGAAACATCTCAGGAACTTTGAATGTCTCCCCAAGTGAAGTCACTAAAACACCGTAAAGAAACTGGCTCTCATGAGGACCATCCAAGGAATGGAAGACAAAGAGCTACCTGCAGAGGATAAATTCATTAGAATGACCAGCTTCAGAAATTGCTGATGTACAGCACTTCAGATTAGAGCCCACATAAATGTTTCTGGGAGTTCAAGGCGCAGACATATTTCAACATCCACTGTATGAGTCAGGCCTTCATCGAATTGCAGCAAAGAAACCATTACAGTACTTTGAAAGATCAACAAGCAGAATAAACACAAGGAATGAACATTTGATTAGTAGAAAACTGCACTTTGGTCTCTTGAGTGCAAATTTGTGATTTTTAGTTTTAACTGCCATATCTTTTTTCAATGTAGGACGGGTGAACAAACGGTTCCTGAATGTGTGGCTACCACTGTAAAGCTTTAGCACAGCATTTTGCTGTGCAGATATGCCATTCCATCTGGTTTACATTTAGAGAGACTATCATTTTATTTACAACAGGACAATGATCCCAAACACACCTCCAGTTTTTTAAAGAGCTATTTGACCAAGAAGGAGAGTGATGGAGTGTTGCATCAGATGACCTTGCCTCCATAATTAGCCAATTTAAATCTAATGCTATCATTTGAAATGAGTTGTCCCAGAGAGTGAAGGAAAAGCAAACAAGTACTTAACACCTCAGACAACTTCTTCAAAATTGTTGGAAAGCCATTCCATGTGAATATCTGGCTGACTGAGAGAATGCCAAGAGTGTGCAGAGTTGGCATCAAAGGAAAAGCTGTCTACTTCAAAGGTTTAAAAATATAAAAAACATATTCTGGGTTATTTAAAACATTTTTGTTCACTACATAATTCCATATTTGTTGTGAAATAATTTCAATGTTATTTCTATTAATACAAAATGTTGAAAACAATATAATACTTTTAAAATAATTAATAATATGAATAAAAATTAAAATGATGTGTCCAAACTTTTGACTCTCCCTCTCATAAATATCGGTATTGCTATATTTATATATTGATTTATATGATATTATTATTAACATTATTATTATCATACTATTTTTCTTCCTGAAGTGTGTATACATTTATTGGGCTGACTCTCTATATTTATTCTGTGAATTGGTGATTTTTGAGGCTGCTTTTAATAGTTGCTGCCCTTCATATCCTAATCTAACAGCTAATTGTGGTTGTTGTTTTTACTTAATCACCTAATGCTATATGTGTTATTTTATAGTTTTAAAAATGTTCACATTACAACCACAAATGTAAATGTATTTAATTAGGAATTTATGTAATAGGCCAACACAAAGTGGCACATAATTGTGAAGTGGAAGAAAAATAAAATAAAAAAAAACTATTACAAATAAAAATCGTATGGCATGCATTACTCTTACAGCCCTAACTAAAATTCTGTGAAACCAACTAACTAACTAATGTCTAGACTTTAACGTGCGGGTGAAAAAGCATGGGGCTTTAGCTTGTTGTTTGTGCTATGTGTGGTACCAAGTTTAAGTAGGCTTTTTTTTGTCATTTCAACCATATACAGTACAGTTTAGTAGTCAGTGAAACAAAGCAACGTTTCTCCAGGTCCAAGGTTAAACAATAACTAGCTAACTATGCAACCTAATTAGCTAACTAGCTAAGGCAAGACAAATTGACATTTTTAAGTTTTATAAAAAACAGACAACATACTGTAAAGTGCTTGTGCAAATCCACAAACAAAAGTGACAAAGTGACAAGGTGTCAAAATGACACATTTCAATACTTCATGGTGAAGACGTAATGAGGTAGTGGGAGGAGAAACAGTAAACACGACACATTTCTTTGAAGTAGTAGCAAATATTAAATAGTTTTGTGCAAATGACAAGCCATGGATATTAAAAATATATATATATATATAAATTGATGTAGATAAAATAAGGAGCTATCCTAAATGAAATCCTTCTCCAAAGTACTCCAGATCTCAGGCAGGGAGAAGGTTTACAGTTCAACAAGACGATGACCCAAAGCATAACAGCAAAAAAACATAGAAGTGGCTTCAGAGCAGCTCTGTAAAAGTTCTCAGGTGGCCCATCCGACCTGAACCCAAGAGAGAGAGAGAGAGAGAGAGAGAGAGAGACCATGTTGCCGGTTCACTGATTTTCCTGGACCACTTTTGACCACTGGACATCTGGAATATCCCACAAGAGCTGCAGTTTTGGAATTGCTTTTGACCCAATATCTAGTTTCAATGGCACCTTTTTGATTTACACTTTGAAAGTCTTATTTGATTCAGTTTAAACAAACTATTTTAACGAACTCTTGTATTACTAAGAATGGTACCAAGAAGAGACTGAAAATGATGAAATAGGGTTTTCTAATAACAAAGAAATTAACTGTAAACCTGTGGTGACTTACAACTTTTAAGCAGAAATGTTTAATAATAGTGATCATATGGAAATTACAATCATTACTTCTTTGACAGTGAATAATGATAAGTGGACTACTTTTCACCAAGATAAAATCAAAAGTAGACTGTATGTCAATGTTACAGTAATTAAACATCTATAGTATTGAGGACACAAGATATACAGAGTGGGTCATAAATTAACTGGGCAATATTCTATGGCTATTGAATTCATAGTATCACTGGAGTAATGATAAAAACAGTCTCTAAGTAGACAGTAGTAACTGTGCATATGTAGTTAGACTATCATTTCCCAGGATGTTGGCTGGGATGACGTGGACGCCATGAATGATATATATATCCAGATTATATATCCAGATGAATGATATATATAAGTCCAGATTTCACTTCATGTGATTTTTTTTTTTCTGTGGGGCTACGCACAGGAGGAGGTGTACAGGACAAACACACTGGAAGACTTGGATGAGCAGATTCAGAAGGTTCAAAGTAATATCCCTACTGACTTGTTTTAAAAGACGGCATTCCATCTTTTGAGAAAACTGGTTGACGCTGCCGGTGTCTATTCTAAAATGTAATGATTCGCTTTCATTTTCTTATGTAATAAAGTACATGTACAATTTGTTTCGATACCTTTGTATTAGAAACAGGGACTTTATTACTAATGGTAAATGCGAACTCTTTATAAGAAGATTCTGTATCAGTGTCAGTTTCCACATATACCCCTAAATGCTGTATGTATACAGTATGTAAGAAGGGGACTGGCATGCTCCTTGCAGACTAAGTTGGTAGAAATGAGCAAATGCTGGGAGTTCTGGGTGGTGGGGGTGGTGGAATTATCATAGTGCAGCAATTATGTTTACGGAGGATTGTGCACAGCACAGTACACAGTGTGCACTCAATGGATTGCTGCAGCTCTCTCAGCAACCCACACAACAAGCTCATTAAGGCCTGGTTACACATTCACTCTTATTTGGGTTTGAAAAATTAATGCACTGGCACCTGGAATCACACAGCCATTCATTCTGTCATGGTGCATCCTCTATGCCCAATCTCTGCACTATCTGCTTCAAAAAGGAATGAACATCAAATATCTTGATATTTAGGCAAGTCTCTCTCTCTCTGCTCACTTTATTTTTTGGGGGCGGTACAGCAGGTACTAGCATATTAATCATGCTCACAGCCACTAATGCTAACAATCAGTCAACATGCTTGGCCAGGTTCTCCATCTCCCGTGACAGCCAAGTTTGTCCTAAAGCCTGCTGATTCGTCCGGGCGACCACTAGTGTATGGGGGGGGGGGGGGGGGGGGGGTTAGGGTTTACTTCAGCAAAATTCTATAAGTATATCTTATAGGACTTTAAAAGAATATTGTGTGATCCCAGTCTACTATATTTATAAACTGAGCTAGTCCCAGAAAGGGTAGATGACAGAAGTGTGTATATCTTTTAAACAAACAACCTTTGGGTGTTCTACTTAACCGCCATAAGTCTCTACTAGGTACCATAATAAAATTTATTTTACAGATATGCATTACCACAGGAAAAAGTCCTAATTGAGGAATGGTTTATTATATGAAATGTAAATATGACACCATTATCTCTGAACAATATATTTCCAGACTCAAACAGCTGGCAAACTACAGAAGGAGAAAAGCACATGCTGAGATATTCCTAGACTGTCATCCAGACTTGTCGAACGATGGCAGAACTGGCATGTCTGCATTCATAGAGAAAAAATATGGCCCTTTCCTGACAGCTTCAAGCTGACAACTGTAACAGTGACACAAATCATTTCAAATCAGTTCTGAGCTTTTTTTTCCTCTTAGAGAGCTGAGGGCTAGAAACAAATGGGCACATTCGAGAAAGGCAGCATATTGTGCACAGTAGTGGATGGATGAATGTATATGTGCATTCTTGGCACGGTTTTTCCCCTTCTTCCTCATTCTCTCTTTCCCTTAAATCTGGGTGCTAATTATTGGGCTTTGCATAGCGTAAAATGCACAGCTGTGGTGACTGTCAGAACTCCATGGGCTGTTAAGTTTGTGTGCATTTTGACAGTGGGTGGGTTACGTTTTCTCTGTCTCTTTCTCGCTCCCTCTTTTTGCTCCTTCTCTCCCTCTCCCTCAATCTCTTTCTGTTTGTGTGTGTCTGTGTCTACAGCAGGGTTTTTCTGTCAGTCTTCATTTGTTCACCTTACAAAATAACATTAATAATAGGACTTGCCTCATGGAATGGGAAAAAAATTCTAGTCATACATTTCAGTTTTTTTTAAAAAAAACCTTGTCAGGCTGTACTGAAAATAAAAATAAATAAACAAATAAAGAGCCAACAGGACACCATGATGGTATCCTACAAAATAAAGTGCCAGAAGCAACTTCTAAGCTGTGCACTAGACCTGCTGACAACAGATGCATGCAGAAATATATTATCAGTTTATGGGACTTAAACGCAGATTGTTTCTCCTGATAAACTTCACAGCCCAGCTTGGAATCAATTTTGATTACTTTATTTCTGGGGAGGTCCAGATGTGCCGATGTGTGACTTGAGCCTCTCACAGGGGATACAAGAGACAGGGGGCAGTGCAGGTCCAAATGTTTGCATTTGGAGCCAATTATGTTCCCAACAGGTTCCCAACAGCATATTGGTTTTTTAGAATACATATAAATGTATTATAGTTTTGCACCTTTAGACTAAACCCAAAGTGCCACAATAATTCATGTTTTCTCTGCAACATGATTCAAAATGTTAGCTTATATCTTGGCCTAAAAAGTGCTGGCCAGGTGCAGCTAATGATCTGTACATTCCTGTATTTATTTATACAGAAAGCCTAATTTAAAGTAAACTAATAAAGTAATATTTAATTAATTATAACTAATTAAGTAGGGAATTAAGCAATCATCTACACACATCACAGAAGAAATGCAAATGACCTTTATGACCAATTATTCAATACACATGTAGAGGCCAAGTATACACTTGTGTCAAGATATTTTGCTTGCCATGCACAGAAAATGTTCAAAACTGCAAATGAAAGACAGAATTATTAAAAGAAAATACTATTTATTGTTACAAATACACAAAAACATCTACAGCTAACACCAATCCTAAGATCTTATCCTATATTCATTTAGCATGTTCTTCACAATATGATGAAAAGCCTGTATTTTCCCTTTTTTTCTTTTACAGATTGCCTGCAGAGATAAAAAAAAAAAAAAAAAAATCTTCATTTTAATGCCTTGAACTCAGTGGGCTGTGCAATTATAAATATTGACTACTTGACCTTAGTGTCAGCATTAGGGTAAATCATGTCTTCGATCAGGTGCATTAAATTGGCATCCACCGAGTTTAAGGTCATTTCTCCCTGTGTAGTTTAATGTGATTCTTCTACTATAAGCCTTTCAAAGGTATGACAAAACCATACTTATTTATAAGGAACAATAACCAGTTTGCAATTACTTTAGCTTTGTTTATAGACATATATAGCAGGATATTTATACAGAAAACAACTCTACCTGAATTTATGAGTACATCATATTTTTTACTTTATTCTGAAAAAATATGGTATAGCGAAAATTAATCATTGAGACCATCAATTAATATTTCAGTTCATGTTTATCTAGAAATATAACACACAAACAAGTAAACACTTGCTTGTGGATGTCTAGTTGCTTGTGGATATTTACTGCAATAATTATCTTGTCATATAACCAACTAAAATGTCTCTAAATGACACAATGCCCTCATCCTTTCAAGGTCTCATCATACTACCCTCTAGCTAAATTTTTACAAAGGGCAAAAGAGCTGCTTCACAAGGCAAGGTCACATCAGAGACCAAGGGTCACCAAGATGAAACTATGTTTGATAACTATCGGACCATATTGCATGTGGCATTACAAAGATCTCACAGATCCTCCGAACTAAAGGTCATTAGAGTTACTTGGATGAAGCCTTTCAACCATTGACCTCAATGAGGAAGCTTTCTTCGAGTAATGACAGTACTGTATGTTTGTCACAATTAAATTTACCATTCTAATTTACTTTAGTCACAATTATAGTCACTCATACCCAAAGATACAGAAAAAAGAAAATATTAAGCTTAACTCAAACTGATTGAGATAGAAACATCTCCTTATACTGGACAGTCCTTGAGTATGTGCCTGGATATCCCACAACAAAAGCAGGCTCATTCCAGCCAACAGTGTCGCTGCTCTTCTGAAGAAATGCAGGTCCATGAGTACTTAAAGGGAAGTGAGTAGGCCCCGGGAGATCAGTTAATCTTTGACTGTTTCAGACTGCTTTGCTCTTAGGAAAACATTGGACAATGTTTGATCATCCCAACCATTCTAAATCGCAAGTGTCCAAAATTGGTGTAATCATAAGCCAAATTAAATCCTTGACAAAGTCTTAACAACGTACTCCCTTACTTTCTCCCTGGAGAAGTCCTCGAAGTTGGAGCAGCAAGAGTCATAAGCATTGCAGATTGCGGTGCTTGACTCCTGGT
Source organism: Clarias gariepinus (assembly GCF_024256425.1). NCBI lineage: Eukaryota > Metazoa > Chordata > Actinopteri > Siluriformes > Clariidae > Clarias > Clarias gariepinus. The sequence goes on from NC_071106.1 coordinate 21,678,942, forward strand.
CTATTCCTATGGGGAGGATTATGACAAAAAAACAACTTGGATCATTCTAAGGAAAAATTGGAGGCCTGTAGGAGAGGAGGGAGCGACACATGCCAGGGGCTCGTCATAAGTAGGCGGTGCACTCCTGTTGCATGTCCGTGCTAGTGCCCTAAACTGGTGACAATTGATGTTGCTGCAGCCAGGCTCTGATGTTTGCTTTGAGTGTCTGCTTTACAGTAAGGAGCTCCTGCTGATCTGCCCTGAGTAGGGCAACCTGCCTCTCCAAGGCCAATCTCATCCAGTCAAAATCTGCTGGATCCATATTTGGCTAGATTATTCTCTCAGGGGTTTCGACAGGGTGTGAGTGATGGGTTCCAGTAGCTGGAGATTAATAGATAAGGAGCACCTGTGTCTAAGGTTAAGTGTGAATTTACAAGCACAAATCTTAAATTGCATGACTAAGGGTCTGTCCACACGGAGATGCGTTTCGCTGTATACGTATACATTTTTTATCGTATTGGCGTTTCGTCCACACGAATCTGGCGTTTTAGGAGACTGAAACTGCTATTTTTTGAAACCGGGTCCCAAAGTGGATAAATCTAAAAGCGCCACCCTTGCGGTTTCATGTGTACGGCCAATCCCTATATTTTGTGAAACGATGATGTCATCACATCCTGTGTCGGCTGCGTCACACGTAACAGCAACAACAATAATGGCGGACTACATGATTGTGTTCGTGTTGCTACAAAGCCTACTAGCTTTATTACAGCAAAATCTATTGCTTCTATGCAACTGTTATGAGCAACAAGCGATGATGGACAACACCATCTTGGTTCGTATACAGCGCGCAAGGTTATGCGCATGCTCGAAGTCTTCTTCTCCGTGTACAGTGTATCGCTATGGCAGAATTACAGCGCCCCATACTGGTCTGGCATATATACTACACCGTTATTAATGGTTTTGCGTGTACGCAGATATTTCTTGAGACGACGCCGTGTTCACGAAAGAAAATGATCAGATAGGGAACGCACCGGCTTCGTGTGGACGGAGTCTAAGACATAGTCAAAGGTAGATTCAACATTGTGTTAGATCTGGATTGTGGCTGAGGAAACAAGAGAGAGACATCAAAGCTGTTAATCCAAGTCGTGAGGCAAAGTCATGGACAAGCAAGCACAATCTAGAGTTTAAAGTAATGATATCAGTCTGGACAGCAACAAATCCAAATAATAAGGCAAAAGGCTTGTAAACAGTAGACAGAAGGTAACCTTAATTCATGAAAACAATCCAAGATGAAGGCGAGAGAATTGTACAAAAAAGCACACAATCTGTTAACAAGGTGCATGCTGAGCTTTTTTAAATGCAGGTAGTAATCGTCTGTGAATGAGTATTTGATGTGCAGAAGGTGCGGGCTGGGAGGTGTGGGAAAAACATGACAGCGTGGAAACGAAGATGTCATTCAATGAGTATTGTAGAAGCAGCAGCATGCAAAGGACTTACTGTCAATATGAGAAGACTAATAAAAAAAACCTTCAATATTATATTAGGGACTATAAAGAAGGGACTGTGGAGCACTGGACAAAGGACATGTGGTCTAATGAGTCCAGATTTACCATGGTCCAAAGTGATCTCATCAAGGTAAGAAGAGAGGCGGATAAAGTAAATCAACCATAATGCCTATAGCCAACCATACAAGCCGCTGGGGGCATCGCTATGATCAGAGGTTGCTTCTGTCGGTCAGATTTGGGTTCAGTTTACTGCATGATCAGGTTTTTTTATAAGTTGATTTTTTTCTTCCCTGATTGCATGGGCATATTCCAACATGACAATGTCAGGATTGTGACAGCTCGAATTGTGAAAGAGTGGTTCAGGGAGCATGAGACATCGTTTTCACATATGGACTAGCTACAAAATAATTTAGACATTAACCCTATTGGAAATCTTTAAGATGTGCTGTAGAAGACTTTATGCAGCAGTCAGTCTATTGACTGAGTTATGGAAGCCCAGGTTGCTTTGATAGCAGCCTTCAGCTTTTCTGCGTTGTTGTACCTGGTGTCTCGTTTCTACCTCTTCACAATATCCCTTAAATTTTCTATAAGGGTTTAGGTCAGGTGGGTTTGCTGGCCAATCAAGTACAGGAATAGCATGGTCCTTGAACCAGGTATTAGTATTTTTTAGCTATGTGGGCAGGTGCCAAGTCCTGCTGGAAAATTTTATCAGCATCTCAATGAAGCTGGTCAGTAAAGGGAAGCATAAAGTGCTCTAAAACTTCCTGCTGCGCTGACCTTGGAACTGATAAAACTCTGTGGACCAACAACAGCAGATGGCATGGCTCCCCAAACCACCAGTGACTTTACACAGGACGTCAAGTAACTTGGATTCTGTGCCTCTTCCTCCAGACTCTGGGACCTTGATCCCCAAATAAAATACAAAATTTACTTTCATCTCAAAAGAGGACTTTGGCCCACTGAGTAACAGTCCAGTCCTTTTTGTCCTTATTCCAAGTAATATACCTCCGACGGTTCTGGTTCAAGAGTGGCTGGACACTCTTGAACCAGAATCTTCTGGATACATCTGTTCGTAGTGGCTCTTGAAGCACAGACTTTAGTTGCAGTCTACTCCTTGTGAATCTCCCCCAAATTCTTGAATGGGCTTCGTTTTAAAGTCCTCTCAAGGCTGCGGTTATCCCTTCCGAGTTTTCCCTTCCATTCAACTTTCTATTAATATGCTTGGGTATATATATATATATATATATATATATATATATATATATATGTGTGTGTGTGTGTGTGTGTGTGTGTGTGTGTGTACAGTCTCTTACCGTTACTGAATCACTTCTAGATGTCAGACTGCACTTCTTCACAAGTTCCTTATTTTAGTGTAAGAGGCAACATTCATAAAGTGAGTCAAATAATGTAAACAACCAAAAATAGGGCAATAAGTAAATATTCAATATACTTTTTTTATAATATTTATTTTATGCCTACAAAATCACCCTGATTATTCTACAATTATTAATTTCTTATTTTTTGTTTAATTTAAGACATATGAACATTCCTGGATTTCTACATATCGCAATATACTGTACAGTACATCACAAAAAATATATATTGCAATGTCAGTTTTTTCCAATATCGTGCAGCCCTAGTTGTGATATTCCATAAACTTATTAATATGATGCCATGGCAAACACATGCCGTAATCAAAGCAAAAGGCAGTATAATGAAATATAAGAGTACGTGTTTTATTATTTTATTTTCTATGCCAGACAGGGTAAAAACAGGCTAAGCAAACTAAATGTGCAGTTGAACACAATTGTTTTCATGTGATTGTGGTGAAGTGTATGATGGGGAAAAAAACAAACATTAAAAAGACTATACACATTATGACTGGGTGGGAGCTTGGCATGAATGTTAGGTCAGAGTAAGGCAGAGTGACTTTTTGGGAAATGTTTGTTTAGGGCTGCATGATTAATTTAAAAAAAATAATAATCACAATTTCAATTCATACATACATGTAATCTCATTTCTGAATGACAGCGACTCACTTGCATGTATTTTCCTGACAACAATCCCAGATGCGATATCAGTCACACTCAATTCACCAGTCATTCCAAAGATTAGCAAATGATTTATACAACTCGATAAGCCATACAACATGATCACTTCACTCATCTCCCAATCTCGTTTATGGCGTTGCATGTGATGTGTAAGAAGGCGGCAAACCTAAACAAGCTTATCAGTTTACTTATTCGGGAAGTGGAAGTAGTTATTTTCATGCCAAAAACCTGAGCAGAAAACTGTTGTGTGCTCTGATTTTATTTTGGTTTGCTTAAATGCTTACTTGCGCTGTCATACTCGCAATCATGCTCAAACTGTATTTCAACTTTCGTTCCTGTGTGGGCTCAATGCCAAACAGAGAAGCAATTGTTATTGCACATTAATCTGGAAAGGATTATAAACCCATTTCCAAACAATTTAAAGTTCTATGTTCAACAGCGAGAAAGATTATTCACAAGTGGAAATCATTCAAGACAGTTGCCAATTTTCCCAGAAGTAGATGTTCCAGCACATTTACCCAAAGGCCAGACTGTGCAATGCTCACAGAAATACAAAAGACCCAAGACCCAAAAATCTCACACCCTACAGGCATTACTGAGCATGTTAAATGTTGATGTCCATGACAGCACAATTAAAATAAAACTGAACAAGTGTGGTTTATTTGGAAGAGTTGCCATAAGAAAGCTTCATCTTTCTAAAAAGAGCACAGAAGCATGACTGAGGTTCACAAAACTAAATCCGAACAAATCACAAGACTTCTGGAACAAGGTCCTATGGACAAATGAGACCAAAGTGGAGTTGTTAGGCCTTAAGGCCAAAAGCCATGTTTGGCACAAACCAATATATATATATTGGTTTATATGTATACAAAGAAACCTTAGATTGCGAGTGATGCGGTTTGCGAGTGTTCTTTTCAAAGGTAAAGTGAATGTTAATTTGTTTTATTTTTACACTACAGCAGTGCTTCCGTTAGTGTGTCGCTCAATTGAGTGTCATTGGGGAGATTTCTTGTTTATTTTTCTGATAAAACAGTATTTCCGTTGTTTGCACGCGTGTGTGTGAAAAGAGTAGAGGAAGGGTAACTGTGACAGATGAGAAAACACACCCACAGCGCCTGCACGCACAAACAGAAACACATCTGTTATAATTTATTTTTCCTTTTTTTTTTAAAGAGAAAGTGCAGATTAATTTGTTTTATTTTTTATTTATATTTTGTGTTATTATAATTTTTTTATTATATTTTTTTTGGGCTGTGGAATGAATAATTCTTATGGAAGAATTCTATTTGGTTTATGAGTGTTTTGGAATATGAGCCTGCTTCCGAAAACGAATTATGCTCTTAATCCAAGGTTCCACTATATATATATATATATATATATATATATATATATATATATATATACACACACACACACACACACACACACACACCATGTTCCAAATTATTACGCAAATGATATCTTTTCCTGATTATTTATAATTAGTCATTGCAAATGACAGTCAGTATAATTTTCAAGTTATCAACCATTAGGGTATAATTTGAATTTTATTGAACAATCCTCCTAATGATAACAATATTTATTTAAAAAAAAATGCACTGTTCCAAATTATTATGCACAACAAAGTTAAAACATTTTATAGGATACTGAACTGAAAATGCGCTTTTGTCGAATTTGCAGCTTTAGGAGGTCATATTTACTAAAATCAAAAGCCATTTCAATCAAAAACATCCTAATAGGGCATGTTACATCTTAACATAGGACCCCTTCTTTGATATCACCTTCACAATTTTTGCATCCATTGAACTTGTGAGTTTTTGGACAGTTTCTGCTTGAATTTTTTGCAGGATGTCATAATAGCCTCCCAGAGCTGCTGTCTTGATGCGAACCACCTCTCAACCTCATAGATCTTTTGCTTGAGGATGCTCCAAAGGTTTTAAATGGGGTTGAGGTCAGGGGAGGATGCTGGCCACACCATGAGTTTCTCATCTTTTATTCCCATAGCAGCCAATGACACAGAGGTATTCTTTGCAGCATGAGACAGTGCATTGTCGTGCATGAAGATGATTTTGCTATGGAAGGCACGGTCCTTCTTTTTGTACCATGGAAGAAAGTGGTCAGTCAATATACTTTGCAGAGGTCATTTTCACACCTTCAGGGACCCTAAAGGGGCCTACCAGCTCTCTTTCCATGATTCCGGCCCAAAACATGACTCCGGCACCTCCTTGTTGATGCCGCAGCCTTGTTGGAACATGGTGGCTATCCACCAACCATCCATCCATCTGGACCATCCAGGGTTGCACGACACTCATCAGTAAACAAGACTGTTTAAAAACTTGTCTTCATGTATGCCAGAGCCCACTGCAACCATTTCTGCTTGTGAGCATTGATTAGGGGTGGCCGAATAGTAGGTTTATGCACAACTGCAAGCCTTTAAAAGATCCTACACCTTGAGGTTCGCAGGGCTCCAGAGACACCAGCAGCTTCAAATACCTGTTTGCTGCTTTGTAATGGCATTTTAGTAGCTGCTCTCTTAATCCGATAAAGTTGTCTTGCAGAAACCTTCCTTATTCTGCTCTCTATCTGCACAAACCTGTCTGTGCTTTGAATCAGCCACAAATGTCTTCACAATACGATGATTACGCTTACGTTTTCAGAAAATATCTAATGTTTTTATATCTTGTCCAAGGCTTTGCAATATTTGACGCTTTTCGTCAGCTGAGAGATCCTTTTTCTTTCCCATATTGCTTGAAACCTGTGGCCCGCTTAATAATGTGGAACAACCTTCTTTAGTACTTTTACTTTAATTGAGCTTATCTGGCAAACTAATTATCACACGCATCTGAGATTAATTTCAGCCCTGAGACACAATACCATCCATGGGTTTTAATTTAAATGTTTATGACACTTAAATCCAATTTGCATAATAATTTGGAATGCTGCGTATACTTTATATATATATATATATATATATATATATATATATATATATATATATATATATAAAACCTATTTTATAATAGATTTATGGTAAAGGATTGAGACAGAATATTAACAAAAAATCCAGAAAAAGCACATGATACAAATGTTATAAATTAAGTTGCATTTAAATGAGGGAAATAAGTATTTGATCCCCTACCAACCAACAATAATTCTGCCTCTCACAGACTGGTTATGTGCTCTTGTGGTACACATATTAATTTAAGAAGGTGCTCCTAACAACAATGTGGTATGTGTATAAAAGCCACCTGTCCACAAAATCTTCCATTCAAACCTCACCCCCATTGGCAAGACCGAAGAGCTGTCAAAGCAAGTCAGGAACAAGATTTTAGACCTGCACAAGGCTGGAATGGGCTACAAGACGATCAACTAGAAGCTTGGTGAGAAGGAGCTTGGTGCTGGAGCGATTATTTACAAATGGAAGAAATACGAAGTAACCAATAATGGCCCTATATACAAGATTTCACCTCATGGAGTAAGAATAATCATGAGAAAAATGAGGGACCAGCCCAGGACTACACGGAAGGAGCTTGTGAATGATCTCAAGGCAGTTGGGAGTCACCAAACAAACCATTGGTAACACAATACGCCTGCATGGATTGAAATCCTTTAGCGCAGCAAGGCTTCCTCTCCTCAAGAAGACACAAGTACAGACCAGTCTGAGGTTTGCCAATGAACAGAGAAAGATTGGAATAAACTGCTGTGGTCAGATGAGACCAAAATTGAGCTCTTTGTCATTAACTCAACTTGCTTTTTTTCGGGGGAAGAAAAATGCTGACTATGACACTAAGACCACCACAGTCCCTACAGTCAAGCACGGAGGTGGAAACATTATGCTTTGGGGCTGTTTCTCTGCTAAAGGTACAGATTGACTTTGCTGCACTGAGGGGCCAATGGATGAGGCCATGTGTTGTAACATTTTGGATGAGAACCTCCTGAAGATGGGTTGTGGATGGGTCTTCCAGCATGAAAATGACCCCAAAAATACTGCCAAGGCAACTAAGGAGTGGCTCAAGAATAAGCACATTAAGGTCATGGAGTGGTCTAGCCAGTCTTCAGACCTTAATCCAATAGAAAACTCACGGAGAGAGCTGTAACTTCGAGTTGCCAAGCAACAGGCAAGAAACCTTAAACATGTAAAGAAAATCTGTGAAGAATAGTGGATCAAAATGCATTCCAAGATGCGTGCAAATCTAGTAAACAACTACAAGAAACATCTTCCCACGTCATGTTTTGCTTGGGAATCAAATACTTACATGAACATGGTGGCTATTTCAACAGCATGTTGTCATTATAATAATAATAATAAATAATAATGCCTTTTATTTAAAGGCGCCTTTCTGAACACACAAGGACACGGTACAGCAAACATCGAATAAAATAGTAACAATATAAAAATGACATTATAAAATTTACAGCATAAATATATCCATCACAATACAAAAATAATAAAAAAGAAGGAAAACTGCAATTCACAAGTAAGCCTGAGTAAAAAGATGAGTTTTAAGACGAGATTTAAAAATATGAAGACTGTCACTGTTCCGTATGTTGGGGGGGAGCGAGTTCCACAACCAACATGCCACAAAACTAAAAGTTCTTGCTTCTATTGTACTTAAGCGAATGTGCGGCGGCACGAGAGAAATAGAGTGAATCGATCTAAGAAAATGAGAAGGAGTGTAAATGTTTAGAAGATCAGTGAGATACGGAGGAGCCAAGCTATGTAGAGCCTTAAATATGAGAAGCAAAATTTTTAAATCAATATGGTACTTAACTGGGAGTCAGTGTAATTGCTGTAGAATTGGAGTAATGTGCTCGCATAAAGGAGTCCTGGACAAGACACGAGCCGCTGAATTTTGGACCAGTTGAAGTTTGCGAAGAAGTTTCGTAGGAAGACCAGAGAGAAGAGCATTACAGCAATCAATTCGTGAAGTGACCAGCGCATTAATTAAAATTGCTGTACTGCTCTTAGTAAAAGAAGAATGAAGGCGGTTAATATTACGCAAATGAAAATATGCGGCATGTGTAACGTTAACATTCAAATTCAAATTTTATTTGTCACATACACAGTCATACACAGTACGATATGCAGTGAAATGCTTCGTTGTTTTTTGTTTTTTTTTTATTCAAAACATGAGCTTCAAAAGAGAGTGTGCTGTCCAGAATGACACCCAGACTTCTGACCTGTTGAGATGGGTAAATTTCAGTATCGTCAATAACTAAAGAAAGACAATCAGATTTAGCCAAAGTTGACTTAGTACCTACTAATAAAACTTTGATTGTCACTATTAAGTTTAAGGAAATTACCTGAGAGCCAAGCTTTAATTTCAGATAAACATTCAGTCGAGACAGGTAAAGGAGATGAACTAGAAGGTTTAGAAGATAAATATAACTGGGTGTCTTCAGTATAGCAATGGAAATTGATACCGTATTTCCTAAAAAATAAAACCAAGAGGAAGTAAGTAAATCATAAATAAAAAACGCAGCACTAAGATCAATTAGGACTAGTATATTCAGAAGACCAGAATCAGCTGCTATTAGCAAATCATTAGTTATTTTAACCAACGCCGTCTCTGTACTATGATGAGAACGAAAACCAGATTGGAAATGTTCATATAATGCATTATTAGAAAGGTGTTTGTGAATTTGAGCTTTAACACACTTTTCCAATATTTTAGTAGTAAATGGCAAGTTAGAAATCGGTCTAAAATTTTCAAAATCTAATAGATCAGCCCCAAATTTCTTAAGAATGGGAGTAATGACAGCGGTTTTCATAGAGGAAGGTACATACTCGGTCACAAGGGAGGAATGAATAATTTTTGTGAATAATGAGGACAGTGACGGTAAACAGGCTTTAACTAAGCAAGTAGGCATTGGGTCAAGCTGACAGGTGGAAGATTTAGATCTTTGTATGAAATCCCATATCTCTGCTGAAGATGGTAGGATAAAATTTTTTTTAAAGTAAAGTGTATAGTCATTTGTAAGACTAAGAGACTGGGATCCTGATCTAATTCACTAGCAAGCAATTGCTGATGAATCTTATTAATTTTTGACTCAAAAAAAGTCATAAAATTATTACATTGTTCTGTAGTACACAGGCTTAAAGGCAGGCTGTCTGCTGAACATGAAACCTTCTTGACTACAGAAAAAAAGAGATCTATAGTTTCCTTCGCTGGCTCCAATTATATTAGAATAATAGTCTAATTTTGCTTTAGACAAATCTTCCTTATAGTGATACATATGATCACTCAACATATCTTTGTGTACCATTAGGCCAGATTTAGCATATAGTCGTTCAAGCCCACGTCCCTTAGTTTTAAGTAGACACAGATCAGGGGTAAACCATGAAGCAGAGACACTAAAAGAAACAGTCTGAGTTTTAACAGGAGCAAAAACATTCAAGATCTCAGTTAGTCCACTATTATAATAAGAAATCAAAGCGTCAGGAGTGGAGAAGTCTGCTTTGTTAAAGAAGCTGGCAAGTTCATCAGTAAGGTTAGAGACATCAATGTTCTTAATGTTCTGAAAATGATATTATGGCTTGTTTTTAACTTAAAAACTGTCAACTGAGCACAGAAAGACACTAGAAAATGATCTGATAGAGACAGGTCAGAAACAGTACAATTATATGGAGCTAAACCAGAGCAGCAGATGAGGTCGAGAATATGACCTTCAGAGTGAGTAGGAGAGTTCACAAACTGCTGCAAGCCAAAACTGTCCAAACAAGATAGAAAGTCACCTGTGCTAGTATTACTCAAATTGTCAATATGAATGTTAAAATCACTCCACATGATTACATTAAAAGACATAGCACACAGATCAGTTAAATTATCACTAAAAGAAAAAGTAAAAAGGAAATTTAAAACTTGTTAAAATTTGAGATCATTTAAATGAGAATTGGCTATGTTTTTTAGACTACATTATTATACCCAAATATTTCGGGAAACCCTGTATACATCCTCAAATACTATATATATATATATATATATAAAATTCACATATCATTATAATCCACAACCCACAGTGGCCACATTTTCAATTAAAATCCAACACGTTGTAACAAGTCAATAACATCACTTATTTTATTACATTTTACTGATCACTGTTACATGATTTGTAAAGAATGATGAAGCCAAGAAAAAGGACTTTTTATATATGTACTGTACTCTGTTATTGCCATTGCAGTCACTCCAGAATTAATGCAGTACAAGTATTTGTTGCTTAACGTCCAAAAATGTTCTGTGAAATAAGGCATTTTGCAATTTGGATGTTGTTTGCCTATCATGTTATAATGTATACTATATTTAACAAAGCAATAACAACTAAGTTAAAGTTAGCTTGTAGGGCGACCTTGTTTAACATCTGAATGAATATATCTCTTTTTACCCCTCTTACTCCTATTGCTAGTCCTGCTTTGGTACAATTGGAAGCCATGGAACACTTATGATAATATCATTTTATAAAGTAAATTTTCCTGAAACTTCAAAAGTTTAGTTTTCCTTGTGCTATCAAATGGTTCACTTGCATATTTACTTATCTCCCACTAGTGATTAAAGAATGGACTTCGGAAATTTATAGTAAAATCTTTACTCATAGTAAACATTTAATCATTTACTTATTTACTTTAATCATATTTATACCCCAGGTGAATAGCCTGGTGAGAGATGAGTTCTTAAAATACACCCTATGACAAGAAGAACACACAGTCAACAATTACCCATTGTCTGTGATGCCCTTCCCATCTCTCCCAGAATGCTTAGCTACACTATGCAGACTGAAATGGCAGTGTGACACCTGACAGAGGAAATTTTAGAGTGATTGTCATGTGTCACAATAATTCTTGGTTACACTGGGATGAGGGGAAATGAGCACTCGAAATCACACCACCATTTCCCAAAAGCAGTTCAGTCCCCATTACTCCTTTTAAGTGACAGTGCAAGATCTGATAATAAAGTCAACAGTAAGACTATTAAGGAAACAAGATGTGGAAAAAGCCCTGCTAAAGTCATATGCTTTAATTTGTGCCTGGTAATGTGTGAACCCCAGTCAGTAAATTTGATGGTATCTGCTTTCCTGCTTGACTGATTTCTATAAAGAACAGCCAACTGCCTCAGATACACCCTATTAACTCTGTTGGTCCCCAAACAGTGGTGCAGTGAGTGGAAGAGGATCACTGTGCTGGAGGGTCCAAGTGTGACTTACAGCTACAGCTATAACACAGTGGCTCGTGGCCATATGATCTTAGCCTTTGATCCATGTGAGTGGGCGGAATAATTCGCTCTTCATGCATGGCCGTTACTTCTGTGCCTGAATCTCTAGACCTTGAGAGTAACCAGGCTCAGTTTACGCTCAATAAAGCCAAGCAGTATTGACTTGCTAAAAAACCCTGCTGGGACATAAACCTCAGCAGTTACAGCAGAGCTTTGGGCTTTGACTCTATAAACTGTATCCACAACTACACACAGAATTTGTAAATTGCTCATTGTGCACTGATTATTCTGCAATATGGCAGCTACTACCAACATTTTGTGGCATATTTGTAACCTTGCAGGATAATTACCAGTAGTAATTAAAACATAGTACTCGCTTTCCATATCAAGAACTTAAAATAATAGAAAACAACACACAATGCAAGTTCTCTCATATCTCCCACTAGTGAGACATTTAATTTTCTTTTTTGAAAAGCAGGAGGTCAGCATGGATTTCCATATCAAAGCTGTAAGAATTAAGCATTTTCTTTTAGCTGCTCATTTCAGTGGACTTAAAGTAAGACTTGAGTAGCCTGCAGTGATATACTATTGTAAAGCTTCCACTGAGACTCATTGTAAAGCAAAAGTAACACCACAACAGAGCAAATCAGAAGCATTCTAGTCAAGCAGAGAATGAGATCACTGGGCTTTTCCAAAGAGGTCAATGGGAAAGCGAGGCACCACTGCATTTGAAATTCAGTCCTGTTATGAACCCCAGCGCGCGCGGGCGCACGCACACACAAACACACACACACACACACACACACACACACACACACACACACACACACACACACACGGCATGCCTTATAAAAGTAAAGCAAGTCGTTTTTTATGGTGTGTGTGTGTCTGTGTGTTGGTGGGGGGAGGTTGTAGTTGGGGGGTTTGAAAATGAGTCCAAGTCAAAGAAGGGGCAGAATCACTGAGGCAATAATCCTGTGTGTCAACATGAGCACTGTTAGCTCCCACCGTCTTGACCATGCAGCTAAATTTACAGTGGAGAGCAGCCTTTAGGGGCCGTCTTTGATGGGCTTAATCTACACACCAATGAAGCATGAGACCACACACTAATGCTTTATGCCAGTAAAATCCATGCTAACAAACAACATCCTACGTTGTATTACCAGGCTTATTCAAATGTCACATAGGCCGAAGAAATTATTTCATATGGACAATCAAACCAGCAAAATGTTAAATAGTAATATTTATATATCATATATTCATCTCTTCTTATAATATTGTTCCCCATTTGTGTTTACCTGTTACAGCAAATTATGTATAGTCTTTTGTCTTTGTTTATAAATATCACTACTCAACATTTTACAAAATAAAAAAAAAATGCCTTTGCCTGTAGTTTTTGTATTAATAAACATTAGTGCTTATAGTGCACATATAAAGGACATTTACATCCTGTAAATGTAAAAAGTAAAAAGCATCCTGTAAATGTACTAATTAGTCCAATTATTAGGTGTAGCCTAGATAAATATGTATGAATACAAAATCCTACATTTTATAGTTACATTTAACAGTTTAAGTTGCAACTGCAATATGTGTAAAAATAACTGTAATGTGAATTTTGAATAAATCATTTAGCCCTAATATATACTGTATATACTGTATGAATGAAATATAAACCTACATTTTATTAAACTACATCAGGGTTTGTCATAATCAATATCTGATCTGCTCCTCCAATCTAACATTAGGACACTCACATTCCAGTGTGTTATTCTGACATAGGCTGGTCCCCTTTCTTGCTCTGACTATCACAGATCACTGGCCTGTGGAAACTTTGTCTGGTCCAAATTCCGATCTAGCCTGAAAGGAAGGGTCAGCATACTTCTTGCCAGCAGCTTGCTAATATCTCAGACCCAGATTAAAAAGCACTTTTAATTTGATTTAGGCAGACAGTGTCATTGAAAACTTCCCTCATTTTGAGACAGTCTAGCCTGGAAAAAGGGAAGAGCAGTGTCAGGGAGGGAAAAAGCAGTGTGTGTTTAGCTATTTTCTTGGCTAATAATAATAATAATAATAATAATAGATTTTATTTGTAGGCGCCTTTCATGACACTTAAGGACACCTTACACACCATAAAGAAAAATAAAATAAATAAATTAATAAAATAAAATAAAATAAAATAAAATAAAATAAAATAAAATAAATAAATAAATAAAAAACCAACAACAATAGTAAAGGACAATATACAAGCAATGCAGTGTTAAAAGTATGTCTGCCTGAAGAGATGTGTTTTTAAACTGGATTTGAAAACAGAAATAGAGTAACTATTCCGGATATCAAGAGGTAGTAGATTCCACAGGTAAGGGGCAGCGTAGCTAAAAGCTCGAGATCCCATGGTTGCCAAACGCATACGAGGAAGAACCAAATTTGGTGACGATGATGATCTCACTGCAGACAATTGCAACAGAATTAAGAAAAACCACACACAGCCCACTGTAAAAACATGCCAGCACTGCAAATAAATAAAGAAAGAAAGAAATGCATTTATAATTTCATGTAAATACATGAATGAGGTCTGCTATATTTGACAATGTAATTATGGTTGCATGAAACTGCAGAATAGTCAGTACTTTATAATATTTATTTATTTATTTATTTAAACAATTTTAAAGTTGGGGCACAGTAAATTGCAATTTTACCAGCATTGGTTGCATCTAAGATCTAAATCTTAGATGCAGATGATGACCTGATCAAAGCAGATACTTCATCCTAGAAGTGAGAGCCAGCACAACCATGAAAATCACCCGAGAGCAAAGGTCAGCAAAAGGGAAGTAAAGATCCAAGTCCCATCCCATTGTGTGACACGCTGCCTTGGCCCACATGCCCCAGAGGCTTAGTGTCAGTGTTAACACTTCAAACACTCGATATCTTCACTAGACACAAAGCATACTACTGCTTGCCGTCATCACCATTTCTTCCACAGAAAAGAGATATGGATCCCTCCCAAAGGTCACTGGCAGCTTGATTAAGCTCTGGGTTTGTGCTCTGACTTTTTCCTTTTCCCTGCGGCACCATCTTTTAACAAACCGAACCCAAACTAAACTGAAGCTTTATGATACTAACTCTTTTAATAGGGTAAAAAAATAAACACAGTAAAGCACCATGAAATGTTTATGTGAAAATAATGTAGGCTTTAGCACTTTGGGCTATTTGTTTCAAACTTCAAGTCCTCAAACTCAAGCAAACGCTATACAGTACAATGAGGAAATTCTAAGCCAAATTGGTTTAAATAATGAAAAAATATGACTCAATAATAGACAGTAAACAACTTGGGATTCAACAAATACAACATATAATAATGTAATTTATTTTATTTTTTTTAATGTTTTAGGCTCTCCCAACGCCTCTTTAAAAAAAGACCTCTGCCCTCTAAAGTGTTGAGACTAGAGTGAAGACAAAACAACTTTTTAAGTTTCACTTCTGCCTCCATGCACTACCTATAATCTCTAAATGGCCCCAATATGGCCACCTATTTTCTTACAGAACTTTATAATCTCCTCCCTTCTCCTTCACTCCAACAGCAGCCAAAAAAGGAAAAATCATCAAAGAAGTTGTTAATAAATATATAATCATGTGGTCAAAGACTGTGTTTTCTCTCTGTGTGAGATCTGGTGAATGCTGCACAGAGTAGACTGCGCTGCAGGCAATCTTTTGATGGAAGGTCTCATTTTCAGCCTCCTGCCGTGTAATATTCAAGTCAGTCTAAAATAATATAGGACTCATTTCAGGACTTAGGACCTCTTGAATATGTTGACAATAGCTGGCAGCGGGAGCGTCAAATGAAAAACAGCTTTTCACAGAGGAGTGGCATCCAAAAACCCAGAGAACAACGATCATAAGTAACACCCCAAGTCTGGACTTTCAGATGTCACATAAGACATCTGAACACAGCTGCTTAGCCTGTTATGCAGGGATCCCAAAACTAAGCACATAGTAAATACTAGAACTAGACTGAGGTCAATATATTTAAAACAGCTTTTTAACGCTTCACAAATTTGGCTGTGGATCCTTTATAAAGTTTATACATTTATAAACATAACATTATTGGAATAGCTGCAACATTGCATAACTGTATATTAAAATGTATTCCATTTGGTTACTGATATTACTTAATTTTCAGCAAGCCAGCTGTTGAGCATCAGTGAGTAGCCAGTTGGTATAGTTCTGTCTGATGATGGACTAGGGCCAATGTTTTATCTTCTTAAAATACTGCTTCACACCAACTGCATGATATTGATTTAAAATATGTATGTGCCAACTGTATATACTACCCAGCGAGATTGTAATGGGGGAAAAAAATCAATTGTTTACTGTTGAAAGTCTTTCATGTATTAGGAAAAAAAATGTTAGTACTGTAACTGTGGCAAACAACAATGTCAGAATTGAAAGTCCTAACAATCCTGGCTCCTCTCAGCACATCACTCTTCACAGATAATCAAGGCATGTCCTTCTTTTCCATCATCATAAGACTGCCAGTCTCTAGTTTTGCTTAGCTTCAAAAATGAGACTCCATTTATTAAGAAAGAAAGAAAGAAAGAAAGGAAAAAAACAACTAGATTTTAGTATAAAATGCTCTGTACAGCAGCTCTTATGCAAAGGAAGCTCTCTGAACCTTCCACCTTCACACAGAGGAATACTGACATGAAGTGGTCAGAAAGCAATGGGAAAAAAGAAAGGACTTCTATATGGATGGAAAAATGCACTGCAACCATTAATTAGATTTTTTTTTTTTTTTTTAATTGTTGAGCTTGTCAGGATGCTGAAAGGAGGCTCAAAAATCTTATAATGTGTTTTTTAAAAAGTGGAAAATAAGAAAAGTAAGTATACCTGCACAGCATACCCTTAAATGGAGCACATCTCTTGGATGTAATTACTAGAGCAAGAAGACAGGCCTGCTTGTCAACATATGGCTGGGGAACTTTAGATCAGCAAACTCTTCCTTACTCCCCTATAGTTAGACGTCATAGGAAAGAGTGGAGGCATTGAGCAAACATGTTCAAACAGGTTTTCCCAAGAACAGAAAGTCTCTCTCTCACACACACATGTTCCTCTTCCATCTTTTAGCACCAGACCACCATACTGAACACAATTACACCCGCAGCAAGCTCTTGACCTGAACCCCCACCTTGCCAAAGGGTCAGTGCACAGTGAGAACTCAGCATGCATGCTGAAATGATCTGTTATTAATTAATCAATTTCAGCTAATCAAAGTAAACCTTGCTTTTTTAAAACAGGTCAGAACACATGCTGGTGTTAGCTAGCTCTGCAGCATTACACATTCACATTGAGGAGGAGATTGGAATAGAAGGCTGAGACACATTACAGTGTACAAAAACACGAACCCACCTTTCCATAATTCCAAGTGTCCACAATCCATGTTTGAAATGAAACAATTATAGCATTACTCTGAGTTTAACCCTGTCATTCTTTGGTGTGCTAGAGGAGCATTAGAATTAGCCGATACAATGTGCGTGGCGTGTGTGTAACACTATCACTTTATCAGTTAATGTGTACTAAGAGACAAATACAGGCAGGAATTTCACATTTGAAAAAGAAGGCCGACTGTCGGTTGGGGTTAAATGTTTTGATTCGCTCGATTTCGATATACTTTTGTGAAAAAAATATTTAAATACTGTATCTTATTAGGCGTATTTTAGATTTAAGAGTAGGATACACTATACAGTAAATAAAACAACGGGTAAATTCTGACCTGAAAAGGCGCTCGGCTGAAGTGTTACGCTTCACAACACAACTCAAAGCAAAAGCACTGAGCGGCGCTGTAGTCCACCGAATTGAAAGGAAGATCCGTAGATCCATTACTGTTACGGTGAGTTGAAACGCCTTCCCGTCGAAACATGAACAGCAGTAACAGATATTCTTAGAAACTTAACCATGTCCTGAATTACTTGCGTTCTTCCCCCACCTATGAACTTATATGCACACGACTGTTCTGCGCGTTTAGAATTATCCAGAATGCTAACCGGCTTTTTAAGTCCATGTATTTAAGGGAATATATGCACAGATTCGGATTAAGATAAAAATCGAAATTTTATGTATTGTACTCTCTCTCTCTCTCTCTCTCTCTCACACACACACACACACACACACACGACATAACCTACATTCGTTATACTTATTTTACTTTTAACATTTGGTTTATTGTTTTGAATCGAACTCCGAGGTAATTTTTTACTTGTTCAAAAATTATGGGTATGTTGATATTTTTTTTTTTAGTCGTCAGATTATAAACAGTATAGGGCATGAATATTATTTAAAATACTCCAAAGAATTTAGAAAATAGCTGATAAAGGTTTGGCTTGGGGAAAAAAATTAATTCTTCCCACAAGCAATACAATAAAAGGAGCCCTGATCATAACAGTAGGTAGACCGGATAATTAATATTGGATTATTAACCTAAAACACCTAAAGCACAAGTATTATACCTTTATAGACAGTATAAGAAATGCATCATTTATGTTTGTTATGGTGACAGGGCAGACATTGGTTTTTATTTTTTTTATTATAATTTCAGAGGCCATTTAGTTAACCAGAACAATTTTTTTCAGGATAAGAAGAAGCAGATTTAATTCAATAACTTAATTTTCAAAGGGCATTAGACACAAATAGCAAGTGCACGCTAGTACTCAAGTTTGCTTTTATAGTTTGTGGAGAAGTTGCAGAAACACAACCTTGGGCTGTGTTTAAAATAACCATAATTTATTATTATAATAATTATTATTATTATTATTATTATTATTATTATTATTATTATTATTATAACAGATTGTTTAGTCAAAGTGAACTCCTCTGACCATGTTGTGGATCTCCTCCATTCTCCCCACTATTTTCACCAGTCTTTGTCCAGAGAGTACAGCCAGTAGCTCTCTGGACACCAAATGGTAAAAAAATGATCATCATTATGTTTGTCTAGGGAAGGGACAGGTGGCTTGCTTTGGATGCTGTACCAACAGATTGTCCTCTTTTGTTTCCTGTTGCCTTGCTCTTGAGTCACTTCTTGCTAGGCAGAAAAAATACATGACAAGGGGTTGCAGACATCAACAAGAAAAAATATAATTAGTCTCATCAATATAACAATATAGACTAATTTTTAATAATAGTATAAAAGTGGTAATGCCATATACTGGGACAGAGTAGATCTAGCAGGGATTATTTATATATATATATATATATATATATATATATATAAATATATATATATATATATATATATATATATATATATATATATATATATATATATATAGTGTTTTGAGAAATTAAGTTATATCCATTCTATCCTCCTGCATCTTTTGCACTGTCTGGCCACTGTCAAAAAATGACTTGCCAATGTTTGGTAGATTAACAGAGAGCCCCCTAATGGAGTAATTACAGCGAGCCAAACATCTATTTTTCACCAGTACACTGCCATTACTCTCCAGTCCCCCCAGCCACTCTATTGAAAGTCACTTACTCTCCTTACAATGAGTTATCATTGACTGCCATTTAGGTGTTCTGGAGCAATTTGTCTTACTGAGGCCACGGCTGGGCTCATTGCAGCAAAGAATCATTCTTTCTCCAATATATCAAACATTCAAGGAGAAAAAAGGACCAAATACCACAAACAGATAGTGGAATGTTGCTAATAGATACTTTAAAAGAGGGAGACAAGAAAAAATGAGTGTAGATTAAAGAGGCAATGACATGGCTGGGATGAAGTGGAAGTGCTGCCATGAAGATGGCTCCTTGTGGGAACTCCCATCCTCTCTGTCCAACAAAACATCCTGGGGGGGAGTATATAGAGGCAAGGGAACTGTTTGAGCCTTACTGTGTGTACAAGACTATTTATTACACTTAAATTTAACTAAAGTAGTATATTTGTAGTAGAAGTAAATTAAAGTATTAAAACTTAAATACTTAAAATATGTGCTCTATTTTTTTTTATTATTTTGAGCCAACAAATTAATTTTATTATACCATGCATAAGACTAGAAAAAAGCTAATCTCATATAATGGGTTATGTTATATTAAGATCAATACATTAGACCAAGGCCAAATATACATTATATTGAGTGTAACCCCTACGTAAGGTGATGAAAACCTCCATGTCATGGTGTTGAAAGCAGACATGTCTTCTTCGCCTTTAGAAACTCTTAACATTGTGTAAAGTAAGAAATGTTTTTGGCCCTTCTTTAGATAAGACACAACTCAATATCAGTGTAGTAGGAGCTCTAACATCCTTTCAACTGGCCTTGTTAAACTATCATAGATACTAGTACATTCCATGAATTACAGTAAGTCATGAAAATGTAGAGTCTAAATATCCGCTATTGGTACAGTGGATCTCTCTCTCTCGCTCTCTCTCTCTCTCTCTCTCTCTCTGTTTAGATAAAATTGGCAATGCATGTGACTATGATGGCCTCAGCATATAAAGTAAAAGACAGTTTTAAGATAATTGTAAGATCACTTATTCTGATGACTTAAAACAGTGATAACCATTTTTTTTTGCTGCAGTGATAATCAGACCAATTTCAACTTTTTTTTACCAGTGCAAGTGAGCCCATTAATCCTAGATAATGTTTACGATAAGTCTTGACTGCCAAATAATGACCGTGTCACACAGGGGAAAAAAAAGGGGGGGGGGGGGGGGGTACAATTAAAACAAGACAGGCATTATCTAAAAATCCTGGCTGCATTTCCATGTTTCTTTAGCTCTATTGGGGGTTATATATATATATATATATGTGATATGTATAACTGCATACATTTTAACAATTTAGTAATTTATAGTGCTGATAAATGCAAATTATGATACCTCAAACTATTACTTCGCGCAAAAACACAAATGGATACATGAAAAGACATTTTACATCTTACACAATTGTATACCTTGTTATTCTCCACTATAAATATGCATAAAGTTCTGCTTTTGGTCCGAGGGTTAATATAAGCAGTGTATTAATTGAAATGTAGTAAAAATATTTTGATTGGGTATATTTGGACATTTACGTTAAATTCCTATAAATTATTATTATTATTATTATTATTAATAATAATAATAATAATAATAATAATAATAATAATATTATTGTTGTTATTATCAATATTATTATTGCAATATCAATGCTGTCATGCATTTATCCTATTTCATTATTTAAGTGTAATATTGTAATGAAGTGTAGTAGGATATTAAGTTCACTTGCACCAAAAATAATAGCACATTATATTTTTCCAATAACTAGATATATTTGAAATATGTAAAATTAAATTGCAATTTTTTATATTTTGAATTTGATCTTAGAAAAACATGTACACTAAAACAAATTCATTATAATGAAAAAATAATGACAATGGAAAGTACAACTAAAACCTAACCTGGTAAAATAAGTGTCTTTGTACTTTTTTTCCTTGCCCAAATTATTGTGGACATTTTGTGAGGCTAAATGAATGAAAAAGCTCAAGAATCGGATTGGTGCGATAATGGCAACAGGGTTGTTGGTTCTATCTTGGTTCTGTGTTATACTTTCTAACTATTGCTTTTGTAAACACACACATACAAACAGCTACAATTTATCCTTATCTCCTAATATGAGAACAGTATGACATCCACAAAACAAATTCAACTTAAATAATACCTATAGTATATGCAAATATTATTTATCAAGCACATAAGATACTGGCACAGATACAGTTTTTTGTGTTTGATATTAGGCATCATAGTGGGCAGAAACTCTGTGTAGATCAAAGGGATTCAGAAGCCTAAGTTTCAAATCCCCCTCAAAGTATATTCTGGTCAATCTTTATAAAGCTTTTTGACATTCTGACCCAATAACTCTGGGACTTTGAAACTCTAAGCTAAATTGTTCTTTTAAACACATTATCACCAGGCCAGATTAAAGAATATTACTAAGCATCTTAAGGTTTTAGTGCAGTGTGACAGCATAGGCTGGGCCTCTAGGGCCATTTATAAGTATATATAGTGTTTTCGGAATAGCTAAGAAAACCCACCAAAGGAGGCAAGAGAGAAAAAGAAAACCCTTACCCTTGATATACCCCATGATATATTTGTTCAGTTCAAATAATAGGTAAACAATGACATGATCTAGCAAGAAATAAACATATAATATAATATATACCAAACCTATAGCAGTTTCAAATGCCAGAATTTGCTTTTATTTTTAGACAAACTGCTATCTATGGGATGGTTTGGCTTTTAAAAGTCTATCTTAATTTTTTTTTTTTTTTTTTTTTTTTAATGTAACTTATTTCTTTCCCCAGACATTCCAGTTAGCCATATAGTCAGTTCCATTGAGATATACGGCTATTTGCAAGTTTGTAATAAAGACACTGCAATTTTAAAAGATACTAACACGCTTCAGCTCAGTGCAGCTGCTGAAGCTCCATATGAGTTTCAGCTGAACTTGAAATGCAAAATTTAACTGAAGTAGTATATTTGTAGTAGTATTTAACTAAAGTATTACAACTTAAATACTTAAATTATGTATTCTGTTTTTTTTTTTATTATAATATCAAACTAATTTTGATGCTGAAGATTCATATGAGTTTCAGCTGAACTTTAAAGGCATTTTTGCATAAAACAAGGGTTCTGGAAATTGTCCTTAATTAATTACATTGTACTTGTGTTCTGGGTGACAAACTTCATGGTCGTTGTACAGAACAGGATTTATGCAAAGTGATGGCCAACAAGACACATGGTAATGTACTCTATATAAGTTTTAAAATAGATTTTTAATAGAAAAAATAAATTCTCTCTCTCTCTCTATATATATATATATATATATATATATATATATATATATATATATATATATATATATATTCATTTAATCTTAATCAGTCTGGGAATTATTATGTTTTAGTGTACATTTTATTCTATTTACTTGTTTCTTTCATTTTTTTTATTCTCAAATGGCAGTGTGTAATTAAAAAAGAGATAATCTTCTGTGGAAAGTATTTTTAATGGTTTGAGAAGGCACAAAGATACAGAGTATTGAATGTATGTGCATGAACAGGCAAGTTTGTGTCCCTCCTGAGCAGCTTTCACACCCTTCGTCTTTCCCTCCCTCCTCTTCAGTCTCATCAGCCCTCGTGATTAAAATTTGGCACCTTGGACCACATTGTCTTCATTTGGAAATATTTCAGCTGCATTCGTGCCACTCAGAGGGGAGAGCAAAAGAAAGAAGAAGAAGGGGAAAAACACACCCTGTTGTGTGAATCCTGGAGAAGGCCTTGAACCCTGCCATTCATACCATTCACTTCATCAGCTGAGTCTAATTGCCAGAGAGGACAGGAGACCCAAGGCCTGATTGTTCCTTATCCTTTTTGGAGCCTTCTGAGGCATGAAAAGTGAAAGGCCTGCTTTTGATCTTTTTTTTCTCTCTCACTCAAACTCTCTCTCCATCTCTCTCTCCTGATTTGCTTTCTCCTTTCTGTCATCCCCTGCTATCCTTTCCCTATGAGTGACACTCTCCTTTCACACCATGTGCCCTCTTCTCCATCCACGCAAAATAATTATCAAGCGCCGCTTCATCAAATAATGCCTGAGATGGGAGGTCATGGCAGGGAGGGCCAGAGGTCTGAAGAGGATTGAATCCTTGATCCAAGCAGAAGCTCCAAGCTCATCTTAGCAGCATGCTCCTTAGCTCACGGCACCTTTATGTACCTTGACCCCGAGGTTTCATTCACCTCTCTTAATGAGACCTTCCAGCTCAGCCGATGGGGGCTCTATCTGAGATTGTGAAGCCAGAGTACAAATAAGACATGGGGGCCACACTCAAACAAGGGAGCATCTGTCCACATTTTATAAGGGTACACCGAAGAGTCTTCTTAAGGTTCTATCAAACCAGAGAACATGTTCATTGACACCTACTTGTCCCTCAGTGGTCAACACCTTTCAGAAGAGGCACACACATCTTAGGAGTTAATTTTAGAGAACATTAAAGAGCATAGAGCCATTTTATTAATAATTTATTTTAGGTGAAACTGTATCAGCAATTGGATAATGATAAACAACAAAATTCCTTTAGAATAAGACCTCACAAAAGACATCATGCCTGAAAATAAGCCCTCCCCATTAAAGTGTAGGGACCCAGACACTTAGCTGAGCTCAACCATTTACAGCAACCTTGATTATCACAATTGTTGAGGGAAGGATTGTGAATTTATTTTCAAATTGTCTAAAAAGTTTGTGACTTATGTATCAGCGGCCTATTGGTGTTGGTCTCTTTAAATGAACTTGTGAAGAAATCTTCAAAGTAGTGGTTTAGAACTGTGTAGATATGTACAACAATCTTTGAGTACATAATATTACATTATCTTATTACATTTAAAATTATACTATGTCATACATTACATTATATTTTATACATACACTATTCCAGACACAACTGTGTGTGGGCATTATCGTTATTAAAAATAAATAATAAATAAACAAATAAATAAATAGATATAGTTCTATGCTCTCTCACACACTCTCTCTCTGCACACACACACATTAGTTTTGTTAACTAATTTAATTAGTAATTAAAGTCATTAGAAGGAAAAGAAAACTTAAATAAAGAGAGGAAGCCTTTGCCTAAGGGGAGAAATGCACGCTACACTAGTTAATCATGACATCATGAGTTGCACATGAGAAAGGCGTAAATCTTTGTTTTCCTAAAAATATCTATATTTATATTCTAATAAAAATACATACAGTGTATGTGTGTGTCTTGAACAAATTTATATTTATATGCACAGATTAACCTGCAGTTTTTACAGTAAAACATTAAAAGTAATAATAACTAAAATAAAGGAGCAATTTTTATGTTCATTTTTGTACATGTACATGTTTATTTAGAGGTGAATAAATAAGGGATGTTATTTCATTTTGTGTTTTAGTATGTCAGTAGAGATGAACTGCATGTATAATTCTGTAAATAATCTTAGATTAGCCACTGTATACTGACTCTATAGCAAGTGTAATGAAGGTATAACTTTTTTATGTATAACATCTTTGCACAAAGAATCAATTTTACAAACTAATAACACTGACATTGTAGGGAACAAACACCAACAATATTAAATGCAATGGCATTCTTGTATAAAGTCAAACCCCAGTAAAGCATAAGTGAAGAAAAACCAGAACAATATGTGCAACAAACAAACAAGCCAGCAACTAAAAACCTTTAAGCAATCATGTAAAGCATGTAGAACATCTGAGTACTATGTAAGAACAAAGCGAGGCCTCTGTCAGCCCATCGATTCTCTCCTAAAGGCAGGCACACACACACACACACACACACACACACACACACACACACACACCTACACACACACACACACACACACACACACACACATGCCCACACATCCACATCCACAAGGCTCTGAATTGCTCCATGCATCACCCCACTACTCTTAGAGAATGTGTGTATTGATCTGGCCCACTTCTGTAGAGTTAACTCAGTGATAAAACCTGACCACGGGGCTTCCATGCGCCTAAGACCATTTGGGATGCTGCTGGAAAACAATGAGGGGAAAAAATAAGAGAAGAAGAATTACAAAAAAGAAGTGGAAAAGATCTTTGCCTGTAATACAAATAAAACCTCCTCAGCCTGGCAAGAGAATTACTTTGACAGGCTTTTTGGCATTGAATTATTTATTTATTTATTGCCGGAATTGTGCTGCAGACTTATAAATGTGGCTGGTTGCAACACTAGGGTTGAAAAGTATTTGCAGACATTTTTAATGCTGTTATCTCATTGACTGTAAAATGAACTTACAAAGTTTTATTTTATTAAGATGCATTTTGGTTATCATGTATTGTGGAAGAGATTTATCTTGACAGAAAATTCACATACTGAAATTGTGTGTATTTATAAGAGACCATGCCGGTTATTGAGTGTCGCAAAACCTGCTGTTGTGAGATTCTCTGTGTGTGTTCAAATGCATCCAACAGTGTATGCATTGTGTGTTGCTGAATTTGCACAAGTGTGCCATGTTGTCATATTTGTAACATTCCATGTGGGAGGGTCTGCTGAGAGGCAGGCCATCTGTAGTGTTCTGCTGATCGACATGTTGTAAAGCGTGATTGGAGAGTGTGGAGACTCGACTTGTCAAATCTTGGCACATAATGAGGCAGAAGGGAGCAAAGGCAGGAACGAGATCCAGAGATAAACAATTAGATTAATCCCAGCGGTAAAGGCCATGGACAATGGAAGATCTTGCTGAAAACAAAATCAATATGGCGCCTGCTGAGGACACGCCAGGGCAGAGCGATGAACAGGTTAACACTTATTTCTCAGATCAGAAAGCACACACATACATTGGAAAAGAGTCATGACTTACTCAAAATCAATATTGATGCAAACGCCACATGAGGCATAAAGTCAACATTCATGTTCTCAGTCAATGGAGATGTCAAAAAGGAAAACAGTGCTCGTAGTGCATGCATTAACCCAATGAGGCGACAGAACCACATCCTGAAAAGGCCCCAACAGTGGCATGCTGGGAGAATGGGAAGAGACAACGGGATAAATGAGGGGTTCCAGCCAACGATGAAATGATCTTTCAGGAGGGGAGAGCTGCTTTTCACACCCCCTCCGTCCAAACAGGATGGGGCAGTCCCAGAGCGCATACGCCCCTCTCAGGCCCTGCCCAGACTCGCAGGTCTACTCACCATATCTCCCAGCAGGCTTTCTGCTGGCCAGCCATATCAGGCTACAGTGCCTTAACTGGTTTTAAAGACACATACAGTAACACCAGACAATAAGAGAAAGTAAGTGACTGAGAGAATGAAAGGGAGTGGGAGAGGTAAAATGATAAGGCTATTTCCCTGTGGAAAGCCTGGAAAGGCGCTGACCAGAAAGGTGAGAGTTTGTCCTGTTGTCATTTCTCCATGTGGAAAGTCGCATCAGCAGCATTCCAGAAGAACGAGTTAGAACAAAATCAATCCCGCAGAGCACATTCAAGCCCCCCACCAAAACATCAACAGTGGCAGAGTTGAGGAGGCTGTAGGGGGAACCATAGGGAGCACTGGAGCCAGAGTTCCACGGACCCATAGGTCTGTCACTGTCAGAAGTCAGAAACTGCGGGCAAAGATTGGAATTTTTTTCTTGTTTGTTTTTTGCATATAAAAAAACATATATCTGTAATAGTTATATATAGAGTATGTGTTTTTGCAGTAAAGATGATGCCTCCCATGTGGCAAACCCTAATAATACTGTGGTGCCAAATTGTTCTGATAGGATCACATGGTGAAAGCAATCATGGTATCAGACATTGCAAATATCTCTCTCTCTTTTAAAGTTTTGTTCCTGAGCAGATGACCTAAGAGCTTTCAATCATGTGGCCTATACCTGCTAGAGCCTGAGCGGGGTAGAGCTGGAAACTCGTAATTTATCAGATCTTTTTTCACACTTTGCACACCAAGATTGCAAAAACAACAAAAAGTAAGGGAATGAGAAAAACAGTCATTTTTGTCTTTGTCTTAACTAGGGAGTATGGGGAAAAGAGATATTACTTGTTTAGTTGCAAATTGTGATAGGGAAAGGGTTTCAAGGACAATAGGTAGAAGAGCATGGAATCCCACAGGGATGGGAGAATAAACTTTTTCCTTAATTTTAGAATCAGGCATTGATCTGTCATGCTGGTTTGTGCAGGCAAAAGCTGCCACAGGACTGGCCTATTGGGAGGGATAAAGGAAAAAAGAATGAGGAGTAAGAACAGCAGAGTGAGAGAAAGGGGAAAAGTGTTAGGGTTAGTTCAGAGCTGTCTGTAGCTCATTCTTGCAAATAGATTACCACAATTCTGTGGTTAGTTAATGGCTTTCTACTGTTTCCTCCAGAGTCTGCCTGTCTGAAGCCTTGCTGGCTGAAAGGCTTTTTGGTTTCCCCTTTTCACTTCACTTATGCCTACTTTTATATGAGGCAGCAAGGCCCTTTCCCTTTTACCTGGCATTGACAGAGTTGTGCAGTGTGGTCACAAGCATGATCAGAGCAGTCAGACCAAGATCAGAGATCTTCATCCAAGTCTGGATGGGAAGATCTGTGGTGTGGAATCAAGCCAAATAATGAACTAAAGAGATGTCAGCTAACACCAAGTCTGACCCAGGATATCTCTTCACATTCAGACATTCAAAAAAAAAAAAAAAAAAAAAACCCATAAAACATACAACTGTAGCCACTATATATATATATATATATATATATATATATATATATATATATATATATATATATATATATATATATACACTCAGCAAAAAAAGAAACGTCCCTTTTTCAGAACTGTGTATTTCAACAATATTGGTGTAAAAATCCAAATAACTTTACAGATCTTCATTGTAAACAATGTTTTCCATGCATGTTCAATTAACCATAATCAATTAATTAACATGCACCTGTGGAATGGTCGTTAAGACCTTAACAGCTTACAGAAAGTAGGCATTTAAGGTCACAGTTCTAAAAACGCAGGACACTAAAGAGACTTGTCTACCGACTGTGAAAAACACCCAAAGAAAGATGCCCAGGGTCCCTTCTCATCTGCGTGAACGTGCATTAGGCATGCTGCAGGGAGGCATGAGGACTGCTGATGTGGTTAGGGCAATAAACTGCCATGTCCGCACTGTGAGACGCCTAAAACAGCGCTACAGGGAGACAGGAAGGACAGCTGATCATCCTCGCAGTGGAAGACCACGTGCAACAACACCTGCACAGGATCGGTACATCCGAATATCACACCTGCGTGACAGGAACACACAATCCCTCCATCAGTGCTCAGACTGTCCGCAATAGGCAGTCCATGAGGAGGAGATGCACTGCAGTACTTCAAGCAGCTGGTGGCCACACCAAATACTGACTGGTACTTTTGATTTTGAGCCTCCCTTCATTCAGGGACACACGTGTGTGTGTGGTGAGTTTTGGCAGCATGTGTGAGTCAAATATAAGTACAGAAGTGTTGTTTATATGATCCCATGGGGTTCTGCTCTTCTGTTTGGCTGGCCAGACCTCACCTAAGTCCGGGTTGAAGGAACCCACGCTTGGCTGCCTTCCACAGCAGCATCCCTAGTGGCACTGGTTTTGCAGAGCAGCTGCATGGTCCACTTTTACCTTGCTTCACCCTAAGGAATGTGAGGTCAGTAGGATTCAGGGGGCAGTAGACCATTCACTGTTCTCCAGTACATTTAAGTGCATTTTGGGGTTAAGTTTCCAACCAGAGACATTCTCTATCTCTCCCTGGTGCACTTGTGGTCACAAACATGTACATTCGGATGTATCACTGCAAAATGTATCGTGCAGGACCACAGAAACAGGCATATTCTTTATTTTCTAAGACAAGTCATATTTCTCCATAAGAAGTTCTTTGTGCATGATTAGAACTTGAACTTTCACAAACAATATATTATTGATGTTAATGGGATGACAGTTATTAATGAAAATTCAACTCATTGTTATTTTCTCTTTAAAACTATATTATTTTAAGGGGGACCAAGCCAAGAAAACTAATACAAACTTTAATTGATCAAAATGGGACAAAAATACCAACATGTTCACAACAGACAAAGGACTATAAAGATAATCAAGTTTAGGAGAAGCAATTGTATTCTTTGAGTTACCCATTTTCTTCCTTCCTCCCTCCCTCCCTCTTCTTCCTTTTTAAATCAGGGCTCTGAGTTCTCCAAGTCAGATAAAATAATTAAGCTAAATATGTAATGTTATGTGATTATTTTTTTTAAATATTGTTTTACTTTTTTGAGCAGTTTACATAAGAACATGTTTAGCTGTTCAGTTTACATAAGAAATAAAAATGTAAAAGCGGGAACGAGATGCTACGTGAAAAACGCTATGGGAACGCTCTTTGCGCGACCGGTGGTTGAAGCATGTGTGTCAAACACGCCAAAACAGGGTTGTGTAGGGTGTGCACAAAATCATCAAAGACATCTAGACCCAGGCCCGGAATGGCTAATCGGGAGAATTCCCGGTGGGCTGGTCCTTTTTGGCCACGAGGGCCGGTTTCCCCAGCTACCTGCACTCACAGCAGTCGCACTTTTAATTTTATTTTTTTTACCATAGTCTCACTCTTTTTTTTCATTATTTTACCGCAGCTCCACTTTTTTTATTTATGTTCTTGCAGCCCTATGAGCAGAATGCAGCCTGCAGGTTAATGATGAAATAATTATCATTCGACTCTCCCGACAGCTCAATCATTTGTTAAGAGATACGCGAGAGATGAAAAATGGATAAAAAAAAGCGCTGAAAGGTGGTGCTGAAAAGGCCAGAATTAAAAAAAGAAAGCTCTAGAAACTGACGTGGCCAAATGTACTAAGCTGAGTACATTTTTCGTTAAAACCAGCGTCAGGGAGAGTACAACACCACATGAAGACGTTGAAACAGCCGGTAAGTTAATGTTAAGCTAGTTAGGAGCAGTGCAAACCACCGTTCATTTTTTATGTATCGAACTTTTTCGTTTACTGTAGCTCTTCAGCAGCAGCCTCTAGTCCAGTTTGCTGCTAACAGTAAAGAGCCAGGCCCCGTAACGTTACCAAGCACCAGTCATGAGCCCAACACACTAGAATGGGCAGGTAGGATTGTCATTGAGTGAATATAAGAATTAGAATAATTAATATTAATATTAATGAACATTACACCTGCTCAATGAAAAATGCCCTGACATAATTAATGACATCAGATGATTCACTACATTAATAAATCTGACTTAGCTTGATCAGGAAGCTAAAAAGGGGAAATTTGTGGTGAGAAATATGACCATTCTTAAAATTTCATTTAGTGTCAGACGCAGAGCCAGGACCCAGTTGTATCAAGCAAGAGACCGATGCTCTCAATGTGGAAAACACAGGTAAGCTGTTGTACCACAGTCTGTAAATAAGCAAACATGATGACATTAGTTAAAATATAACAACATTCTATGCTCAAGTGTTCCTAGTGATTATGTATTTATAAAAAGATAGTAAATATAAAAAGCCAACGATTGAAAGGGAATAAAAGCCATATAAAAGACTGCATGTTTTGCCATTTGAAAATTTTTAATTTGCTTTGTTTTAATTAAATTTAAAGATGCTACAGAAAAGCTTACAGAATGCTTTTTATTGTGATTAAATACAGGTGCTCTCGAGTTCAGGGATACAGAAGGAAGTGTGAAAGGGAGAGTAGAGTCTACTCAGGGACAGATAACAGAGGCAGCAACTCAGCAGCAGAACCCTGTGAGGTTGAGTCACAACCTCTACGGCAACCATGGAAGCCATAGAACGGTCAATCTGCAATCTGCTTGGTGGCACAGAGAGACAAATCCGTGGCTCACCGCAGCTCTGCATCGATGGACCTGCCAGTGATCAAGTCTTTCAGCAGGACAGCCTGGTATGCCTGCAAAATGCCATGGTGAGCAGGGCAGCACCAGCCTGACCCGCCGCGGCTCGCGATTTCTCTTTAAAAAACGCGAGTTGGGTGTGAAGCACTCTGATTGAGAGGAGATCACAATGCTCACCCAAACACTCAATGCAAAAAGCATGATGATCACCTTCATCGAGAAGTCCCTCGCATGAAGGTAAACATCTCCTTATTACTTCCGCCATTTCACTTTCGCTTTTTGCTTTCTTTTAACTACTGCACAGTATTCAAAGAAAAACACACTTGCACACATGCACACACAATGCGGTCCTTGAAGACAAAAAGATCTGAGGATGTTTCCGGTTCATGCCTATTCATAACCTCCAGGTGCACCTAATCAAAGCACATTACCTGACCGAGGTTATATAAGCCAAAAATGTTGATGTTTTGGCACACATGCTTCAACAACCGGTCGCACAAAGAGCGTTCCCATAGCATTTTTACGCAGCATCGAATGTAGCTTTTGAAAGGGAACTGTATAGCTCAATTATGTGCATTACAAAAATAAACTTACAGCTTTCTTAATTGACACAAAACTAATCTGGATAAGTAAAGTCAGATTGTCCATTTAGTCTCACAAATGACAATAAAATAAAACAATGAAGAAGGCTACATTTTACTTAATTAGCAGCTGGTACATGCACAGGAGGTCATTTCTGCAGTGAAAGAGAAAAGTTAGCAAATTTTTGTGACCATTCTTTACTCTGTCATGTTTAACAAAAACCAATACCATTCAAAACTGCATCTATCAGAGTTAGTATCCGATAATGATAGATTGCCTTTGCTCTTGCGCCCAAAGCATCTGGATGCTCTCTGTTTCTGTCCTCCTCTCTCTTGTTCATGATAAACAGCCTGAATAACAGCTGTGCAATGGGAATTTACAGATTAATCAGTTGTTAGTTATAAGCTGCGATGCGGTCCTACACCACAACATCTGCAAGTTAACATCTGTTTACCTTGCTTAATTTTTTCATTGGCAACAATCTAGGCATTGATTACTATAGGGGGTTAGGAGAGGGTTAGGAGGCTGGGTCTTGGGGTAGGTGGGGAGGTAGGAGTTCATTACTCTTAAGAATCAGATGGCTGTTGTATGTTGCTTTAAATCACCAAAGCAACACCCTCCCTCTATTTTACCAAGTTGGATATTGTGCAGCAGCCGATTATAAGAAGACAATGTTCCAAAACTGAGGTATATTTATTTGTGTAAAGCAATTAACTTTTATCTTCCCACCTACTGTACCCCATTCCTTAGCCTCCTTACCCTCTCCTAATTCCTCTAAAATAATTAATGCCTAGATTGCCTAGCAGACTTGCCATCCTTTAAAACCTGTGTTCCTATTTCCTGCCACTTTTTTCCATTTTGGCTTTTCCTAAGACTAGGTCTTAATAATTTTGGCTTGTGTTTGGCCATTAAGAACAAGTACAAACACACCATTTTATTATTTTTTCTTCATTTTCCACACATATAAAAGACACATTCTTACATTAATCTTCAACTCTGTCTTTTCTGCTTGGTCTGCACCATTTCTTAGCTAGTTAGTTAGTCAGTTAGTCAGTCAGTCAGTCAGTCAGTCAGTCAGTCAGTCAGTCAGTCAGTTAGTTAGTTAGTTAGTTAGTTAGTTAGTTAGATGGATGGATGGACACATTTAAAGCAAAAAAAAATTCTTATAAATTAGAGTAAAATAGAGCACAATACACGCAGGGTACAGTAACTGAGTGTTACATTTTACTAAGGAGAAAGTTCCAAATATATATTTTTCTTATTTTTGACAATGGATTTTTAGAACTATACACTTGTGAGACAAACTATGTAGTGCTGCTAGGCAATAGAGCAACCAAGAAATCCCACTTGTACACTCAGTCTTGGCAGCCCTTTACCAAGATTTCGAAGAGTAGGCCAGTTCTGGTTCACCTTAAGTTGCTCCATGTCCCATGTGCAGAACTGGGCTTTATTTATAAACAAGCTAACCCCATACTGCAATAACAACAAAAACATCAAGGTGGGGTTACTTCCTTCCTGCAACTCCATTGCTATTTTGTGCGTTCCAGGGTAGCTCTAGGACAGCAGCTGTCTCAGTGAAGAGATAAGAGATGAAGAGGTAAAATGCTTTTCTTTCTCACTGACTTATTAAAATAATTTTTGCTATTAGTTGAGTTATTCCAGTACTTGAGTAGTTGCGGATGCATTTTAATGCATTTAAGAAGAGACATAAAAACCTTGATATAACACTAATTAAATTACAGAAAAAAAAAATCTCAAGATTAAAATTTTTCAAGATGCGCTTTTTGTGACCGATCATATCAAGTTAGAAATTAAAGAACAGAGGTTAGTTTTGCATAACTTGGTTTCAAAATGGAGTTATTGAACCACGAATATGAAAATATGTGTAACCTAAATCACCCAAAATGTAATTTAATATCTGATTTAATGTGATGACTCACATACAGAATCTAATGATGACTGAACAAATCCCAGATGCTTCATCGATCAAATTAAAAGTCTATTAAAATTATCTCTCTTTTTTGCACTCATTACATGGATATGGAAATTATATTACAATGGATATGGTGGAAACTTCTTAAGCACATCATCAATGCGATGGAAGTAGCCATTCATACACCCAACAAAAATATAAACGCAACACCTTTGTTTTTGCTCCGATTTTTCATGAGATGGACTTAAAGATCTAAAATTAATTCCAGATACACAATATTACCATTTCTCTCAAACATTGTTCACAAATCAGTCTAAATGTGTGATAGTGAGCACTTTTGCTTTGCTGAGATAATCCATCCCACCTCATGTATTTAAATTCCCAGTTCCCCCTCCCATGTACACTTAAGCTTAACATTTGAGTAAATACTTAGAGACAGGATAGAATCATAGAGTTTAAAAATGGTTCCTCTATGATGAGGAATAAATGATATCATAGTTTCCCACTGCTGTTCTGGAGGTAAAGAGGGGAAATTAGGGAAACACTTGGCAACAAAATTTCAAATTTAAAAATAGCGAAACAGGTGGGTAATGGGGAGACCATAACGAGATGACAAATTGGCAAAACTATCGAAGACCCCATCCACATATAAATATTTAAATTGTTTTATACCCTTTTCACTCCATACTGAGAATGTCGAGTCCTAGAGTGATGGGGGAAACAAATGGTTATCGTTTAGAGGAGCTGAGGAAGATGCCCTTACAAATTTATAGTGCCGTCTAAACTGAAACCAGATCTTAAGTATGTTAAAAACCACCTGATTATTAGTATACATAGAGGGTTTTATGGGTAAAGGGGAATAGAGAAGAGCCGGTATAGAAGATCCCTTACAGGATGATAGCTCCAATTTACACCAAGAGGATCCAAAAGATTTTAATCAGTAGCAATGTTTATGGATGTGAGCAGCCCAGTAGTAAGCTAGAAAATTAGGTAATGCAAGTCCTCCACTGAATTTGCATCTCTGCAGTAAAGTTTTACAAACCCTAGGTGGCTTCCCTCCCCAAATGAAAGAACCAATAATCGTGTCCAGTAAAACAAAAAAATGTTTTGGCAAAAATAAGGGAATCGACTGAAACAAAAATAAAAGTTTTGGTAAGATATTCATCTTAACAACATTAATCTTACCAATTAATGAAAGGGGGAGATTACCCCATCTTTGAATATCAGATGTAACCCTTGATATAAGGGGAGTAAAATTAGCTGATTTAAGGCCAGATAGAGAACAAGTCACATTAATCCCCAAATATTTAAACCCCGATGGACTAAGATGAAAGGGTACAGTGGTTACTCACGCGGAATGTCTATGATCATCCCTCCCACAATAAAAGGCCACCCTGAAATGTGCAGTTTTTTGCTTTATTGGGGGTCTGGAGACTCAGAACCGGTCAGTATCTGGTGTGACCACCATTTGCCTCATGCAGTGCAACACATCTTCTTCGCATAGAGTTTATCAGATTGTCAATTGTGGCCTGTGGAATGTTGGTCCACTCCTCTTCAATGGCTGTGCGAAGTTGTTGGATATTAGTGGGAACTGGTACACGCTGTCGTATACGCCGGTCAAGCACATCCCAAACATGCTCAACAGGTGACATGTCCGGTGAGTATGCTGGCCATGCAAGAACTGGGATATTTTCAGCTTCCAAGAACTGTGTACCGATCCTTGCAACATGGGGCCGTGCATTATCTTGCTGAAACATGAGGTGATCTTCATGGATGTATGGCACATTCCAGGGTGGCCTTTTATTGTGGGCAGTATAAGGTACACCTGTGCACTACTCATGATGTCAGATTAGCATCTTGATGTGGCACACCTGTGAGGTGGGATGGATTATCTCAGCAAAGCAGAAGTGCTCACTAGCACACATTTAGACTGATTTGTGAACAATGTTTGAGAGAAATGGTAATATTGTGTATCTGGAATGAATTTTAGATCTTTAAGTCCATCAAGTGCAGAAACAAAGGTGTTGCGTTTATATTTTTGTTGAGTGTATCTTGCATCTATAAAAATCAGTTGTTGAATATTTGCATAAATGTTTATTTGTGTATTGATTAAATTTTTTGTGAGAAAAAAATCTACACAAAAAAAGGATGAAAAGCCATCAGCTTTTTTAATTATGCTGGTAATAGACAAAGAAAAAAGTTAATAGCTTAGGCATATGAATTTTGTGTAAGTTCCCCTTCTGCCACCTGGGTGTGACTCTGGGTGTGTGCTGTGGTGTTCTGCACTATGATGTTCCTTTGGGTGTTGTGGGTTGCAGGATGGTGCCTTTGAGAATTGGACTTGTTTGTCTGGTGCATTGCATGGGTGCTCAATCGGATTGGAATCTGGGGAATTTGGAGGCCAGGTGCCTTCTGGTGCCTTTCTGAAGTGGCCAGTATTGATTTTTTTCTGCAATTGGAGCTCCTTTGGCTTTTCTGTAGGATCGGACCAGACATACTTTCCTTTGATCCTCGCAGGCTTGGGTGAGCATTGGGTGCCCATGATCCTGTCAACAGTGTACTGGTATAGAATTGATAACAATGGTAATGTGTTGATGTTATGCAGTGTTAATGTTATGGCTGATCAGCATATGGTTTCTCTGCAGAATGCCAATCTAGGATCCCAATAGCTATTCATCTGTTTTATGAATTTTCACCCTCCTGACCTTTTGATTTATATGTGAAACATTTTGTTCATGACCCATGTGGTCCATTAGCACCATTAGCTCTAAAAATTAGCAACTAGCAGATGAGAACCTCCTCAACCAAAAGAGTACCTATCAGCACTCCAGTAGGGAAGCATCTAGGGTTAGAGTACCATTCTTAACTCAAAAGCATTGGAAACAGGATGAGCACAACCACTTCCAATGCTTGTGGGCTTTTTCTTTCTGTCTCTTTTTGAAACCTAATTATATTATGCAGAGTTGAAAGCAGAGTGTGTGCACTCCAAAAGTTAACACCGCAATGTTTAATTGGAGTGATTTTACACATAATTACATGACCCTCTCAGGTACTTTGGGCTTTCACTTTTTTGAGATAAGTAATCTAACATCACCATGTGAGTGGCTAATTAATTTACACATGTATCATTGGATATTTGAAAATTAAAACTCATGAAATTCAAATGATTCAAGGGCAATGCACACCGTACATCCTTCCAAGCTTAATGAAAACAACATCAAATAGTTGCTCTTTATTGGATATCATTTTGTTGACAATAATGGGACATTTAAATTGGGCAAAATAGCTAAAAAAATGTGTTTTCCTTTCCTTCTTTTTTAAAACTCTTATCAAACACATTAACAACACAGGGCAGAACCCTTTAAAAGATGGCTCTGCGTCCATAGCCTAGATGAAAGACCCCATATGAGGCCTATACTTTTGCTCACACACTTCAGGCAGTGATAACACAGAGGAGCTCTTTGGGAGTTCTTACACACAAGCACGCACACACACACACACACACACACACACACACACACATATATATATATATATATATATATATATATATATATATTAAGACAAGTGCTTCCTTTCAGGCTGTGTTGCAAAAATAAAATTTCTTCCCTCCATTGTTATGGCCTTTTGACACTTGCAATAGCACTAAGGATGTATCCCAACAAGCTTTGGGGCAAAACAAATCACTTGCGATTTGTGGAATTATAAAGATTTTAATAGCTGCTATGTTTCTCTTTCAGTTTGGTCTCTATATCCAAGTGTCAAAGTTTACAGAACACCCCAGGCTTTTAAAAACCAGTAATTGGCCTAAAGAGAGACATGGCTTATCCCAAAGTGACTGAGTGCATTTGTTGCTATGAACTTGAGGGTATCCCTCAAAAGATCATGAGGTCTGGGTTACAGGAACTTGTACCATATTGAATAGGAGCCAATTCTCAATCCATACATGCTTTATCTTTCTTTTATATCCAGTTTTATATGGATAACCTCTTGTTGCAACATGAGATTTTGATTGGT
Organism: Clarias gariepinus; assembly: GCF_024256425.1. Taxonomy (NCBI): domain Eukaryota; kingdom Metazoa; phylum Chordata; class Actinopteri; order Siluriformes; family Clariidae; genus Clarias; species Clarias gariepinus. Next base: position 21,716,596 of record NC_071106.1, read on the forward strand.
AATTAGTTTTGCTGCCAGATGACACATCATGAACTGCAAAGGCTCTGCTTGTTGAACCTGTATAAGAACCTGCATTAATGCAGAATAAGTATTATAAAAAAAAGAAAGAAGCGCAGCAACTTCGGGAGTGTCATAGGCATCAAATAGAAAAAAATAGTACAGAGGGGAAAATAGGGAGAATACCCAGACACTGGCCAAATAATTTCTCATACAGTATATAGCAAGGCTAAAAAGGGACAAAATCAAAAAGAACTTTCCAAAAATTGGTTACTGTAACTATAACTACTTGTTAATAAAAGGTTATTAGGGTCTTAAAATCATGTTTAATAAATATACACATTTCCAGCATGCTTACAGCATATCTGTCACTGTGTTCTGAGAACCATCAATCTACTTTAATGAAGTAGATCAAAAATGGCCAAAATAGAAAGAAATGGCCCTTTCTCACTTCAAAGTCACCTTTCAACTGTAATTTTCAGGACCAATTACTACTTCAGCAGTTTTATCGAGGTGCATTTAATGTTAAAAAGAGCTGACCACTGAGGTGTCACATGGACCTCTGTATCCCCTCTGGGCATTAAACATAAATCCTTGCATCTCCATGTTTAGCCAGATCCAGTAGCTATTTAGCAGCACATCAGTTACCATCAGTAATGTCAATAAATGTTTATTCCTCATACTTTCTTATGTGACAATTTCAGCAGTCCCTCTATCAGGTCACTCTAAAACAAGTTATTATGATAAGTAATTTGTATAGTAGTATTTGTTTGTCTGCAATGTTATTTTATATAGTATTTGATTACCACTTTCACCAGGGTTTTTACCAAACTCACACCAAATCCACATACATTAATTTATTCTAAATAAACCTACTGACATTGCCTAACACTCCTGGTGGTTTCCTTTTTAAATAAGTGGAGAGGGTGAGAGGTGACAGTTCAGGTAGCTAAATATCACTTAGGGTTCTCTCTGTGGAAACTTTTTTGAGAAATGTGAGTGTTGCAGGGTGGTGCCTGCTCCCACATCCCACACACCCTTTCTGTTTGACAGCCACTCAATGGTAAGTGTGCACCCAGTATAACTAGAGTGAGAGAGGTGTACTGCCAACAGTCCCATAAGATAAAGATGTACTCTATGCAAACCTATTAATTATAGCTCTCTGCAAACCTACAGTATATACCTATTAACAATTATCTGTCAGAGAATTAGCAAGCCATAGGGAGAGAGGCAAGAAGGGAGCGATAGAGAAGGAGTAGACAGAGGAAAACATCAGGAAGCAAGGTCATGTTTTAGGTTCTTTCTGTCATGTGGCAGTATCTAAAAACAGTAAATAATTGCATGAAAAATAAGCAAAATGTCTTAAATTCTAAGCAACATTGGTACACCTGCACATCCATGCAGTTATAATCAGCCAATCATGGGTCAGTATTAAAATGCAGTATTAAAAAAAAAAATCAGTTATTCTTGCTAAACATCATAATTAATTATAAGTGTGATCTTAACTGTTGAATAGTGTTAACACAACAGTCTCTGTGATTTACACAGAATGGTGTGAAAAACAAAAAACACTGAATGGGTCACAGTTTTGTGGGTTGAACCACTTTGTTAATAAGAGAGCTGCCTGGGCTCCTCAGTGTTGAAATAACATTCAGAGTGTTAAATTAACACGGTGCAGTGTATATATAAAACGAGTTGGACTCAAATGAGCTTTGAAAGTGTTCAATCAGAAGTGAGGATTTTACTGCTTAGTCACATTTTCAACCATGGTGAACAGAAAAGTAACTTATCATGCCTAAAACATTGAACCTTAAAATGGCTTGGCTACAACAGACCAGATCAGGTTACACTTCTGCCAGCAAAGAATGGTTTACTGTAGGTGAGTCTGTGCCAGTTTTTGGTGAGTCTGTGATTTTGTTCTTGGCTAACATCAGTGGTCTTCTGCTTTTATATCCCATCTACCTCATGGTTTGATGTTTTTTATGCATGTTTAGATACTTTTTTGCTCACCACTGTTGTAAAGAATGTTTTTGTTGACACTATAGATTTTCTGTCAGCTCAGACAAGTCTGGTCATGTTTTTCTGATTGTTCTAATCAACCAAGTGTTTTAGTCTGGAGAATGTTTCCCCCCTTTACCCCATTATGTAATCTGTAGAGACTGTAGTGCATGAAAATTACAAGAGATCAGAAGATTTGAAATACTCAAACCAGCCTGTCTGGTATTATCATCCACAACATAGTAATGTGTCAAAATCAATTGTTTTCTAATGCTGGTGTTTGATGTGCAAGTAAAATCCTGTGTTAGACTAGGATTTGTATAATTGTTTGAATAGTGCTGTTGTAGTATGATTGATTGTTTAGATAACTGCATGAATATACAGGCGTACAGGTGTTCATAAAATGTGGACAGTGTATTTATCTAACTTGATTGATCTATATTTGTTTAGCACGAACTGTATAAATAGCATTAATGTATATACCGACTAATAAACCAAACCTACAGCGACGGTGCTTGTAGGAGTAATCTTACATAACCCAAAGAAACAGGCAACATTACCACGTGAAAGTGGAGACTGGGGATATATATATATATATATATATATATATATATATATATATATATTGTCTTATTTGCTATTTGACTAATATAGATGCTCAGAATCAGTATGTAGATACACAAGGAATTTGTTTTGGCTGTTGGCGACTCTCAAATGCTCTTAAGTATTCGTTCTTATTTAACATACTGTATAGACAATAATGTAGCATATTTTTATTGGAAAATACACGCACACACACACACACACACACACACACACACATAAATATGTTTATACATATACATACATACAATATAGTGCAGAAAGCAAAATTATATTCTCACTGCACCAAATAAATTTTCTTAGTGTGTTGCTTTATAAGACACACATTGGAATGAAAAGTCGGCAAAAACACAGCTGACATATACATTTTTTTTTTTATAATTGATGCAGGCAGGTGAAGGAAGCGGCAGGCAGTAGCTTTAATCATCAGTAATTAGTATATCTTTGCACATAATTACAAAAGATTGTGATTGCCTTGATTCTGCAACTGCAGAAAGCCTATCCTCAGCCTTCATCTTAATACACATTTGTGTTCCAGAAGTGGATAAGACAATTACGATAATCGGTTTCTCAGCAGGAAACTTTGTCAAAAACAAGAGGATCAGAAATCTTTCAAGCACAGATTCATTCTAAAAGTCTGAACACATTTGTGGTAGTTTCAGAGATGGAGTGAAGCATTTACACAATATATTCCCATATTTTCCCAGTATTTTCCAGAGTTTAAATTCAATAGCCACTTCTACCATAAATTATATTCCAAAGCTACCTACTGTAAAAATAACCTACAGTATTTAATTACCTAAAATACATATTAGAATTACTATAAAATATGGCGGTAAAGGTTGAATCGCTAATAAGAGACTAAATACTATACTATGAACAATATACAATAAATACATAAACAATAAAATATGAAAGTTAAAAACAAACTAAACAAAAAGAATCTCTTTCCGAGAAGTGATATGGGATGGGGAGCTGAGTGGAGGGGGGACCTGTAAGTGCTGTTTGGAGCCAACCTCAAAAGACTAACAGGGAATACCACTAGGCCCTAAGAAGCACTTTATTAGACAGTTGGGAAAGAAGGTAGGGGGGTCAGAGGGACCAGTCCCATTATTGATTGAGGTTGTCCGATGCATCCACAGCTGCACTTTCGCTAAATTTCCAAGAGTAAATATGTACCTTTGAAGTGTGTGTGTGTGTGTGTGTTCGGGGGGGTGTTAGTGTGGGATTGTGTGTAGGGCCGCAGTTACCGGAAAGATCAATGGAGTAGGGGCATTAAGGGGGAAGAGCACACCACTCTGGCTTGGCCCTGCCATCAGGCAACCAAGGAGCTCTTAGAGGTCTAGTCTTGGCTGCTTGGTGACTAGCAGAAGCAAGACCACACATGCTCTGACTGTCAACGTCTTTTAAACTAATAATAAACAAGATAAGAATTGAATAAAAAAATACTCTTGGTTTAGGTACTGATTTACATTTAGGCATTTAGCAGACACTCTTATCCAGAGCGACTTACAATTTTTACTTCATTACACATCTGAGCAGTTGAAGGTTAAGGGCCTTGCTCAAGGGCCCAACAGTGACAACCTAGTGGTTGTGGGGTTTGAACCTGGGATCTTCTGAACCGTAGCCCAATGCCTTAACCACTGAGCTACCCCTGGCAGATTTCTGTTCAGTGTCTTTTTTTTTTTGTCTGTACTGTAATGATTAATATCAGCACAATAGCATAAATGATGCACAAAATTACACATTAAGTACTTGTAACTGTGAATATGAATTGACACAGCTGGTGTTGTGGTTATGAGGTTTAGATTTTCCAAGTAGGAAGGACATGAAGGGAAAAATATTAGGTTAATGGGGTTAATGTCACCCAAGCACCACATACATGCACACACACACACACACACACACACACACACACACACACACACACACACATAATAATAATAATAATAATAATAATAATAATAATAATAATAGGAAGAAGAAGAATCATCATCATCATCAATTTAACATGGCTTAACAGGCTAAACGTTTACTATCAATAAAAAGAAAGTTAAAAGCCACAAAGGTATGTTTGGTCATTGCACAATTGCTCATTACGGAATGCCAGTTTACCAGGAGTAATCAATTGGTTAATTGATTAATAAATAAAAATTTATGCAATTCCCTTTTTTCACCTATAAGCTTCTCACTTCGTCTCTAAGGGTAGAAAGGTTCTTCAATGAATATTTGAATATTTACTTTTCAAAAAAATGCCTTACTGCCCTATTGTTACTGCACATCAAATAGAAAAAGGTTCATCTTATCTCTAGACAGAGTGGCTCCATTTCTGACTGGAACTACTTGCCATCCACTTTGTGAAAGCATGGAAAAACCCATATCCTGGCCATTGCACTACTGGGCTGCATAGCTTGTGGCATGACTTAAGTGCATTAGTGATGTGCTGAATGCACAGCTTTTTATACTGTGGCTTTCTGGAGCTTGGCAACAATGCGTTGTAGGGTAGGCATACCTAGAGGGGTAAAAGAAGGATATTTTTCTTTTTTAGAGTTGGGCCCTACTGAGTGATAGCTATTAGCTGTTCATATCACTAATATAATAAAATATGGTAACATGGTATCAATAACATTATCGTTTTCCAAAAAATATATATATATAAAAATAATGAGTATGTGTGTGAGTCTAAAATAAGCACCCCTCTCCCCCTTTCTTATCTTACACAGTTACCCTTCCTCTACTCTTTTCACACACACACACACACACACACACACACACACACACACACACACACAACGGTAACACTGTTTTATCGGAAAAATAAACAAGAAATCTCTCTAATGACACTTGATTGAGCGACACACTAACGGAAACACTGCTGTAAAGTGAAAATAAAACAAATTGACCTGCCCTTTAACTTTGAAAAGAATCGCGACAGAGCAGTGTCTCTGTGTAATGCAGAGTGAAAGTGTGTGCGTGTGTCTGTGAAGGCGAAAGTAGGAGGGGTCTGTGTGGGTGTGTGTGTGTGTGGGTGCGTGTGTGTGGCATGGTGTCCAATGACGTGCGCACACACAGACACAAAGAGCAGGCTGAGCCAGAAAATGGATTTTTAACCTCTCTAATGAGACTTGCGAGCATTAATGTGAGTTCTGTTAAGTGGGCCTTTGTTCTGTTTCAGTTTGTTTAAATATAGTTGGCCTTTTGGTTTCTGGAGCTTTAAGTTAAGTTTATATTCGTCTTAATTTAGTATGTCTTTTTGTCTCCTAGCAGGATCAGCCTCTAGGAGGATTAGCCTTTTGTGTTTACCCTCATGTAAGTAACCTCCTTTGCATGTGTATTTCCCAGTCTGTATAAATACTAACCAGTGCACTACTAACCTGCTTAGATCTTAGTCTGTTTAGTCTTCGAGTCTGTCTTGTCTTCTCGTCTGTTTAAACCATAGTCTGTTTGAGTACCAACCTGTTTAGCCACTAACCTTCATAGTTCTTAGCCTGTTTCATACCTAGTCTGCTGTGTACCTAGTCTGTTCGCCCCTTGGGTCTCTGGCTACTAGCCTGTTTAGCAATTAGTCTGTTTAGCGACTAGATGGCTTAACAGCTAATGTGCATAACAGCTCCTAAGTACAGCCAACTTCCTTTGTTTATGTTTTGTTTCTGTTATCATTAAAAGACTTTTGGTTTACACATCATCCCCCTCTGCGTATATGCCTTAACACCATGCCCACAGTCCAACACCTAATGAACGTGACATGGGCAGATGAAGTTCCATCACATTAAATTACTTTTAAAATAATTACTAATATTATGAATAAAATACTTTTACTGAAATGATGGACATTAAAAATTAAACATGTTCAGTTGATGCTTGTGGCTTTATGATTATCATGTCACATTTTCAGCAGCCAGGGATAACATTAACAGTCTACTTGTCACACTCCCCAAACCTCAGTATGATGTGCAGCCAACATTAAGACTGATTCTGCAGCATGTTTATCTGATGCTAACACCAAACCCATGAATCATCATGTTCAAGCATCCACTCAAAACGAGGCTGCCTCGGTGTAAGCCATATTTAAATTCATCCATGTTTCTTTTGTGTTTCAGTTGCCTCCCCACATCCCTTACTTTTATCATTTAAACAGTGTGATGGATTGTATGACCATTTGCCATAACATAAAATGAGGGGTGTTCAAGTCAGCTTTGAACTTGTCTCATGACTGAAGGCGTAAAACTGATTGACATTCAAGCACAATGCGGTGTACTGACACTCAGTTGTAATAAAACATTTGAATGGTTTAAATGTCTCATAAAAGACTGGACGTCCATGAAGGATGATCTTGGCTGTTGTGGCTCTGAGCCCAGTGTAGTCATTCCTGTTTCATTCAGCATTTATCGAGTAGAATGCCTGATCCTTGATAATTGATGGATAACATTCTCATTAATTTGCAGGAGTTTGTGTTTGTGGGAATTGTATGCACAACTATTCATAAACACCACTTAAACACATTCACATGCTCATTTGCACACTATGAGCAGTTCTGAAACACCTGTTAGCCTAATCTGCATGTCTTTGGACTGTGGGAGGAAACTGGCACACCCAGAGGAAACCCACCAAACATGGAGAAGAACTGCAAACTCCAAGCAAGGTGGGTCAGACCCTGAATATGCAATCCATCAGGCCAGACTTTTACTAGGCCACTCCAACTCCAAAAAAAGTCTTGGGGATAATCAAATATATTTTGCCAAATGTGTAACTAGCCTTTGTGTTCCTTTTGGTCAGCAGTGGCTTTTGCCTTGAAAGTTGCCCATGGATGCCATTTTCCCATTCTCTTATTTATTGCTATATCATGAACACTGACCTGCACGGAGGCGAGGTCTACAGTTCTTTTGATGTTTTTATGGGTTCTTTAATGAGTTCCTGGATAAGTCGTCATTGTGCTTTTGGTAGGACAGCATTGTGATTTTGGTAGCCAAGCCACTCCTGGGAGGGTTCAACACTACCCACTACCCAGTTTTGTCCATTTGTAGATAATGACTGTGGTTTACTGGAGTCTCAAAGCTTAGAAATAGCTTTTTAACCCTTTCCAGACTGATACATGTCAATCACTTTGTTTCTCATCTGTTCTTAAATTTCTTTAGATCGTGTTGCTTTATTTTGGTCCTTTAGCTTGCTTTACCGAGTCAAACAGGTTCTATTTAAGTGATTTTTTGATACAACAGATCTGGCAGTAATCAGGCCTTGTTGCAATTGAAATTTAACTTAGCTTTTCAAAAATCCCAGTTTATTCTTGATTTAGCAAAGCAATTTTTCCTCTTAACAAATTGGGGGGAAAAAAATCTAAAAATTTTTTAATTGTGACAAACAAAATATGTAACAAAAAAAAGTAAAAAAAAAATGTAAAGCTTTTGTGAACCAGAATATGAGCACAATGAAGGTATTTGGGACCAAATTCCACAACTCTTGTTCCGTGCAAAATGCATTCTAAAGTTTACTGAAGTCTTACTGTACATGAAGCTTCTCACTGAACTAAATCAAGGTGGTATCTTTTGGACTTTGGTGCATTTAATACACCTTTAACACTTTTTTCCTTGGTTAACCACATGGCTATGTGGATATTATTAGCATTATTTGCAAGCATATTTCCACTACACAGTAGTTGCCCAGGTGCACAATAAGCAGTGGTGTCAAAAGTATTCACATTCATTACTTGAGTAGAAGTATAGATACTAGGGTTTAAAAAGACTTCTTTAGAAGTTGAAGTACCAACTCAAACTTTTTACTCAAGTAAAAGTGTAAAAGTACTGGTTTCACTACTTAAAGTATAAAAGTACATTTTTGTTGTATTTTTTAACGGTCATAGTGATTAGGGATACTGTATATGACAATTAAAAAAGAATGCATTTTAGTACAATGCAAATACTTTAAAGAACCATATATGTGTACTACTGAGCATTAACATGTTCCCTTTCAAAAGCTACACTCGATGCTGCGCGAAAGCGCTATGGGAAACGATTCCTCGTGACCGGTTGTGAAGCACGTGTGTGTCAAACACGCCAAATATTTTGGCATGTATAACCTCAGGCAGGTGACATCAACTGATGAGGTGCACCTGGAGGTTATAAATAGGCATGAACCGGAAACACCCTCAGATCATTTTCTCTTCAGGATCCATGTTGTGTGTGTGCGTGTGCAAGCACTTTTTTTAACAGAAAGCAAAAATAGAAAGTGTCTTACTACTTACCAGAAAGATGGCAGAGTTAGACACGAGTCTGTCCCTCCGTGTAGAAGAATATCTCGCTGAGGGCGATCTTCGCGTTTTCTGTTTGAGTGTTTGGGGGAAGAGCACGCTATCCTCGGGCTTCAGGGAGCAGGTAAGTATTGCGATTTTTTCCCTTTTAAAGTCCCGCGTGCTCGGGTTCGCCATCTTAAAGCGAAACCGCTACCCGCAGCGCATTTCTTGCGTGCAAATCTGGCCGAGGCGCATGAGACAGGATTTTCCTTTTCTCTCGCTCTCTCGCCGGACCATGAATCTTTTACCTTCCACTTCTCCAGCGAGTGTCGGCGCTTCTTGTGAAGGGGGGAAGAACTTTCTTTCTCGCTTCCGCGGACATGGAAACTATCACTCCAGAGCGCTCCTCTAGTGATGAGCCAGTGTGTTAGTTGGTGTTATTTATTATTAATTAAATAAATTAAATTATAAATTATTATAAATTAATTAAATAAATCCCCCAAACGCTCAAGGTCAGCTGACAGGTGTCTGTCGGGTGGCCAGAGGAGGAGGGGCCTCAATGATGGCCCCTCCCCTCCTGGCGACCTCCATGAGTTAACTCTTTCATGGAATAAGCCGTATTTATTCTGTGTTTTTGTGCTATTGACATTTGATTTGTTCCAATGTCATGGATGAAAGCACGGTCCTTTATGATGATGTCCCAGATCAGAGAGACGCTCACGGGCTATCTCTCTCCTGGGAGCTCATCCTCTTGGGAAAAATCCCCACTCCCCACCAAGCGTGTAGACTAACATCTTCGTTGGTGGGAGAAGATTTTTCAGGCAGCAAGTCAGCCTGGTGCAGCCCTGCACACAATGGCTTTGCAGGCATACCAGACTGACCTACTGAGAGCTGCACCTTTTAGAGAGGCCGGCAGCGGGGAACCTACTGCCAGCTATGTCTCTTTAGGTACGAAGCAATGAAGAGGACCAGCATCCTTAGGAGGCCGTGGCTTAATCTCCGCCACCACTGGTGTTTCGGAGTGCAGCGGTCTCCAGTGAATCGTTAGGTTTTCGGTCCCTTCCTCCTATGTTCAGGATGCCGAACACCTAACACACCCATCTAGCCAGGGTGTCAAAGTTCGTGCACCTTTAGAGAGGCTGGCAGCGGGGAACCTACTGCCAGCTATGTCTCCTTAAGCACGAAGCACTGTGGAAAACCAGTATCCTCAGGACAAAGTGTGTGGTGCTCGGGGTCCTCCTGCCGTGTTTCAGGACACCGAACGCCTAACAGCCACCACCATCACCACCCCTCCGTCGGCGTCAACATGTCGCCCTAGCTCACCTCACCTCTTAGGGTGGAGCCCTAACGCCACAAAGCGTTCTCCTTCCTAAATGAGGTATGAAGTTGAGTGTCATGTGGAATCCGAGTGCAATGCGGGCATACTCTAAAGGAGTATAAGCTAGGCGAGGTGGTAACGTCACCGCTCCCAGAGTGGTTTCAGTGTTGGCTTAGTGCCGGGGGATTTTATCCAAGGGCCAATCCCCAGAGGCAATAAGGGTTACGCGCCGGAAGCTTCGTACCCTTTCTATGTGGTTTTGACCCTCGGTCCCACTCTAGGTCCGTCCTGTCGTCGCAAGTTGCTAATGGCAGACGTTTTTCCCTTAGGGGCCGGAGTGCAGCCTTAGATGGCCCCCCAGCCCAAGGGATCTTGAGAGGTCATCTTCTCGTGTGGCACATAAATTGCCCCGAAACGATGACTCTATTTCTGGCCCTGAAATACTCCCTCCAGCAGTCAAAAGGTTATAATGTCCTAGCGCGAACACTACGACAGTCTTGTAAATATTGCCTGGGCAGACTAAGCTTGCGCCACTAAGAAAACTAGCGCACTAGGTTCTGCTTTGAGGACAGGACAAATTCTGTCCCTTAGGATCATTTACATTCTAGGACATAGCGAAACATGCAGACCCAGTCCACTGCCAAACCGCTTCAGTGCTGGAGCTTCGGCAAGAAAGTTGACCTCAAGCTTTTGCCCTAGTACACTCAGAAGCCCCTTCTCGCCTAAGTCCTGACTGATGGGGCTGGTGGAATGCACCCCTTAGTTGCAGGCTTATTCACGAGCCTCATCACGAGCCTCATCCGGTTCATGATTATTTATAACCTCCAGGTGCACCTCATCGGTTGACGTCACCTGCCTGAGGTTATACATGCCAAAATATTTGGCGTGTTTGACACACGTGCTTCACAACCGGTCACGAGGAATCGTTTCCCATAGCGCTTTCGCGCAGCATCTCGTTCCCGCTTTTTCAGGGAACAGGGTTACAGCAAAGTAACCCGAGACGTTTCATGGAGAAGAAGATATGATAACTAGTTGCCTATAAGTATTTTAATAGTGCAAAAAGTCAATCTTTAGAGGCGTGTCATCGGTTACCTTTATTGGAATGTAAATATAGGCTACATCCAAGCTTAGCTGCAGGAATCTGTGAGGGCAACATACAATAAAATAAGTGTACCCAGGGCAGGCTTAGTAACAATTACCCTTGTATGGTTGTCTACAATAAACATTAGTGCTGTCAGAATGAATGATTAATCCAAGTGATTAATAAAAAAAAAAAAAAAAAAAAAAAAAAAAAAAATATATATATATATATATATATATATATATATATATATATATATATATATATCATTCCTGTTACCATCCTGGTGCCGCTACCTTCCTCGCTGGTGCTTGGTTGTGACATTTCCCTCAAATCTTAAGTCTCTATCACGGACATCTTCGTCTACTTATCACAACCTTATTAATCGAAAATGCAATTTATTCAAACGTCCTTGCTGGAGTGTGTGACGTGACGTCATGTGCAGGTGCGATGGATCGCGTACCAACCAATAGGGTTTTGAAATGGTATGTTTATACTTCTCATCCAACTACAATCAAATTCACTCCATCCGGATCGCGCGATTTATCCGGATGTTTTTTTTGTTTGTTTTTTAAAAGACAAGCTAAAATAAAATACGAGTAACAAGCTATTTTTAATATGTAAGGAGTAGAAAGTACAGATAATTGCGTGAAAATAGCAATTAGTAGAAGTAAAAAGTTGAAAAAATAAAGTGAAAGAATTACTTCAGTAAAGTATAGATACCCAAAATTTCTACTTAAGTAAGGTAACGAAGTATTTGTACTTCGTTACTTGACACCTCTGACAATAAGCAATGTTTTAGCACATTTTAGGATTTTTAATGATTAAAATTGATTGCTATTTTTCATAATAAATTGATTAAAATTTATAGGAAATTAACTGATCATTGACTATAATCAATGATTGTACCCTTAATATATTCAGGTACACTTGATTGTAACTTTTGCACAGTGATTATTTTACGATATAAATACTGCCATCTTCAGTGCATTGATTACTCTTATTGCCACATTGCAAGCTAAATTTAAATTCCATGCCTGTGGCCACTGTAACCTTTGCGTTGCCTTTGATGTGGCTGTCAGAATCATAGCAGAGTGAGTCTTGAGGAGTAAGGCAGAACAATAGCAGAGAATGGTCTGCCTTAAAGTGTCCATATTTGGAAGTACATGCAAGTGTGTGTGGTAGGGGTGGACCATGGTTTGAAGGAGCCATGGATGGGAAGACATGATAGGAAGGTGAGATGAAAGGGGAAAAGTACTGGGAATTTGCAGTGCTAACTGATGAAGCCATCATCTGACAAAGTGTGAGAGAGAGAAAGAATGTGCGTGTGTGTGTGTGTTTGTGTGTAAGAAAAAGAGAGAACGAGATTGTGGGTATGTTTGGTTGTTGCATAGAGGGAGGGCATGAGTGTGTAGTTGTTAGGAGAAGGGCACGCTAGTGGTGCGGGATGATAGAGACATCAGCTCCGCTCCAGTAATCTTAGGACGGCTGGGTACAGAGATGGGGCCAAGGCAATACCCATGAGAGCACAGCTTGAAAGAACAGACCACCCCGAGCCATGCTTATTTGGGGGGTGTACAATCAAAGCAGGAATTAATAATTTTGTAGAATGTCAGAAATCTCCATAGAACTAAGTAGGAAACACTTTCTAATCTTCTGTTGTTTAATGCCAGCTAAAATGGTCAGCTTTTTCAATGTGCTAAATTTTTTTCCTGTGACTTTTGCACTTTTTTCTTCCTTTATCGCCTAATGACTAATTGTATTATTCTCCCTTGATTTAGTTTTTCTTTATCTTTCTTGTACTTATTTTTAGTCTTAACACTTTCATAAAGAGGCTCCTCCCTCCGTGGCTTATATTATTCTGCCTAACTACTTACACTTGAAATCCCTCTCTTTTTTTAGCCACAATTAACCATTTAGCTCTCAAAGACAAAATCAAGGGGAGAGATAAGCTCTGTCCCTTCATGTGACATGCGATCAAGCTGCTAGGTCCTCAAAGGCCAACGCAAGCTAGATTCTCAAAGGCATGTCCTCTTCAACCCTTCTTTTCAGCAGCATGGCATCAATAGCCACTGTTGTTAGGCTGTCTGTCCATCACAGGTAGGGGGGTAGAAGCTCATGTGAAAGAGAGAAGCTCAAAACATCCCCTCCCCAGGTGATACCATGCTGCTCCTCACCAGCAAGAGAATGGCCTCCAGCAGATTTACACATTAGTCACTACAAAGTTTTAGAGATTATGGTTTTTTTTGTGTGTGTGTCTGTGTATGTATGTCATGGTAGGACTTCAAAGACCATCTCATGAAATTCTTTTCATTTTGCAGATGGACGCAAAAATACAGAACATCTATATATATAGAAATGCTGAAAAAGAAAAAGGCACTTAAAGCAGCTGTTTTAATAGATAATGCGCAGTAGCATTTTGGAGATTGGCCTGTTATGATCCAATACAAGATCTAACATATACATCAAACAAAATAAAAGAATGTATTGAAGGACTTCAACTTTTTTCCACATTCTGCATTTCTTATTATTGTTCTTGTTTTGACTATCTATTGAATAACTGGATCACTGGTGGTGGCTTGTGGGTATTTTAAAGTCCCACCAGAATATTTCATTAAAAAACTGATGAATAATCAGATAAGCAGCACTCAATAAAGGCTTGGCTGATTAGAGAGATTTACGCTAAGGCCAACTTCAGATGAAGTGGGTCATCATATTCGTGTGACTTGAGGGTAGGACATTGACATGCTTTGCTGTCTGGCTGGCATTCAAAGCACTTCCTTCAGACTGAAATATGTAACATATGTAACAAAAAAATGTAACAGTGTAAAGTCAAAGTGTTTAAATTTATCATATTTTAACCAACTTTGGGAGCTATTATGAAGATTGAATGCATTGTGGTTCATAGTATGCTCTTGAGACTGCTTCAATGCAACCTAAATAATTTTTTTAAGGGAGACCTATTTTATAACCTCCTTTGGAAACCTCTCATAAATCTGCCAGCTTTGTAGCTAAGCAAAGAAGCCTGTGGATTCAAGACTCTGAACTTTGAACTGGAGACACCCCACTGAAGAAAGCACTTCTGGCAGACAGGCAAATAGATTTAAGGTTTATTTATTTATTTATTTATTTATTTTTATATATATATATATTTAGGTCCATAGTGAATATAAAATAAAGTCAGTTTATTATAGTGTACATTACAAAAGCTTATACTATATATATATATATATATATATATATATATATATATATATATATATAGTGTGTGTGTGTGTGTGACTGTGTGTGCACTATACACAAAGATAAGCTGGTGGAAATAAAATGTTTATATTAACTGAGCCTGATTTACATAGCTCTAATGAGGATAATCTAGTGGAATGATGTGGCATGTTCATTAGGAAAGCACCGTCAGCACTTTATTTTCGAAAAACTCTGTGTCAGATTTAGAAACATTTTTGCTTAATATAACCTTAATGATATAGGTCACATATAGGTTATATGCAGTATTCATTCTATTTCTTGTATTCCTATTGTGTGCAATACAACATTGAAACATAATACATGAAAGCTGAGAGGCAATAAAAAAATAAAATAAAATAATATATATATATATATATATATATATATATATATATATATATATATATATATATATATATATATATATATATAAAAGGACAACAACAATGACAACAATTTTATAATGTATTATTGTTGTTGTTATTATTATACATTAAAGAAAAAATAGTCAAAAAAATTACAACCATGCACTGTTTTGACAGTTATGTCCTACTGGTTTAAATTCAGACTTAAACCTTCAAACTTAAACCTAGCCTTTATCACAGTAAATCTATATTATAATGTTTATTAGTTCGACAGTAGATTTTGCAATAACTGCATATCGTAAGATTCTAACTGAGGAATAAGAAGAGTGAATGTGTACAGACAAACCCGGAGAATGTAGACAGAGAGACAGCAAGAGTGACGAGAAAGAGAAAGAGAGAGAGAGAGAGAGAGAGAGAGAATGTGGTCAGAGAGACAGCGAGAGTGAAAAAAAAAAACTCACTCAGCAGTATTTTCAGGGGCTGTTGTACTGAGAGCCATAGATAGATGGCACTGCGCTCAAGGTAGAGTAGCGGGAAGGCTTCTGACTTCTCCGTTCGTTTGCGGGTTGTCACTCTTATTATCCGCCCGAAAATTAACCTGTCAATTTATCAATCACCGCAATCGCGAAATTCTCTGTGGTTTTTACTCGGATTTACAGATAATGGAGGAGGCCGCGCATTGGCTAGCATACGAGTTAGCAAACGAGTGGATTATCGCTTAAATGACTGCTATGAATCACCGACTCTGTCTAGACCACGATAAGAAAGAACCACACGCACGCGCGCGCGCTTATTGTTTTATGAACTATAGAAGTAAAAGAACGCCTCTGTACCATCGGAATCTGTTTGTTGGATATGAAGATTATCCTGCAGCAGTCTTGAATACCACACAAATTAGCTCTGCAAGACAACCAAAATAAAAGAGGATTGCCATTGAAAAAGACGTAACTAAGTATTTTAAAACATTTCTCAATAAATTAGTTATTTAAAAAAAAACTATTTATAAAACTGTATACATAGTAGAATGAGATCAATAAAAAGTTTTTAAAAAATCATTAGGTCAGTCTATTTTAAATACAAGTATACTGAAACAAATTTTGTACTTGACCTTTTATTGTATATAATTATATGTACTTTTTTTTTTACTGAGATCATGAACAATCCATCTATTTTATTCATTGTTGTGAGAGTAATAAGTGACAGCATTTATTATAACAGCATCATTGATTAATTTTCAACAAAAAACAACAATAATCATGAGGAATACAGTAGTTTGTAGTGCATATTTTTCGTTATTATCTATTATCTCTATTATTTTAATTTGATTAGAGTCCACATTTTAATTTGCCACCTCCTAACTCTTTCATAAATTCTAATCAAAACAATGAAAAATTAAATAAATAATGAATATTTAAACAAAATAATATAGAAAAAAGTAAAAAAAAAATCTTAATATTATTATTGTTATTATTATTATTATTATTATTATTATTATTATTATTATTGTTATTATCAGGTATTTTTCTTTTTTCTCACTTTAGGTATACAAAAAGAAAGAGAAGATGGAGAATGGGAAAATGTAGGCTTTATGAATAGCAGGAAGGACTTTCCTAGTATTAGATGGAAGGAAGAAAAGAGGGGAGTTAGAAAAGATTGATGGTGGACACACACACATACACTTACAGGCAGAAAAAAGGAAAACAACATCTGGTAATTAGTTTCAGCAAGCTTAGCCTAATTATGTAAGAAGATTATTTTCTTGCAGGGAGAAGGTATGATAGAGGGAGACAAAAAATTGAGTTTTAAAAAATATTTATGGACAGAAGAGAGCAATTGATCACTGGTCCCAAAGGGCAGGATGGGATATAACTTTACAGATCACTACTGCATTTCCACAGAGTTAAGAAATATAAACATCAAGCCTTTTTCTACCCTACAGCAGTCTGCTGTCTTTCAGTGCGCCATGGTAGCTTATGCTGGCAGAAAGGTTAGGGACCGAACTGTATGTTTGTGTTTGTAGTTGGCCTCTTCTCTCTGCCTCTCATGCTCTCTGCTTTCAGCTAGATTAAGGGGTGTGTGGATAAAAACAGTGCATTAAGTGCAGTTTACTTACCGTCTCTTAATTTCAGTAGAGATTGATCGATTCTGACAGGGAGGGCATCATGCTGCCTGCCAGATCACTTAAGCCTCTGTCCTCCACACACTCTACCCTCTCTCTGTTAATTGTCATGCTGCTAGCTTTAACTGCCAGTGATTTGAAGCTGATTTGATCTCCAGGCAGAATCACTCTGCACATTTACACAGCATTAATTATTTGGGATTTTCATAATAACATTAAAATTCCCTGTAACAGTTTGTGCTTGGTCATGGGACAAAAAGTGGCAGGACAAACATGCACATTCTCCTGCTTTGGCCTATTGGCCTTTATTCACACTTGACTGCTTTCAATGCCCTCATCATTCTTTAAAAAATACAAATGCCTTCCTGAGTATGTTTTGCACAGTGGAAGAAATTATACTAGGATTCAAACTAGTTTCAGACAGGTGTTTAATTTTGCCTAATAGAACATGGTCAGAAAAACCTTGACTGCGATTCTCAGCAGGAAAAGGTTGAGTGATGTTATGCAGTTCTTCTCATGTGTCCTTTTTTTTGCACATGACATTTTGCATGGTGTGTATTTATTCAGCTGGGTTCTTATTGGAGGCAGCTAGGTTAAGTAGCAAGCATCTCACTTGGGAGCACAAAGTGACAGTCGTTTGTCACCAGTTCAGCTCAAGTCTGTTCTGCCCTCTCTGAAGCATCAGGTATCAGAAAG
Source organism: Clarias gariepinus (assembly GCF_024256425.1). Classification (NCBI taxonomy): domain Eukaryota; kingdom Metazoa; phylum Chordata; class Actinopteri; order Siluriformes; family Clariidae; genus Clarias; species Clarias gariepinus. Next base: position 21,734,242 of record NC_071106.1, read on the forward strand.
TGCCACAGTGGCACTGAACAGACTGCGCCACACACACACACACAAACACACAAACTTCTCCTGTCATATTATGTTGCTCTTTGTCAAAGACAGATGCTGTTCAAGTCATCTGTCCAAGAATGCTGAAATAGATTATTCTGTAGACTATAATCACATAGTCAGCTTTATGTGTATGCTTGTATGTGTATATATGTTTATATGAAATAACACATATAGCATTGAGTAATTAAGTATCAACAACAACAATAACACAACAATTAAAGACACAGAGGTCAGCTGTTCTGGAACAGTTCTTGCAAGAACAGTGATGTCAAGCATTTGCAAAACCCAACAGGAAACATAATAAAACCCAGAACAAAGCAAGTTTAAAACTTATATCTTCTGCAGAAGGTTGTCCGTTTAGAGTTACCATCCTTCTTTGTATGAAGAATTGTACTTGGTCAGCAACAATGTTTATGAAGTTCATATATATATCAAAGTAATATCCACATGAATGGCGGAACCCAAGGTTTCCCAGCAGAAAGTTGCCCAAAGGATCACTCTGCATCCAGTGGCTTGCCTCCGCATAGTGCATCCTGTTCCCATCTCTTTCCCAGGTAAGCAATGTACACATACCTGGCCATCCACATAAAAAAAAGAAAATGTGAGGTCACCATTTTCCATTGCTCTTTGGTCCAGATCTGATGCTCACATACCTAGTGTTGTCACTTTGGGTGGTACACATGGGTCAGCATTGCCCAAAAGAGTGTTTTTGTTTAGTTTTATATATATATATTTAAATATATTTATCTAAGAAAATGAAGAAAGATAAATTGTATTTCTGTAAGTGCAAGTACTGTATTGTTTTTTTTTTTTTTTCAATAAAAATATTTGGTAAAAAAAAGGTTCACTTTCCTGCCTTACATATCCCGAAAACAAGTCCAAATCTTCACTACTGTTGTGCTTGACAGAGTGTATGATGTGTTTCTGCAGTTTGGTTTTCCCCAAACATGGCACTGGGCATTAAGGCTAAATAAATCCACTTTGGTCTTATATGTCCATAGGACATTGTTACTTGTTTGGTCCTCTTATAATTTTATTATCACAAACTTTTAACAGTAACTTTTAACATTTAACATGCTTAGTGAGGGGGTCTGAGACGTAGCTCTTGGGTTTTTATTCAATTCAATTCAGTTCTATTGAATTCAGCTTTAAAAATAAATAATGATCATTGTTGCGAAGCAGCTTAAGAGAATAAAAAAATATATATACAAATGAGTTTGAGATGGCAAGGGAAAAACTTTCTTAGATGAAATAGGAAAAATCCTTGAGAGGAACCAGACTTTACGGTAACCCATCTCATTTGGGTGAAACTGGATACCAAGGATTAATTCGCGCTGATCACTGGCAGCTGAAGAGCACAAAGTGTAGCTTGACCAAGAGAAAGAGTATGAGACAGAGAGAGAGAGAAGTAACAGTTAGGTGTGGTCACAGCCACATAATGTATATGGCATGAAGTCTCCCTGGTATTTAAAGCAACCAGTCACTCCACCATCAACAAACCTGCGTGATCATTGGGAGTGGGGGCTGACAGCATGAAAACAAACCAGTTTATCATAATACTTTATTTCCATCAGATGTGTAACTTTACCTAATGCATAACTATTCACAAGTCTTGGCTAAATGAACAGGTTAACAGACACTGAGACTGTGTCTGAGTCCCCAACATTAATTGGAAGGCTATTTCATAACTTTGTGAGAAAAAAACTGTGCCCCTATAGTTTTCATAATGAGGTACTGATAAGCCGCCTGAATTCTTTGATCAAAGAAGCATCACTAACAATTCACTCAGGTACTGTTTTGTAGGACAATAATAGCATTTTACAATCAATGTAAAGTTTCAATGCAGTGAGAATAAAGATTGGGGTGATGTGTTCATATTGTTTCAAGATTCAAGATTCAAGATTTAAATTACTTTATTAATCCCAGAGGGAAATTGCTTATGCTCGGTTACAGGTTACAAAAAAAAAAAAAAAAAAGTTCTTAAAACAGTAAGTACCATAAGAATATGACTCAGGGCCACTTGTAAGTATTGCACAGTAATCTAGTATTGTTTATGTAATATTGTATTATTGTATGTAATCTTGTATTACATATTTTATTGGGAAGTAGTATTGCAGTAGTTATATTATTAATATGGTATGTGATAATGTCCTGTTGTGTAACAGTTAGTGAAAAATCCACATACATGTGTGTATGAGTTACAGGGAAGAGTTGTAAAATTTTATGGCCGTTGGGAGAAAGGATCTTCTGTGGCGCTCTGTGGAACACTTGATAGTAATCAGTCTCTGGCTGAAACTGCTCCTCTGTTCAGCAAAGACACTGTGTAGCGCGTGAGAAGGATTGTTCAAAATGGATTGTACTTTGGATAGAATCCTCCTCTTTGCTACTACATCCAAAGAGTCAAGCTCCATGCATAGCACCGATCCGGCCTTTTTAATTGACTTGTCCAGTTTGTTCTTATCAGACACCCTAATGTTACCACCCCAACAGACCACAGCATAAAAAATGACACTCGCCACAACGGTTTCATAGAACATCCGCAGAATGGTGTTACAGACGTTAAAAGACCTGAGCCTTCGAAGAAAATACAACCGACTCTGTCCTTTCTTGTAGAGTGCCGTTGTGTTGAGTGACCAGTCAAGTTTGTTGTCCAGATGGACTCCGAGATATTTGTATTTAGAGACCATGTCCACTATCTCTCCCTTTACAGATATAGGAGTCACAGGGGTCTTGCTTCTCCTAAAGTCTACAACCATCTCCTTTGTTTTCCTGATGTTTAGTTGTAGGTGGTTACGCTCACTCCAGGAAACGAAGTCATCCACCACAGACTGGTACTCAGAGGTGTCACCCTTCTTTACACACCCAACAACCACAGAGTCGTCAGAGAACTTCTGCAGGTGGCATGACTCTGAGTTATATCTAAAGTCAGATGTATATACGGTGAAAAGAAACGGAGACAGTACCGTCCCCTGTGGAGCTCCAGTGCTGCAGAAGTCTCGGACACACAGTTCTGTAGTCGGACATACTGGGGACGGCAGGTCAGATAGTCCATGATCCAGGAAACGAAGCGGGTGTCAATGTTTATGTTCATTAGTTTCTCCCCCAGTACTGCCAGTTGGATGGTGTTGAAGGCACTGGAGAAGTCAAAGAACATCATCCTTACTGTGGTCCTAGGCTTGTCAAGGTGAGAGTAGGTACGATGTAGCAGGTGTATTATGGCATCATCGACTCCCATGAACGGCTGATAGGCAAACTGAAGAGAGTCCAGAGAGGACTTCACCAGGGGACGAAGTGTATCCAGGATCAGTCTCTCGAACACCTTCATAATGTGCGATGTCAAAGCAACAGGCCTGAAATCGTTCTGGACACAAGGACGTGGTGTTTTGGGTACCGGCACAATGCATGATGTTTTCCACAGTGCAGGGACTTTTTGCAGAGACAGGCTCAGGCTAAAGAGGTACTGGAGGACACCACATAGTTGGGGAGCACAAGATTTCAAGACTCTCGGATTGATCTTACCTGGACCTACAGCTTTTGTAGGGCTAATCTTACTGAGGCCATGCTTCACCTAATCCACTGAGATATTGATTGCTGGGAGTGCAGGAGTAGTGACTGTGACTGTTTTCTTTGTAGGGGAGGACATAGAAGCAGGAGAGTGTGGGGCTGAAGCCGGGAGAAGTGTGAGACATAGGGACATCAAATCTATTAAAGAAAGTGTTAAGGTCATTTGCACGTTCCACATTTCCCTCAATAGTCTGGCCGCTTGTCTTATAGCCAGTGATGCTTCTCATGCCTCTCCACACCTCTCTCGTGTTGTTCTGTTTCGGCCTTTGTTCCAGTTCTCTCCTGTATGACTCTTTCCCCTCCTTGATTTTGCCAGTTAGCATTTTTTGAGCCTTCTTCTCTGCTTCCTTATCACCAGCCCTAAAAGCATTTTTTTTTGCATTTAAACACGCTTTAATGTCCTTGGTGACCCAGGGTTTGTTGTTGGGGAAACAGCGAATATCTCTCATCGGTACACATGTGTCAACACAGAAGTTAATGTACTCTGTGATGCAGTCCGTCACTCCATCAATGTCCTCGCCATATGATGCACTGAGAACCTCCCAGTCCGTAGCCTCGAAACAATCCTGCAATGTAGCAGTGGCTCCTTCTGACCACCTTTTTAAACTCCTCACTATGGCAGGCTGTCTCTGAACAAGGGGTTTGTATGTTGGCATGAGGTGGACCAGGTTGTGATCTGACCTCCCCAGGCGTGAAGTGTTGCAGCACTGTAAGCACCTTTAACATTAGCATACAGCAGGTCTAGTGTCCTCTCCCCCCTAGTGTGGCAATCCACATATTGAGTGAAAGTGGGAATAGTCTTGGTCAGCGATGTGTGGTTGAAATCACCGGAGATCAGGAGAAAGGCGTCAGGGTGTCGAGTCTGGAGTTTGGCAGTTACAGAATGAATGACGTCGCAGGCGGCAGTGGCATTCGCGGATGGAGGAATGTACACAGCCGTTATTATCACATGGGAGAATTCTCTGGGTAAATAATATGGGCGAAGTCCGGCAGCCAACAGTTCAATATCTGGACTACAAACGCGCTCCTTAACAGTCACATGACCGGGGTCACACCACACGTTGTTGATGTAAACAGCCAGCCCCCCTCCTTTCTTCTTACCGCTCTCTCTTCTCCTCCTGTCGCTCCGTATCGCGCTAAAGCCGTCCAGTGTAATAATAGAGTCAGGAACGTCACTGTGTAACCAAGTCTCTGTAAAACACATCAGACTCGCGAAAGATGTTTTCAGTCCTTAACAAAGCTGTCAACTCGTCCATCTTATTGTCCAGAGATCTTACGTTGCCCATAATGAGAGACGGGACACACGGCTTGTACTTTCTCATTTCTTTCTTATGCGCCGCGCGTTTCTCTTCCTCTCTTGCTCCTCTGTGCCGCTTCCTTCCACCCCTGTATCCTCTTGTCGTCCTCCTCCGTATCTCATCCAGAATGTTTAAAGTCCTATACAGAATCGGATCTCTGATGCCAGCTGGCTTCAGTGCGATCAGCTGTTCCCTGTTTCATTTTGGTGAGGACTTGTGTACATTTCGGAATAATCGAAGCTTGTTTTAGTCACCACTTTACATTACAGTAATCGAATCTAGATGTGACAAATACATGAACTTTTTTTTCTGCATCATCTAGTGACAACATATTCTTTATCATGACAATATTTATAAGATGCTATCCTAGTAATATTATTTACATAAGCTTTAAATGAGAGACTGGAATCTATAACAACACCATTGTCCTTTTCTGCTGCACATGAGTCACTATGTGATCATAAAGTTCACTTCTAGCTGCATGCTGTCCTACTACCAGTACTTCTGTCTTTTCAGAATTAAGCAGAAGGAAGTTAATTAGCCTTCAGTGTCTAATGTCTTTAACAAATTCCTTGACTTTATTGGCTGGTATATCTGGTATATCTGTTTATTTGTCTTCGGTTTGAATTAGGGTTAAACTGTTTTTTTTTTTTTTTTTCTTGAGGCTGACCCGGCAGACCCGGCAGGTTGCTAAAGCACCTGGAACTGTGCTTTGTCAGTGCCAGGTTGCACTTTTTTGGTTTGACATCAGCCCTGCTTCGCAGAGCTCTTCAAGGATGGAACAGAGATGATACAGGTGGTCATGCTATTATTCAGGATAACCACATTGTTAAGGTACAGTATGCCACCAAATAGTGATGTACCACGATGTCCATGGGTCTTTGGAAGGTGGTAGGGGGAGGGGCTCTGCAAGCTGAAGGTCTAGTGGACTCCTCTATGATGCCATCTTGCAACATTTTAGCAACCTCCATTTTAATGGCATGAAGGCAGGCCTCTGGGACCCTACAAGGATGCTGGCAGACAATTAAACCTATGGCCTTTATCTCATGTTGCATCAGCTTAGTCCTTGTTTGGTAAAGAACACATTCTGGAACTGATTGACCAGTTCGTTTAGCTCCTGATGCTGTGATGGAGTGAGCTCTTCTCCGTATTGGTTCAGTTTATGACCCTGTGGCTCAAAATAAACAGATTTAATAGATTGATATAATAAACCTCAGTGCTTTTTTTCTCACCCAGCTGTTGGGAACTTAACATTGGGCCAGGAATTTACAGCTGGTGCTGGGCACTTAAGGTGTTTCTTGGACCATGAAGAGAACATACAGCAGTAACCCGCATGGCTGTGCATCGGCCAGGATGACCAAGGGGCAGGCTAGTGTTACAGCACTTCCTACAATTATTAGAGCAAAGCATTAAAGCAGTGGTGTATCTGGTCAGTTTTGATTCAGTGGGCATAGGCTCATCTCTTAGAGGCTGCTGTGGAAGAGGGCATGGTGCTGCTTGTCGCTGTGAAGGTAGGAAGTGGTAAGGGGTTCTTTCGAGCAGCCTTTTTCATCATGTCCAAGCACAGAAAAGAGAAGGTTTACATGCCCACATATTTCCTAACTTTATGAGGAAGTTAGCATAAGAACCAGTCGGGTTGATGGCGGTATGTTTTGGGTTCTCGTCATGTTTGTCCACCCATTGTCTCTGTCCACCCATCTTCAGGAGATTCCCATCCAAGATATTACAATACCTTTAGGTTTGTACCTTTAGCAGAGAAACAGCACCAAAGCATGATGGTTCCACCTCTGTGCTTGTGGTCTCATCTGACCACAGATCTCCCATTCCTCCTAATCACTGGCAAACTTCAGATGGGCATGTACATGAGCCATCATTAACAAGCTCCTTCTGTGTTGTTCTGGACTGAAGCAAAGTTATTCTAGGTTCGATATTAGAGTTGTACAGTCTTCGTCTTTAACTCACCTCACGATCATAATTCCTGAGGATGTCATGCAGCACGTCCGAGACCTTGCCAGTATGTGACACTTTTGCCTGTACAAGGCAAATAGTTGTGGTGTATGCCTGTCCAATTCGGTATAGAACTTTTGAAGTTTCAAAATCATAAATACACAAAATGTATAAATGACATCAAAACAGCCAATGAGAAACATATAATGCAATCATCTTGATAGAAGTTAAGAATTATTCTCCCAAAAATTTTTTTCTATCTTTGAAAGATTAAGTAGTGGCCTATTCATACATATTCAAAAAATGCTAATGAACAGCAACAAACCCCAATAGTTCAAAAGTCTCACTGACAAACTAATTTTTTTGTGTTTGCTGGAGCCGGACAAATAATTTAAAGTTGAGGCAGAAAAGAGAAATGTCGATGTTTTGCAATGTTTTGAAATGTCGATGTTTTGAAATGTACGATCTCCTGGCAATGAAGGGAAAATGTCATCTGCATAAGATTATCTATCAACAACAGGGTTTTCTCACTTTTCTCAACTTTGTGTAAAATGTCTAGTCTAATTTCTTCAGAACAAATGAATTTTCAGTGCATTAAACGATTGAAATGTGCAAATGCAAGAGTCATGGCAAAGGGCTAACTCGTGTGTAATGACTGTGCTTTAAACTGTAGTGCTGAAATAACTGTGCCTGGGTGTCTGAGGAGACGTACAGGTAACACAACTTGCACTTCCACTTCATCGACTTTTTTGAACCCTGTAACTGGAGTAAATACTTTCATTTTAAAATCAAGAAATTTAGCCCTAACGTTACACTGTGTTATGTAACTTACCACTGAAATTGAATCAGATCTTTACAATAACAGGGACTCGACATCTATACAGGAAAACAAAAAGAACAGCATTTCAGTTTTTTATGATTATAATAAATCAGATCTGGCAAATGCTACAAAGTCGACCAATGAGGCCAAAGCCAATGCAGTTTCAGTCATTGTTTTGTACAATTTGTACATTGCTTTGCAAACTCTGAACACATGTTATTCTGCTTCACTCAGTTGCTAACTTGATCTGTACGAAATTAGATAAATTTTCAATGCGGGATTACGTGTAAAGCTGCAAAAAATATCTAAAATATCTAAAGTAAACGAAAAAAGGATACTTACCAAGTTCACAGACTCTGCATCCACTTTAGTCTACAAGGCCAAACATATGTAGCTCAGGGGCCAGGGATAGCTCAGTGGTTAAGGCATTGGACTACGGTTTGGAAGATCCCAGGTTCAAACCCCACAACCACCAAGTTGCCACTGTTGGGCCCTTGAGCAAGGCCCTTAACCCTCAACTGCTTAGATGTGTAATAAGATAAAAATGTAAGTCGCTCTGGATAAGAGGGTCTGCTAAATGCCTAAATGTAAATATGTAAATGTTAATACGAGCGAAACAGAGCACTGCAGAGATGCTTGTCGAGCTTTTGACATTAACATTACCAGTAAAAAGACAGCAAAGCCAAACATAAAAAATGTTTTATTTTGGTATTGCCAATGGTGATGAGGTTTGAATGAAAGATTGAGATTCTGTGGACTTATACATTATACTGTCAAAAGTATTCACTTACCTATTTAAATAATTAAATTTTAGTGTTTAAATCACTTCCATGGCTACATATGTATAAAATTACCTGTATATGTGATGAGCATGTCTCTCCAAGTCCAGTAAAAAATCATTTGAATGACTTCAAAGTTGTCCGTCTAGTCCTATTGGAATTCAATGTTTAGAGCACAGACCTGATCAAACATCCCTTAAAAAAAAGGTACATATTCACCCAGCCCATCAATAACAGTCCTCTCAAACAGCTTGTTCATGCTCCTAGTGTTCATACCCAAGCAGAGCTCTGGTTAAAGAGAACAAGAACAGTGTTATAAGACTAAGATGAACATGGCTGTTGCTTCAATGCATTTAGAGGGTGTGGCCCTGGTCAAAACAATCTCCTGAACTCCAAACTGAATGTCAGAATGGGAAAGAAAGGTGATTTAAGCAATTTTAAGCGTGGCATGGTTATTGGTGCCAGACAGGCCGCTCTAAGTATTTCACAATCTGCTCAGTTACTGGTATTTTCACTTACAACCATTTTTAGGAATGGTGTGAAAAGGGAAAAACATCCAGTATGCGGCTGTCCTGTGGGCGAAAATGCCTTGTTGATGCTAGAGGTCAGAGTAGAATGGGCCGACTGATTCAAGCTGATAGAAGAGACTTTGACTGAAATAACCACTCGTTACAACCGAGGTATGCAGCAAAGCATTTGTGAAGCCACAACACGCACAACCTTGAGGCGGATGGGCTACAACAGCAGAAGACCCCACCGGGTACCATTTATCTCCAATACAAATAGGAAAAAGAGGCTACAATTTGCACGAGCTCACCAAAATTGGACAGTTAAAGACTAAAAAAATGTTGCCTGGTCTGATGAGTCTCGATTTCCGTTGAGACATTCAAATGGTAGAGTCAGAATTTGGCGTAAACAGAATGAGAACATGGATCCATCATGCCTTGTTACCACTGTGCAGGCTGCTGGTGGTGGTGTAATGGTGTGGGGGATGCTTTCTTGGCACACTTTAGGCCCCTTAGTGCCAATTGGGCATCGTTTAAATGCCACAGGCTACCTGAGCGTTGTTTCTGACCATGTCCATCCCTTTATGACCACCATGTACCCATCCTCTGATGGCTACTTCCAGCAGGATAATGCACCATGTCACAAAGCTCGAATCATTTCAAATTGGTTTCTTGAACATGACAATGAGTTCACTGTACTAAAATGGCCCCCACAGTCACCCCTCCTGTTCACTCTGTTGACGTATGAATGCATAGCGAGACACTCCAGCTGTCATATAGTCAAATTCGCAGATGACACAGCAGTAGTGGGATGCATCACTGACAACGATGAATCCTATTACAGAGAGGAGGTAGAACAACTGTTACAGTGGTGTAGGGGAAATAACCTCTGCATCAATGTAAAAATTGGTTTTTACATTGGTTTTCCAAGATGGCGCCGGTAAGGTCGGCTGCCGTCACGACTGCTCCGACCACCTTTTCTTTGTTTTTGTTCTTTAAGTTAGTTTACAGCGTTTTAAAACCGGCAAAATTACCACCATGGGGTACATTAGTTATGATAGAGACACTCTTGTTTCTATTGGTATACAATGTACTCACAATTCGACGTTTTTAACTCCGGATCCGAGCTGGCCGAGTGAGATCCTGAGGGACAACAAAGGACGCGACGCGAAGCGGCGGCCTCGAGGGAAACGAGCCGGCATCAGGAACAGGCTGAGAGCCCGTGCACACCGCACACCTCTGCCTAGCATCCTGCTCGCCAACGTCCAGTCACTGGAAAACAAGCTCGATGACCTCAGGGCCAGGATAAAGTTCCAGAGAGACATTCGGGACTGCAATCTCCTCTGCTTCACTGAGACATGGCTGAACCCAGCGGTGCCGGACCACGCCATCCAGCCGGCCGAGTTCTTCTCGGTTCACCGCATGGACAGGACGCGGGACTCGGGGAAGTCAAGGGGAGGCGGCGTGTGTTTAATGGTGAACAGCAGCTGGTGCAACAGCGCGAGCGTTGTTCCTCTCACACGCTCCTGCACACCCAACCTGGAACTACTGTCCATCATGTGTTGTCCTTTTTACCTTCCTCGGGAGTTCACATCGGTCATAATCAGCGCCGTTTATATTCCACCACAAGCGGAGATGGACACTGCCTTATGTGAGCTGCATGAGGCACTCACACAGCAACAAACACAACACCGGGATGCTGCGCTTATTGTGGCGGGGGACTTTAACAGTGCCAACCTCAAACGCGCAGCGCCGAACTTTTATCAGCACATCACCTGCCCCACCAGGGGCGAAAGGACACTGGAACCACTGCTATACAACGGTCAAGGACGGCTACAAGGCACAATCTTGTCCACCGTTTGGTAAATCCGACCTCATGCCAAAATACAAACAAAGGCTGAAACAGGAAGTTCCGGTTCAGAGGGAGCGCGTCCAGCACGCGCTGGACGGATCAATCAGTGGCCGCGTTACAGGACGCACTCGATGACGCAGACTGGGACATGTTCAGAAACAGCTCCGATGGTGACGTCAGCGTGTTTACGGAAGCGGTTGTGGGATTCATCGGGAAACTAGCGGACGATACCGTAGAAAAAAAAGACTATTAAAACGTTTCCCAACCAGAAGCCGTTGTTGGATAAAACCATCCACGACGCTCTGAGATCTCGCACCGCTGCCTACAACACGGGACTCGCGTCGGGGGACATGGAACCATATAAGGCTGCGTCATACAGCGTCCGGAAGGCGGTGAAAGAGGCGAAGCAGCTCTACGGGAGGAAACTAGAGTCACAACTCCAACAGAGTGACTCTAGGAGCCTGTGGCAGGGATTAAGAACAATAACGGATTATAAAGCACCAACATCCGGTATGATAAACGCAGATGTGTCTCTGGCAGACGAGCTGAACACTTTCTATGCTCACTTCGAGGCTGCAGCTAAAGACGCTAGCGATGCTAAGGCTAGCGGCGCTCACGGCTGCAGACAGGAAGTCACTGCCAGCACCGGAAGCGCGTTCATCATCTCAGAGCATGACGTGAGGAGAGCCTTCAAGAGAGTGAACACCAGGAAAGCAGCAGGACCAGACGGCATCTCAGGCCGTATTCTCAGAGCCTGCGCAGACCAGCTAGCACCTGTGTTCACTGAGATATTCAACATCTCTTTATCTCAGTCGGTGATCCCCACATGCTTTAAAGAGTCCATCATTGTTCCTGTCCCAAAGAAACCTCATCCTGCTTCCCTCAATGATTATCGCCCTGTAGCCCTCACTTCAGTAGTGATGAAGTGCTTTGAACGCCTGGTCAGAGACTTCATCATCTCTTCACTACCAGACCCACTAGACCCACTACAGTTCGCTTATCGTACAAACCGTTCCACGGACGATGCAATCTCTCATCTCCTCCATACATCTCTCACTCACCTGGACACTCGGAGGGGGAATTATGTGAAAATGCTCTTCATCGACTACAGTTCTGCATTTAATACCATAATTCCCTCCACACTTACCACCAAGCTGGAGCACCTGGGACTCAGCTCATCAATGTGTCAGAGGATCACCAATTTTCTGACTGGCAGACCACAGGCAGTAAGGATGGGCGGACATGTCTCAGCCTCCCTCACTCTCAGCACTGGAGCCCCCCAGGGTTGTGTTCTGAGCCCCCTGCTGTACTCTCTGTACACCCACGACTGCGTGGCCACTACCAGCTCCACCACCATCATCAAGTTCGCTGACGACACTGTTGTGGTAGGCCTGATCACCAACAACGATGAGACGGCCTACCTGGAGGAGGTTGGAAATCTGGAGAACTGGTGCCAGAGAAACAATCTCCTCCTGAACGTCAGTAAGACAAAGGAGCTGATAGTGGACTTTAGTACAAAGCAGGTGAGGAACTACCAGACCCCCGTCATCAACAGGAGCCCAGTGGAGAGAGTGGACAGCTTCAGATACCTCGGTGTTCACATCACGCAGGACCTGGCATGGTCCTGTCACATCAACACCGTGGTAAAAAAGGCCCGGCAGCGTCTCTACCACCTCAGACGCTTGAGAGACTTTAGACTGCCCTCCAAGGTGCTCAGGAATTTCTACTCCTGCACCATAGAGAGCATCCTGACGGGAAATATCACGACCTGGTTCGGGAACAGCACCATGCAGGACAGACGAGCTCTACAGAGGGTGGTGCGATCAGCTGAGCGCATCATCCGCATCGAGCTCCCTGACCTGCACTCAATCTACAGCAAGCGGTGCTTGACCAAGGCCAGGAAGATCGTGAAGGACCTCAGTCACCCCAATAACGGACTGTTTACTCTGTTGCGGTCTGGGAAGCGATTCCGCTCCTTGAAGGCCAACACAGAGAGACTGAGAAGGAAGCTTCTTCCCGCAGGCGATAAGGTCTCTCAACCACAACCACACCACTATGCAGAACTAACACAATCTTTTCATCTTTTTCATAATTGATCAAATCCATCAATCTTCTTACATCCATGAACACTATGGACAATTACATGCTCACCTTCCTTCATATATACACTACATGTCGTACGTTTACATCCTGGACCATGGCACAAAGACACTTTAATAACTTTGCACACCTACCTTCACAACTACACTACATTTTACAGTTTTACGTTTACATCCTGGACCAGTGCACAAAGACACTTTAATAACCTCTGCACAAAGTCACTTTGTTCTATGCATATTTGCACACACAGCACAGTATATTTCAATTTGTACAGTAGATTTCTATTTTTGCACATCATATTTCTATTTTTATTTTTAGTTCTATTTTTTTCCTAGCACATTTCTATTTTTATTTTTAGTTCTATTTTTCCTAGTTTAATCTAATTTTTTATTTAATTTTTATCGTATTTCTTTTATTCATATTTATTTCTTATTTGTAAACTTTAATTCTCTTCTAGGGTCAATGGCAGCCGTATAATGCATTTCACTACATTTCGTATTGTGTATGTTTGTGTATGTGACAAATAAAATTTGAATTTGAATTTGAAAAAGACCAAAGAGATGGTGGTGGACTTCAGAAAGGACAAGCGAACTCCTCTCCCCCTACACATTGATGGAGCAGCTGTGGAAGTGATCTCCAGCTTTAAGTATCTAGGCGTCCATATAGCTAAGGACTTAAACTGGTGCGTCAACACCTGATTAAAAAACGAGCTGGGCTTGAAAGCCTGGTTTTGAAGAGTTTCTAGCAGGCTCCCATCTATCACCGAACTGTACACTGCAAGATGCAGAGGAAGAGCCCTCCACATTATTAAGAACTCCACCCACCCTGCACATGCTCTATTTCAACCTCTTCCCTCGGGAAGCCTTCAGTGCAAGACCACCAGGCTCAAAAACAGCTTTTACCCTGAAGCAATTAGACTGCTGAACTCTAGCCGTGCTCTGTAGGTCCTCTCCCATTAAACACAATCAAACTTTTAGTGTAATATATAACTCTATGGTGCAATACATATATATATAACCCTATAAGTCGAATATACAATGTGTGCAATACAGCCTCTGAAAATGTGCAATACACTATGTATAGTTTTTATTTATATATATATATATATATTTAGAGAGAGAGAGAGAGAGAGAGAGAGAGAGAGCCATAGGCAGGAAACTGCAGCAGGGGTGAGTATTTTAGTAAAAGTATGTGTGGCTTCATCATGCCTCTCACTTAATGTTGGTAGAGTTAAAATCAGAAGGTCTATTATCTGATAGCACCACTTTTGGATCCTCTCTAACTCCTCAGAGAGACTTTTAGGTAGTCCACCCCATACTGGACTAGCATAGTCAAGAACTGACCATATAAAAGTCAAGTATACTTGCAGTAGAACATTACAAGGAAGACATGCATGCCCAGCAACAGATGTAAGTGCTGTTTTAAGTGATGTTTTAAATGACACAGGTATTTACTGAGTTTTTATACAAATAAGTTAACCGATATCACACTCGTAAGTGAGCATTAGAGACTCTGCAGCCAAACTAACACAACATTCCTATATCTCTTAACTTACAGAGTAAGCGCCACTACACATTTCATTGTTTTCTTAAACTTTTGTTAGCTGAGTGCTGCAGTTATGAGTGTTTTACTCCATAACTCCTGTGAGACCTAACGTTAGCTAAGTTCATCGCAGTAAAGTCAGGGTGCCTCAGTATAATGATAAGCAGAAACACACCAGCCTTTGTAATGCTTACTGTCTAAAACAATATGTAAGTTATAGAAGCATTTTTATTTAAATAAATAAATACTAACAAGAATTCACAAAGCGGCCTTCTTCACCTCTTTAATGTAGTTTGATAGCATCAGACTGGCAGAGGGGAGGGGGTGGGGGTTTTATAAATCACGTGATTGCATCGCAGGGAAGGTAAATTGCTGGCTCAACTTGATTTTTTTAGTTTATTCAGTCTGCGTCTCCAAAGTTTTCAAGAACACAATGTTACCTGTTGTTTTAAGAAATACCATTTCCAAAAGTTGGGACAACAATACAATCTAAATTCATTGAACATTCATCTAGCACAATTTGGCCCTTGTCAAAGTCACTAAATGAACGAATGTTTGGCCATTCTTTATGTTTCCCTCACATAAACCTCGGGGACAAAGGGTTCACTTGCTGCCTAATATATCCACCAAATGCAGGTGCCATTGGCACGAGATATTATCTGTAGCTACTATGACAGTGGCCAAATTGTGATGGCAAGAAGGCTGGGTAAAAGAAAGGTCTTCTAAACTGCAGCTATTTTGGTATGTTCCTGGTCTGCAGTGGTCAGGACTTATGTAGCAAATGAAGGAAATCCTGTAAACTGGTCACAGGGTCATAGGTTATGAAGGCTATTTGCTGAAAAGGTTAATTCTGTTCCCTTTCAAAGGCTACACTCGATGCTGCATGAAAACGCTATGGGAAACATCTTGTCATGTTGCTGGTTGTAAAGCATGTGTGTATCAAACACGCCAAATTTTTGGCTTTTATAACCTCGGTGGGTGACGTCATCTGATAAGACGCACCTGCAGGTTATAAATAGGAGTGAGCCGGAAACATTCCTCAGATTCTTGTCTTCACCTAGTTGTGAGCGTGTTGTGTCTAACCAGCAAAATAAGTGTTTAACTCACCGATAATGGCAGAGTTTTAAACGAGATGTCCCTCCGTGTGTATAATCCATATCGGAGGGCGATCTCTACACTTTACTGCTTCGAAGCTTCAAGCCGCCGCGCATTCCTGGGGCTTAAACTCATGCATCCGGCAGAGCTGTGAGAGACGGATTTAAAAACTCCTTTTTTTCGCGTTCTCATCGGATCGGGAAATTCCTCTGCCTGCTCTCAAGTGCGCCCTGGCGCTTCTTGTGAATGGGCAAGGATAAACATCCTCTCTTGCTTCCGCGGAGATGGTAATAGCCTCTAAGCACTTAAAAAATAAATAAAATAAATAAATAAATAAAAACATAGACGGCAGGTTCTGTCGGGTGGCCGGAGGGCGGAGCCTTAACGACGCTCTCTCCCCTTTTCTTAGCAATCTCCATATGAGTTAACCCTTTCATGAAGTAAGCTGTATTCATCCTGTGTTTTCCTGCCATCAACTTATTTATTTATTTAAATATAGTTGAGGTGGAAGCGCGGGGTTATATGATGACACCCAGATAGAAGAGAAGCTTCCAGGCTATCTCTCTTCTGGGACATCATCCTTCCTGAAAAGCTATTACTTCCTTTCAAGCTGTGTAGCCTTTTTATCTTCCCTGGAGGGAAAAGCTTTTTAGGCAGCAGGTCAGGTTGGTGCTCCATTGCACACCATGGCGGTTTTGCACGCCTACCAGGCTGACCTGCTGAGAGACTTGAGTACTGGCCGGGCTCTTCAAGGTAGGGCGTATTGGGCTGCAATGGTTTCCGCGGAGAGGCACTTGTGGTTGAATCTTAGGGGCATCAAGGAGAAGGATCGTGTATTTCTCCTCGATGCCCTATTTAGCCTCCCGGCCTACTTGGTTAACTCGGTCACCACTAGGTTCATAAAGCCAAGTTATATAACAAGCCTTCAGGAAATTCCTTCCCCGCCCTGCTCAAGAGTCGGGACTGTCGGCCACCCAGTCTTGACCGGGTCTGACTGTTGCGAGGCGTAAAACACACAAGGAGAGTGTTTTTGAGCTGGACACCCCCTCGCAAGATTGGGGTGCGTCACACAATCCGCCTTAAAAGAGGTCAGACTGGCATAGTGTCTTCACAAAGAAGCCCTGAGGTTCATGTGCCCAGGACCGTGGGGGGTGGCCTCCCAATGGGGAGAGGCACGCAGAATTCCTTTTAAAGAATGAAGTGTTCTCCCTAGCACCCCCAGGAGGTTGGTGTTCTTGCTCCGCCATCACTGGGTTTCGGGCAACTCCAGTCTCCAATAAATGTTAGTTTTTTTTTTTTTTTTCCTTCCATGTTTCAGGATGCTGAACATCTAACATCCCCCCCGTTTAACCAAGCCGTCGAGACTTTGCCCCTTTCTGAAAAACTGGCACTGTACAGAGAAACGACAGGATTCAGTTCTCACATCACCCTCCGCGTTTCAATGGCGTGGTCTCCACTTCCATGAAACCGGAAAGTGCGCATCTGCTGACAGAAGTTGCTGGGAAATAGGGCCATGTAACATGTTCCCCTACCAGACAGAGAGTCAGGCTACTACATTTGGTATTTTTTGCTTCCCAAGAGGAACGGGGGGCTGCGTCAATTTTTTTTGATTTTGCGGGCTTTACTGCTATCTAAAATTTAAATCAAAAGAAATATTGCCACAACACAGAAGGTTCCTGAGGTTTGCTTTCAGGGCTTACCAGTATCAGGTCCTTTTATTTGGTCTAGCTCTCTCACCCGCACATACACAAAATACATGGATGTAGTTCTGTCTCTTACGACTCCAGAGCATCCGTATTTGAATTACATGACTGGCTGGCCCAGTCTCAGGAGCTAGCGCTTCGACATCAGCATGTCGTCCTAGCTAATCTTTGTTTCTTAGGATTGCGATCCAATGCCATGAAAGCATGCTCTTTCCTGTTTAGAGGACAACATTTTTTGGTGTCACATGGAATTAGAGCATAAGCGGGCACAGCTGTCTCCCGCTCGTGTCGAATCCATTCTCAACACCATCAAGGAAATCAAGCTAGACCAGAAAGTGACCATTAGTTTCAGAGATCTTAGCTCTCATGGCAGCTGTATCCACAGTGACACCTTTGGGCCTTCTGCACATGAGAGCATTTCAGTTGTGGCTAAGAACCAGGGGATTTCACTCTAGGGCCAATCCTCAATAAGGGCTACGCGCCAGGTGCTTCGTACCCTTCCTATGTGGTTCAGACCCCGGTTTCTAAGTTTGTCTTGTCGTCGCAGATGCTAACGACAGACACTTCCCTCATGGGCTGGGGTGCAGTCTTAGATGACTGTCCAGCCCAAGGAAGCTGGAGAGGCCATCTTTTTGCGCGGCACATCAATTGCCTCAAAATGATGGCTCTATTTCGGGCCCTAAAGCACTTCCTCCAGCAGTTAAGACTACCATGTCCTAGTGTGGGTGGACAACACTATGGCAGTCTCATATATTATTAGCCAGGGCCGACTGTGCTCGCGCTGCTAAATAGCTAGCGCACCAGGTTCCTGTCCCTAAGGGCGATTTACATTTTGGGAAAATTTCATGTAACAGAGGTGGACCTCTTTGCCTCGCAAGATCAGCAAATGTCCCCTTTACTACTCTCTGACTTCCAGCCCCTGCATCTGGACACCTTGGCGGTCCCTGAACAGGACCAACTTAGTCAAGCTGGTCTTCCAGCCAGCGTAATTAAGACTATTTTAAGTGCTAGGGCTGCCTCCCCTAGAAGAGCTTATGCCCTCAAATGGAATGTATTTGAAAGTTGGTGCATGACGAAGCAGGTAGACCCAGTCCACTGCCGAATTGTTTCAGTGCTGGAGTTTCTGCAGGAAAAATTTGTCCTCGGGCTTGTGCCCCCTTGTTGAACCACTAGAGTCAGCGCCTCAGGTTTCTGACCCTCAAGATGGTTTTTCTAAATGGTGTTACCTCTCTAAGAGGATCGGAGATCTGTCAGTCTCCCCATCCTGCCTAGACTTTGCCCCTGGGCTAGTCAGGGCCATTTTGCATCCTCACTAAATATCTTCCAAAAGTTCCATTCCCAACATGCACCCTATTGTTTTTAAAGCCTTCTGTCCTTCGCATTTACAGCTTCAGAGCAGGAGAGACTTCACTCGCTGTGTCCAGTACGTGCTCTTCAGATTTACGTCTACCGCATCAGCCAGTGGCATAAGTCAGAGCAGCTTTTACATGTTTTGGGGCCACAAGCTGCGTGAGAGATGCTATTGCCCTCTCTCATGAGGCGCGTGGGCTCACTTCGCCTCTAGGAATCAGGGCTCATTCAACCAGGGGGATCGCCTCATCTATTGCACTAGCAAGAGGTATTCCCCTGCAGCAAGTGTGTGACGATGAGGGTTGGTCCTCTCTGCACACATTTGCCAACATGCACCCTATTGTTTTTGAAGCCTTCTGTCCTCCGCCCTTTACAGCTTCAGAGCTGGAAAGACTTCACTTACTGTGTCCAGTACGTGCTCTTTAGATTTACGTCCATCGCATCAGCTAGTGGCGTAAGTCAGAGCAGCTTTTACATGGTCTGGGGCCGCAATGGGGGGTGGCCCCCACTACACTGGGCTATTGCCCCCTCCTATGAGGCACGTGGGCTCACTTCGCCTCTAGGAATCAGGGCTCATTCAACCAGGGGGATCGCCTCATCTATTGCACTAGCAAGAGGCATTCCCCTGCAGCAAGTGTGTGACACGGAGGGTTGTCCTCTCCGCACACATTTTTTACATTTATAGTCTGGATGTTCATGCTACTCCAGGCTCACGGGTCCTCGAGTCAGCTACCCGGACATAGTTCTGAGACCTTCTTGGCCTTGTGCGTACACGCTACACAACCTTGGAGTCCAGACACTTGCAGTGCGGTGGCGTTGGCACTCTTGTTCCCATAGCATTTTCACGCAGCATTGAGTGTAGCCTTTGAAAGGGAACGTTTCGGGTTACCTTGCTGTAACCCTGTTTCCTGAAAAGGCGGGAACGAGATGCTGCGTCCCAATGCCGCACTGCCTACGTGACCGGACGTCGTTCAGACAAATCAATCTGAGGAATTGTTTCCGGCTCACTCCTATTTATAACCTGCAGGTGTGTCTTATCAGAGGACGTCACCCACCGAGGTTATAAAAGCCAAAAATTTGGCGTGTTTGATACACACATGCTTCACAACCGGCAACATGACAAGATGTTTCCCATAGCGTTTTCACGCAGCATCTCGTTACCGCCTTTTTAGGGAACAGGATTACAGCAAAGTAACCTGAGACAATTTTCTTAGAAATGTGTCAGAGTACACAGATCATTACTGTTTTGTTGGCAAAATGGGACTTGTTATGTCAGATTTTATAGATACAGAATATACAGAATATATATATATATATATATATATATATATATATATATATATATATATATATATATATATATACACACACACACAGTATGCACACAGTATACACACTCTAACACAAACAGTGTGTTTAAGTAAAGAAGGTTATGGGAAAATATTTGTTTTATAATTGTTCCTATATTTTCATATTCTCATATTTTATTTTATTTTGTTTAATTATTCTCAATCTGTGGTATTGTTGTCACTGTCAACGTGGTATTGTTGTCACTGGAAAAGCTGCTAAATCAGTGTATTTATTTCCCTATTTAGAGCATAACTATTTAGCATCTTTTTTTTTATTTATATCTTTGATTTATCACTTTAGTTATAGAAATATTATATATATAATATTTATATTTAGATATAAAAAATATTTTCATTCTGGTATACTATATGTAACTAAAATGTAACATTTTTTAAATTTCAAATATTGTTTTAATATGCCAATTTTATATTTTTGTGTATTTTACCATTATTTGGGTGATACAGAGTGGTATTGGATTAAATATTAATTAATAAGTAAGTCTTAAAAATATTTTAAGTATTACTTTGCATTAAACATTTTTTTAAATTCAAGCTAATATTCACAAAGAAAAGCAATACATTTCATAAATTCATAAATGTATAAGCCTTAATGCCTAATAAAATTATTATGGTTACGGTTCTTATACTTGCTGGGATATAAAGTTAATAAAAGGCAGTTATTTAATATGAGTTTTAAATCTGTTTAAACAAGTAATTTATTGTCAATAAAATTTCAATTTATGTGGGCATAAGAAAATATTTTAAATATTATAAAATCTAGTATAAATATTTTAAAACAGATTTGCTTTGTTTAACCATCTTTTTACTAATATAAAAAAAATCCTACTTAAGAGTCTTCCATTAAATAATTACTGCAGTGACAATTTGTTAATTGGGGACAATTTATTAACCCTAACTGCAACGGTCTTCTGAGTATGTCAAAGATGTTACTTAGTTTCAGAAGTATTCAAATAATTATGTAAATGTAAAGCGCATTATTTAAATCGAATAGCATCCTAAATGAGCATGGTGGTAGCTTGCTTAAAGGCTTAGCGAAATCAAATTTTAAAATAAAAAGTGGAACTCACAACTATGTTTAAGAGTAAGAGTAAGAGCATTCCCACACTTACATACAACACAAAGAAAAGCTGAGGGATTGTGACTAAATAGCTGTGTACTCTTAAAGATAAGAATAAATACATTTATGGGAAAAAAATTAATAAGTATATAATATTAAGAAAAAAGAATAATAAATAATAAATAAATGGATATATATTAAGGGTAGAGGTACTGCCAGTTATCACACACAGTTGACCGCAATTCTTGCCTAAGAATACAGCCATGGATAAAGAATGGTACAAAAACATCTAAATTTGGCTCAGGGAACAAAACATCTAAATTTTAGGTCAATGCCCAGGGAACTCTCCTTTTTTTCTCCAGAAATTGTGCTAAATCCACAAGACGTGGGTGGACAAACAAAATCCCAAATATTGTCAAACTCCAAGCATTGATTGTGCAAGAATGGACTGCCATCAATCAGGATGTGGCCCAAAAGTTGATTGAGAGAATGCCAAGGCGAATTTCAGTCTTGAAAAAAAAATGGTCCACACTGCAAATATTGACTCTTTGCATAAACGTTATGTATTTGTCAATAGAAGTCCTAGACATTTATATAATGGTTGTAATTATGCTTCAGTATACCATAGTAACACCTGACAAAAAGATCTAAGATCTAAAAACACAAACAGCAGACTTTGTAAAAGTATATATATACTTCGTTTACCTGCCTTCATGAAGTTGAGTAACATCCAATTCTTAATCCATAAGGTTTAATATGATTTTAGCCCACCCTTTGCAGCTACAGTTATAACAGCTTCAATTCTTCTGGGACGGCTTTCCACAAGGTTTAGGAGTGTGTTTGTGGTCATTTTTGACCATCTTCCAGAAGCGCATTTGTGAGATCTGACACTGATGTTGGACGAGAACAATGTCAGCCAAGCAAATACTTTTGGCAATATAGTGTATGTTTGGGCAGCGGGAGGCAGGCAGTGTGTGGTTGGTGGATGGTGGTGTTTACACAGGTAGTCCTATGGGATTATCACTTATGTGCTGTATTTTTTCTTATTTTACTGTGTTATGCCATCTTTCTGTATCCTTTCTGAAGGAAACTTTGATCTATTTAGGGACTCTATTAATAATTTCTCTTCTCTTTCTTCGGTATGCCCTATTCCTTGTCTTTTACTCGCCTGACTTAAAATGCATATGTTGTCCTTTAACTGTTGCCTTTAAGACTTCCTGAAATTAATATAAGTCTGTGAATCTTTCTCTCTATTTTCGGATACATCAAAATGGATTACTCACCATTGGAACAGTTTCACAGGACAGCATTCTTTTCATCATCATGCTTCCAGATTGACTCATAAAGCCACAGAGGCTGACACAATACACCTGCACCCCCTAACATAAACACAGTATACAGACTTTTGACAATACATCCATTCACATCCACACCAAAACTTTGTATATAGTTGTAAATAGTCATATTTTGTGCACTACATTGTTTGTTTTGCATAATATACATTTGTGTTTTGGATCAAAAAGCCAGTTTCCCTGATTCCCAAGACCCTCTACAACCACTAAAGGCCCTTGATGCCTCAAACAAATGTAGGAGAAAATGAAAGAGGCAGATGGTGGAGGAGTGAGAAAAAAGAAAAGGAAAATCATACAGTATCTGAGGGGTAGGGATGTCGGACCAAAGTAGAAGAGCTTCCATTATTCTTTTTATTTTCTGTGGATTAAAGGCACATTTAATTATTGGATTAAGGTTATGTAAATAAACCTCAGTTGATATCACCATATTTCATTGTCCAATGACATATAGTTTTTTTTCACAAATCTAGCTTGTGCAGTTTTCTCTCATTGTAAATGATGAAAATTAAGTACATAAATAAACAATCATGCTTAAGTCTACAGCCATTTGCTTAAAAAATGTGTTCAATGGCTTTTATATAAAAGCCACTTGGAGAACTATTCAAGTAATCATCAGGCTTCTTTAGGCATATATTATAATTTATTTTAAATGTTGGGTCTACATGCAAACTATACCTTTGTCTCTGTCAGTCAACAACAAAAAGTGATCTGGCACTTTTTAATGCCATCAGGGCCCATCTGGGAGAAGGACCCTTTTCATTCAGCATACTTGGCTGTGTGTCTCTTTACCATAATGGGGCTTGACGAGGCAATAGCCAATTAAATGTCTTGAAGGGGACCCTCAGAGGCCCATGCGTGAAAGGCTTCAGGTGTGAAACATTTTTTTTCTGAAAGAGACAGAGAAAAATAGAGTGCTGCAAATGTATGGCAGCTTTCAAGTTTCATTGCCACTATCCCCCCTTACCAAACCCCCAACCTCAACCCCCTGGTCAGACCCTGCAGTCTGAGACATCCCAACAACAGCTCTTGGTGATGTTCTGGAGGAGGCCACTTATGTGCAATTTTCTATTCAGCTGCTCAACCTGTGTTCTTTGCTTTTATTATTCCCCACTTTTTTGTCCACCTATATCTCAAGAGACTACATGAAGGCTCAGATGATGCAGACAATATTTTTTTTCATCTTCTTCTTAATATTTTACCCCACAACAAAAAATGCAAATAGAGGACTGAGTCAGACAGGTACTAGAGTGGTATTTATAAGTAGGGCGGTGGGGGCATAGGGGAAGATGTGCATATTAAAAAGAGAAATTGGATAATTTGTTAGTTATGTGTACCACTGATCAGAAAAGTCCAAGGAGCATTTCAAGAAAAAGTGATCTATAAATAAAAAGAAAGACATTGCTGGAAAAACAAGAATAATTGTACATGAGAATATTTTGAAGAAATTTATGTGGACAGATCTGAATAGAGGAGTAACAAAATCAAGTTTATGTTCAAGGTACAGTAAAGGTGATGATATCCTGTATAACAATAAGGTACTATTTCAGGTTCAGAACATTTAACAGTTCCTAACTTTAGAGACTAAATTTAAGTAGAATTTATTATTTAAATAAATTCATTCCGTGTTTGTACACAAACCAAGGCAATGCAACCATGCTCACAAACTTATAAAACATATACCATTACCAGAAAACAAAATGTTTAATTCTTTTCCCTTCTCTTAGTGATCGGCCAGAAGGAACATCAAGGAAATGTTATAGAAAAAGAGAGGGAAGGAAGATAAGGGATATGAATCTTATTAAGACCATATATCAGTAAAACGCTAGGTGAAAAGGCAAATGAATGAGCTTTGTGTTTATCAGAGCTGAGCATGTAGTATGGACACTGAATTCCCAAGGCACTCACTCTTTCTAATAAATTGGTTAACTTGGTTGTACAGTGATCGCAACAGAGTTAAGGGAAGTGGACTGTGTTGTTGTAGCCGTAAGGGCTTCACAACCACCCCCTCCCTCTCTCTCTCTCTCTCTCTCTCAAACACACAAACACACACACACATGTACACACCGGTGTCCTTCCCTTTATCAGAGCCAGGCTGGGAGAATGCGTGATAAGACAAAGTGGGGGAAAATCAAAATAAATGGAGTCCATTAAAGGCATCAGTGCATCAACTGCTTGATAAAGTGATTAATAAACGAGCTTGGATAGTGATTGATTAAATCATTTAATCAAACTGTTAAATGTTCACTATTATATATTGATATTGTATGATATTTAATTAAATTATTATTTTTTACTTGGTTAGCCCACAAGGTAAAAATACTATTGTTTTAGTGTAGTTTTTCTTTTAACACTCACTACGTTTGACTTACATTCTATTTTTTTCAAATTATTATCTCTTAATGATAATTTCTTTCCATTTACATGCTTTGCCAGTAACCACCTACAATTACAACCAATTTTCCTGCATTCGTAGGGCTGTGTGGCAAATAGACAGGCAATCGCAGGTGCTGGAGCACTAAACAATGTGTCAGTATTGACTGAATCATGCACAGTTAAAAGAAGGTAAGTAGGTTCTGAAAGGGCAACAGCAACACTTGTAAGACTTAAATGTCACTCACGCTGGCTAATGCAGTGACAACTACAAGGTGCAACATGATTGATGTGTTGAGTTGTTCAGAGTTCACATTTGATGTACACGACATTAAAATCCAAGCACTTGCTGGTAATATATGCAATTCACACAAGTCACTCATTAAAGAGATGCATTTTTCCATTTCCTTGTTGAGACAGTGCACTATAGGTTTCTGGTAAGAGATTTCCATATTGTAAACAAAACATTAATGAGAAAGTCAGTTAGGTTACATGTCTTATAATTTTTAAAAAATTAATTAAATAATTTTGCTAATTGTTTGAATTCTTTAAAAGTGCTTGGATTTGTTCCTGTTAAAAATGAATGAAATAAAATCTTGATCTGAATCATATTATGACCTAAAATGTATCTGCTAAGTAATCTCTCTCACACCTTCCAGAATGGTAGAGTCAGAATAGATCTGAAATAATCAGTAACGTGAATACTAAAATGACTAATGTGAGGTGCAGCAGTATATAGGACAGGACATATTGATAATGTGTGAACTTAAAAATACAGATCCCCAAGGGTGTAACACACAACAGCATGTAATATTTTTTAAATCTCATCACACAAACCCCCAAAGAAGATGGAGGGTATTCTCAATGATGCTACACATGGATGATCTCTATTAAAACAGTTCAAGACGATTTAAGAGTTTTTATTTGTCACATAAATAGTTGTACAAGTACAGCAGTAGTGAAATGCGATTGCACCAATCTCCAGAATGTGCAGATTAAAAAAGAAAAAAAGAAAGATAAAAAAAAAAAATAATAATAAATAAATGTGTACAACACTACTAGGATATACGTTATATAAAATATAAGTTATACAGAATATATTATATTTTGTTATGTATGTGCAAAAATATATAATAATGTGACTGTGTAACTGTGCAACTGTATGGTAAATAAAAAAATTAAATTAAAATAATGCTTGGGATGAATCATGAAAACATCATGTAGCATCAGATAGCAGCATGCTGGCACCTCTCTGTCATATACAGTATGCCTTGAGAGGAATGAACTTTAAGCACTGATAAACCCAATAAATGAATGAATGAAAAAATAAATAAATTCTGGTCCTTGGCAGGCAATGAGAAATTCAGATGTGGGCTAATTACTTTGACAGCCATGACAAAGCTGGCATCTACAAACCTGCATAGTAGTCCTTAAGCATGGTTGCCGGATAATTGCCAGAGATCAAATGGTGCAAGGAAATGTAAGTTCAGAAGAGCATGTCCTTTATCAACACCCCAATACACACATTTTATTTTATTTTATTTTATTTTATGTATCTGTACACATATTGTGAGATATTTTAAGTTTTAAGTGAATGTTTTAAAGCCTGTTGCTCTGTTTTTTTTTGGGCTTTTATAGCATGCTCGACCTCACTCGAGTCACTCCAATAAGCAAAAGCAAAGTCAATTTAAAGAAGTAGCAACAACTTGCTAATTATGCAAATTGGGCAAAGTGCGAAGCCCAGGAGGTTGCTGAAGCTCTGTCATTTTGAAAGGGTATGGTGGAGTGTGATAGTGTAGCAGTCTGGCAGGGAACCCTTGATGCAGTGACAGGTCAATTTGAAAAGCTTTGTGAACTGGATTTTGCTCTTCGTACTAGGGTATCAGGCAGGCCTGGTTTCTCTCCTCGCAGCAGGGCTTTGATTTCTCCTTTGTTCTGCTAGGTCCTCTTTTGACACTCTGCAAGAATGAGAGATGCCATGAAATCATGACCCCTTGACACCCTAGAGGCAACCTTTGGCAACTCTGCGGCTGACCCCAAACCTGAAACTGACAGCTTGATTAATTGTGCAATGTTATGATTTATGAGTATCTCCTTTGTATGATTAATGGGGCAACAGGTGGCACTACCTTGCTGCGAAAGGGTAAATATAGCAAAAGTGGTTACAGACAATATGGGGGAGGGGTTGTGCTGGAAACAAACATTTTTGTTTGACAGTCTCTCCCACCTTGGTGAAATCATATATCATCTTGACTTTCCTGAATTTACCAGATCCACTTTTATTTGTGCCAGTGCTTCTTGAAAAAGTGTCCCTTTTGTGATGAATACATACTAAGACATTCTATGAATTCATTTTTGTAAACTCTTCATAGGGAGACAGAAGGAAATATTAAAACAAATGACCAGGATGTAAAGATTGAAATGCGAATGTTGCCAAGAGGGAGTAGCCAAGGTCAAAATATGGCTTCAGTGGAAATCACAATATATTCCTGTGACATATAGTACTTATTAAAACAATTCTGACCACACCTGGGATGATTGCTGAATTGTTAAATCAAAAATATTGCTCTCTTTAGTCACAATTTTCCTGGACACATTGCCACCACATTCTTCGGTCCTGGTGAATAGTGACCACTAAGCAACCATGAAAACCTTGTACTGTCACCCATGACACATGGTCACCTAGGTACCTGCTTGTTCTCTGCCTCACATTCTAACAAGATAAGGCTGACTTTTAGGTAAGACACTTTAGGGCACAGCAAGAGGCAGGGGTCGCTTACAGGTGACAGAATGACACAGCTGGTGAGATGGTTACACATGACACTGCTTACCACTGCTAAAGTTGATGGTAAAGAGAATTGCTGGGTGTTTGCTTGGATATGGTTGAGCAGATCATTGGCTTTTTAGAAAAGGTGGCTTTTCAGTTTGACATGTAACAGGATTGAAAATGCACATTCTAAAATATAACAGGAGAATAATGTTTAGATTTAAGCAGTACGTAGTTCAGTCATAAATACAATTAATTACTGACCCATACAACAAAAAAACTAATATGATGTGTCATATTATGATAACATTGATGTCTGGCAGTTGCATAGAAAAATACAGATTGAACAAATTGCAAGCTGCAAATCATTTAGTTTTTTACAGATTTATCACAAATAATGGCATAAATCTATAAAAAAAAAAAAAATACAGATATATTCATTCCAGTAACCACCATGGCACAAATTATTCATTTCCCACATCCATTTTTTTTAAAGAGTCATAAACTATGTTCTTAAAATTCCCCTGACCTTTTAACAATTTCCTGAATGCCAAACACTTCTAGAATATGTCTGTGACATATGAGTCAAAGATTTTTTTCCATACTTGGATGCAGCAAAATTACAGAAAATACCCCAATCTTTTAAATAACACCTTCTACATGAGCAATAAGACATTTTTATTTTTTATTTTACTTTTTCTTCCTCTTCTTTTTTGAACCGTGATCACAGAATCAATGTATAAACTGCTGTGCTTTTTAAAATTGTTTTTATTTGAGTAAAAAATAATAATCTTATTTTCTGCCAACAAGAACCAGAAGTGCCTATACAGTACCTCCACTAGATTCCCAGAGATTGATCTGTGGCACATATAGTGACAATAGCATGAACATGAGGGCTTTTAGCTGAGAAGCCATGGGGAACCAGAAAGCTTTTTAGGCTAGCAAAGCTTACTAACAACTGTATGAGGCCTCAGCCTACCGTCCCTGGTGCTACGAAAGCCTAGCTCTGTACACCACTGGATGCCCCATATGTTTGGGCTGCACAGAAGGTGGTTTCTAGAATACTGTGGTTGCTAATTATAAATTTAATTTGCATTTTAATTAGAATGGTGGAAAATTAAAGCCTGCCAGCTGGAGAATTTCAAAAAGCTCTCTTTCTCTCTCTCTCTCTCTCTCTCTCTCTCTTTCTCTCTTACTTTCTCTGTCTTCCTCTATTTTTCGTGTATTCAGGTCCTCTACCCCTTCACTATCTCAGGCTAACATAAACAGTCTCATAGGTATACTTATTTATTTCTTAAAATGTGTTAACTGTTTCCATATTAGTCCTTTTTATTAATCAAAAGGTATTTGTTTCATGCCTAAAAGCATGATCTTTCTCTGTACAAACTCCTTAAGCATCTAACTAAGCTTGTTAAAGCAAAATTTTTCTGTTAGATACATAAATTTTTATCTTCCATTATAGTAAGTAAAGTTACTTACCATTATAGTAAGTAACTTTAATGCAAAACTAAATGAGAACAACTAAAAATTTAGAGCACAGAGTGATGCACTGAAAGCCGGTGTGAAAAATCTGCATGTGTGGGCTGTTTCACCACTAAGCTACAGTCATTATTTTTCAATCTTCTTAATTTATCCTGCTCCTTTCACTCTCCTGTCTAGTCATTCTCTTTCTCTCTCTTGCCTCCCTTGGGCATCCTTGTTCAATAATTGCCATTAATTGATTGACAGACCTGATAGACCCAACTAACCCTGAGCCTCACTTAAATGTCTATTTTTTTTTTAATGAGAGCTTGTACATCCAATGACCTTGTCATGCTGTCAGCTGTCCGCCAATCAAACGGTTAAAATCAAGTCAAATCCAGGCCATTTCTTGTGCAAAAAGCTAAATAATTCCAAAATACATTAATACATAATATAAGTTTGTGTTGTAGGTAAGATTGTAAAATGTTTTTCCTGTTTTATTATATACATTTAGATATAGCAAATATCAGAATTGTAAAATTATGAAGGAATGTTACACAATGAGGTGAAATTAAGTTATATAGCATTGATTGAGCTGGTAATTTATTTAACCAAGCAATATTGTAACAAAATATATTTGATGCAAACAGGATTTTAATCATCTAGTTTATGTGGTTCATGCTTTGTTTTAAACTTTTTAAATAAATATAGCTTTATGAATACAGTAGCATAATTTGCAGTGCTTTTACATTTAATCATATTATAGAATTACAAGATTATAAAAAAAGCAGTTGCTTTTTATGTTTGTTGTTTAATTAAAGGGTAGATATCTAACCATATATTAACCATTATTGTAGCTGACACACTTTCCACTGGTACATGTATTAGGTACATGTAATGTATTGATATGCTTCCAGGGTATTTTGGCTTGGGAGACTGCCAATCTTGCTTTTGCACCTCTTTACAGGCTTAGCTTGATCTGGTGTAAATAGCATTTAGACACACACACACACATTAGTATTCTTTGGAGCACATAAAACAGTGTACACATATACTGTACACGTGTGCATACACACAGAAACACACACAAATTAGAGAGAGAGAGAGAGAGAGAGAAAAAGAGAGAGAGAGAGAGTAAGACAGAGCAAGAAAGATGCTCTGAAGGTGGCATTGGTGTGACATAGATACACCTGGTGAAAATCAAAACCTGTCCCCTCCATGCTCCAAAAAAAAAATCTCTGCAACCTTTTGATCCTTAGTAAAGCATATGAGCTTTCAACATGGGAGGATTTATTTCAATCAATAACTGGACAACCAGTTTGGTGGCCATTAGTTTCTTTTCTTTTCTTTTCTTTTCTTTTCTTTTCTTTTCTTCTTTTAAAAGATTTCAGGGATTGTGTTCTTTAATTGAAAAATGGGTTGAGATTTAACGCTAATTGAGAAGAGCAGAGGTGACTTAACCATAAAGTAAATAAAGAGTTTATCTAAAGAGGGTCACTTTGCTAAAAATAAAAGTGTTTAATATTTTTCCATATGTATCATGCTCTTCAAGAACATTTCATTCTTAATTAGACAAAGTTCCACTGTCATAGAAATATTCTTTTCACAGATCTTCTGACAGTTCTGGAATTAAGATGGTATTAAAACCTCATTGCAGATACTGATTGTTTGATTGTTATGATTTTATTATCACTGTTGCTAGGAATTTAC
The DNA here is from genome assembly GCF_024256425.1 of Clarias gariepinus. Classification (NCBI taxonomy): domain Eukaryota; kingdom Metazoa; phylum Chordata; class Actinopteri; order Siluriformes; family Clariidae; genus Clarias; species Clarias gariepinus. The sequence goes on from NC_071106.1 coordinate 21,764,927, forward strand.
TTTGGGTTTAATTTTTTTCTTTAATGATGAGGAACAGCCATTAAAAAAAAAAAAAAAAAAACTGGCATGAGATTCCTACCCTCATGTGTGCACGCATATACAGACACAGACACACACAAATACACACATCCCCACACAAAAACCACTTTCACAGGGCATGCATCCATTGGGCTGAGACTACAGCAACAGTGGCTATGTGTAAGGGCTTGGCAGGAGCTGCAATGTCCCAGATCCTCGTGTGGACTGCTGTGTCTGTCACTCTCTATAACAAGCTCCCTGTCTAAGGAGTTAAGACATGCATTCTGTTAATCTCACCACTGCTCATTTCTATCCAATCTGCTCCCAGCAATGTCTGCACTTTAAAGAACTATCCATACTGTATGGCAGTAGTTTGCATAGTGGTTGATAGAAATGTACTTGGGAAGCTGTAGTCATTTTAGAGTAGATTTTGGTAATGCTGCCAGTTACATTTTTAAAACTGGTGATTACACAAAAAATATATGAACAATATAGATTAAACCAAATTTATGTATGCTGTATGTATGTATATATGTTGATTGCTAAATAGTAGGCGGCACGGTGGTATAGTGGTTAGCACTGTCACCTTGCACTTTCAGGGTCCGATTTAATTCCAGCCAGGCTCGATTCCCATCTCTGTGTTCATTGAGTTTGCATGTTATCTCGTTGCTTGGTGAGTTTCCTTCAGGTACTCCGGTTTCCTTCCACAGTCCAAAGATATGCAGGTTAGGCTAACTGGCATTCCCAAATTGCCCATAGTGTGTGAATGAGAGTGTGATGAGTGAGAGTGAGGGAGTGTTGAATAGTACTGTATATACAGAAAGCCCTTGCTATAAACACATTTTTATAAACGTCAGAAAACTGGGACGAGGTGGGGGTTGGAAATTCTCTAGGGTTCATGCATTAGGTTTATTTCAGAAATCCTTTGAAAAACATTGTGCTTATAGCAAGATACACTGGAACTAATTAAAGAAAATCCATATTTTAGTTTATTATTTAGTTTAGTTTATCTTTACCAATTGTCAAATATTTGCATCTGTGCAGTGGTTTGATGAGGCACAAAGACAGATATTTAAAAGGATTTAAAGGCATTCAAGCAATTACATGCTTAACTGGCCCAATATAATCTGCCATTCCTGGTTATCCTTGTTTTTGTACTTTCTCTACTTTCTTACTTCTTTCTCTCTCCATCTCCCTTTCTTAAACACACACACACACACACACACACACACACACACACACACACACACACACACACACACAAGAAGGATGGCTTGGAGGCAAAGGATTTAAGGCACAAAGGCTTCCCTCTCAATAGAGCAAAAGCAGCAGAGAAATTAATTGCCACTAACAAACAGCATGACCGCTTACAATTTCTGCATGCTGGTCGGTTACTTGCCCAAAAGAAAAAGGCTGAAGGTTGGTGAGGGGGTCCAGTCAATATGGTTAAAGCCATACTTGATCAGAGGTGATTTATGTAATCAAAACACATGCCAGACGGCCTAGGTTTACATGCCTCATCTGGAGAAAGGCCTTCATTACCATTTTTATTGTATTGGCGCAATAGCGCATTTAAAAAAATCAAGTTTGGCATCACAAATTTTATTTAAAGATGGACTCATTATTATTTATATAATTGCTTTACGTTTTAAGGATTTTAGATTTGCTTCACTTTTTATTAAAAAAAAAACAAACAAACAAAAAAAGAATTAGATATGACCATAATGAATTTATATATTTTTTTTAACCTAGCGAAATTATCTAGTAAGAAAGAAGTGCTGATGAATCTTCTATTGCCACAGAGAGATGGAGAAAGAAAAAAAAGTAAGAAAGTAGAGAAAGTACAAAAACAAGGATAACCAGGAATGGCAGATTATATTGGGCCAGTTAAGCATGTAATGTAATCTTATATTCCACAGTGATACCTTTGGGCCTTCTGCACATGAGATAATTTCAGTAGTTGTGTCTAAAATCCCTGGAGGCAAATAAGGGTTACATGCCAGGGGGCTTCAGACGCTTTCTATGTGATTCAGAACCCTTTTCTTACTTTGGGTCCCATTCTAGGTCCGTCTTGTCGTTGCAAGATGCTAACGACAGACGCTTCCCTCACGGGCTGGGGTGGGGTCTTAGATGGCCGTCCAGCCCATGGGACCTGGAGAGGTCATCTTCTCGTGTGGCACATCAATTGCCTCGAAATGATGGGTCTATTTCTGGCCCTGAAGCACTTCCTCCAGCAGTTGAGAGGCTACCATGTCCTAGTCCGGGTGGACAACACTACGGTAGTCTGGTATATAACTCGGAATGGAAACTCCATCCCCCAGTGTAGTCAGTCAAATCTGGGAAAGATTTTATGTAGCAGAGGTGGGACTCTTTGACTCACAAGAAACAGCACAATGTCCCCTTTACTACTCTCTGACTCCTCCAGCTTCCCTGGGTCTGGAGGCCATGGACAGATACATGGACCAGATTACGCCTTTATGCGTTTCCCCTGATAGCTCTGCTCCCAGGAGTCCTGGAGAGGGTTTGTCAACAGGGTTTGCGCCTCTGATTGATAGCGCCCCGTTGGCCGACCAGAGTGTGGTTCTTGGATCTAATATCTCTCCTCGACGACTGACTGTGGGTGATTCCAGTGAGGAGGGATCTTCTGTCTCAGGGGACAATATTTCATTCCTGGCCCGAACTCTGGAACCTTCACGTCTGGCCCCTGAGGGGGACGAATTAAGAGATGCGGGTCTTCCAGCCAGTGTAATCGAAACTATTTGACCATTTTAAGTCTGATTGACACACTTTTCGAAACACTAGAGTCAGCCCTTGCCAGGCTTCTGATTCTTAAGATTGTTTTTCTTATGGACATTACTTCTTTGAAGAGAATTGGAGATCTGGAGGTTTTGGCAGTCTTCCCATCCTGCCTAGACTTTGCCTCTGGGCTAGTCAAGGCCATTCTGCATTCTATCTTCTGAAAGTTCCATTCTTAACCATGCACCCAGTTGTTCTCAAAGCATTCTTTCCTCCGCCTTTTACAGCTCTGGAGCAGGAAAGACTTCACTTACTGTGTCCAGTACGTGCTCTTTAGATTTACGTCCACCGCACTAGCCAGTGGCGTATGTCAGAGCAGCTTTTCATATGCTATGGGGGCCTCAACCAGGGGGTGGCCGCCACTAGACAAACACTGTCACATTGGGTGAAAGATGCAATTGGTCACGAGGCATGTGGTCACACTTCGCCTCTAGGAATCAGGGCTCATTCAACCTCATCTATTGTACTTGCAGCAAATTAGATTTTATAGTTTGGAAGTTCATGCTACTCTGGGCTCACAGGTCCTCGAGCCAGCCTCCCAGAGCTGGGTCTAAGACCTTCTTGGCTATTGTGCGCACATGCAACACAACCTTGGGGGTCCAGGCACTTGCAGTGCGGCGGCGTTGGTATTCTCGTTCCTATAGCGTTTTCAGGTGCAGATGCTGCGCTCCAATGCCGCACTGCGTGACTTTCAGACAAAATTGACTTGAGGATGTTTCCGGTTCACTCCTATTTATAGCCTGCATGTGCACTTTATTAAATGACGTCACCTGACCGAGATTATATATAGCCAAAATTTGGCGTGTTTGATACACACGTGCTTCACAACCGGTAACACAAATAGATGTTCCCGTAGCGTTTTCACGCAGCATCTCGTTCCTGCTTTGTCAGGGAACAGGTTTACAGCAAAGTAACTCAAAATGTTTTTTTTTAACTCTTCTCTTGTGGTGAGCACAACAGTAACTGTTTTTCACTACTATGATGCAAAATGCACTCATTGCCAACATCTTTTAAATTTCATCAAAGAGGTCCTATTATGCTTTTTCAAATATGATCTTTCATCCAGTGTGTCATGTAGCTATATGTGAACATAAACTATCTGCAATATCTGTGACGCTAAAAAAAGAGTCAGCTAACATTCGCCTTAACGAGTTGTTAGCAAATCCATTTTTACTCTGTTTGCATAAAAACATATTTGCATAATGTCCGCCCACGTTCTACGTCGCAGACAACTTGCCCGTCCACGTTCTACGTCGCAGACAACTTACCCGTCCACGTTTTACGTCGCGAACAACTTGCCCGCCCACGTTCTACGTCGCGAACAACTTGGCCCCCATCTTACAATTAACGTTACCACACTCTTTTTAATGTGACCGAGCATTCATGCCAGGTTCGCTTAAACATTTTGTAATATAAAAAAACTATAAGAACGAGAGCACACAAAATCCTTTTTAACTGTTTATTCTCTACCATTCACCAAAACTGAACTTAACACTCGCGAAGTGGCAAGGCGCATCCGCACACGTGAAGTGCGCATGTGCCATGTCCATTCCCTGACCTGCCTTCAAAGGAACAGCCGGGAAAGAGCGGGTGGACTTCTCACCCTCCGTCATTGGCCTCTCTGACTTTATTAACCCCGGTGAGACTGAACCATACTCGGTATACGGATAACACACATACAATAAACACGGACTTCAGACATTTTCCACTCATTCGCGTTCACATACACATACCATTTATTATATGTAGTTTGTAAATATTGTTTATATCTTTGTTTGGTTGTGGTGCACCTTTTTCGTTTACTTTATTTAGTTTTGTATAATTTACGTTTGCTTTATCTACTTGTTTGTGTTTGTCCTTTTTGCTCACCGGCCTTTTAATGCAACACTGACACAAAGATAAAAGACCTCTTGATTTTTGTAGCCACAGTTAATATAAAATTAGCTGGTCGTTACACAGTAAAACCGACGCTATCTTTTCTATGTATTGACAGGTCTCCAGAGCCGTCATTCAGTTATGGTATTGGGCGTCCATTCATAAAGGACCACGCCATCTGACCAATCACAGCAGTAAGGGCTCACGGAAAGTAGGGGTTTAGACAGACTGAATCTTCAAACTGCTTCACACGAGTCGTTTACAAATCATTTAGAAATGGGGTAAAATTAAACCTATTTTTGGAGAAAACCAAAGTGTTTTTTGACCTTGCATACATGTAAACCTGTTTTAAGAGACTCATTAAGCAATAGTAGCTACCTTTAAAATGGCATAATAGGGGCACTTTAATTCTCTTATTAATTACTCACGAACAAACTCTAACTATTGACAGCAATTTTGCATATGTAAACATACCATTTTCCTAACTGTTAAAATTTTTTAAAACATAGCAAAAATTATTTTAACAGCAACTTTATACATTTCCACAGTAATATTATATTAAAATATATTAATAATCTAAAAATTTAAATAATTGTAGTGGTACCATAGCAGGAATTAGTGAGTAAATGGGGGGTCGAAGAAAGAAAAACAGAAATAGAGACCAACATTAGTTGCCTCTGATTAGATTAGCGTGACTATAATTGCAAGATGGCGCCGGTGAGGTCGGCTGCCGTCACGACTGCTCCGACCACCTTTTCTTTGTTTTTGTTTTTTAAGTTAGTTTTTAGTGTTTTAAAACCAGTCAAATTAACACCATGGAGTACATTAGTTACGATAGAGACACTCTTGTTTCTATTGGTATACAATGTACTTACAATTCGAAGTTTTTAACCGCGGATCCGAGCTGGCCGAGTGAGATCCTGAGGGATAACAAAGGACCTGACGCGAAGCGGCGGCCCCGAGGGAAACGAGCCCATGCACTCAGGTTCTCAGGAACAGGCTGAGAGCCCATGCACACCGCACACCTCTGCCTAGCATCCTGCTCGCCAACGTCCAGTCACTGGAAAACAAGCTCGATGACCTTAGGGCCAGGATAAAGTTCCAAAGAGACATACAGGACTGCAATCTCCTCTGCTTCACCGAGACATGGCTGAACCCAGACCAGGTGCCGGACCATGCCATCCAGCCGGCCGGGTTTTTCTCGGTTCACCGCATGGACAGGACACGGGACTCGGGAAAGTCAAGGGGAGGCGGCGTGTGTTTAAGAGTGAACAGCAGCTGGTGCAACAGCGCGAGCGTTGTTCCTCTCACACGCTCCTGCACACCAAATCTGGAACTACTGTCCATCATGTGTCGTCCTTTTTATCTCGGGAGTTTACATCGGTCATAATCAGTGCCGTTTATATACCATCCGCGACGCTCTGAGATCTCGCACCGCTGCCTACAACATGGGACTCGCGTCGGGGGACATGGAACCATACAAGGCTGCGTCATACAGCGTCCGGAAGGCGGTGAAAGAGGCGAAGCAGCGCTACGGGAGAAAACTAGAGTCACAACTCCAACTCTGACTGTCAGCTTGGGCCAGTTGACTCTAGGAGTCTGTGGCAGGGACTAAGGACAATTACGGATTATAAAGCAACAACATTCGGTATGACGAACGCGGACGTGACTCTGGCAGACGAGCTGAAGACTTTCTATGCTCGCTTCAAGCCTGCAGCTAAAGACGCTAGTGATGCTAATGCTAGCGGCGCTAACGGCTACAGACAGGGATTCATTATCACCGAGCATGACGTGAGGAGAGCCTTCAAGAGAGTGAACACCAGGAAAGCAGCAGGACCAGACGGCATCTCAGGTCGTATTGTCAGAGCCTGCGCAGACCAGCTAGCACCTGTGTTCACTGAGATATTCAACATCTCTTTATCTCAGTCGGTGATCCCCACATGCTTCAAAGAGTCCATTATTGTTCCTGTCCCAAAGAAACCACATTCTGCTTCTCTCAATGACTATCGCCCTGTAGCCCTCACTTCAGTAGTGATGAAGTGCTTTGAATGCCTGGTCAGAGACTTCATCATTTCTTCACTACCAGACACACTGGACCCACTACAGTTTGCATACCGTCCAAACCGTTCCACAGACGATGCAATCTCACATCTCCTCCATACATCTCTCACTCACCTGGACACTAGGAAAGGGAATTATGTGAAAATGCTTTTCATTGACTACAGCTCTACATTGAATACCATAATTCCCTCCACACTTACCACCAAGCTGGGGCACCTGGGATCCGCTCATCCATGTGTCAGTGGATCTCCAATTTTCTGACTGGCAGACCACAGGCAGTAAGGATGGGCGGACATGTCTCAGCCTCCATCACTCTCAGTACTGGAGCCCCCCAGGGTTGTGTTCTGAGCCCCCTGCTGTACTCTCTGTACACCTATGACTGCGTGGCCACTAGCAACTCCACCACCGTCATCAAGTTTGCTGACGACACTGTCGTGGTAGGCCTGATCACCAACAACGATGAGACGGCCTACCTGGAGGAGGTTGGAAATCTGGAGAACTGGTGCCAGAGAAACAATCTCCTCCTGAACGTCAGCAAGACAAAGGAGCTGATAGTGGACTTTAGTACAAAGCAGGAGAGGAACTACCAGACCCCTATCATCAATGAGAACCCAGTGGAGAGAGTGGACAGCTTCAGATACCTTGGTGTTCACATCACGCAGGACCTGGCATGGTCACATCAACACTGTGGTAAAAAAGGCCCAGCGGCGTCTGTACCACCTCAGACGCTTGAGAGACTTTAGACTGCCCTCCAAGGTGCTCAGGAATTTCTACTCCTGCACCATAGAGAGCATCCTGACGGGAAACATCACGACCTGGTTCGGGAACAGCACCATGCAGGACAGACGAGCTCTACAGAGGGTGGTGCGATCAGCTGAGCGCATCATCCGCACCGAGCTCCCTGACCTGCACTCAATCTACACCAAGCGGTGCTGGACCAAGGCCAGGAAGGTCGTGAAGGACCTCAGCCACCCCAACAATGGACTGTTCACTCTGTTGCGGTCTGGGAAGCGATTCCGCTCCCTGAGGGCCAACACAGAGAGACTGAGGAGGAGCTTCTTCCTGCAGGCGATAAGGTCTCTCAACCACACCACTATGCAGAACTAACACAATCTTTTCACAATCAATCAATCAATCTTTTTACATCCATGGACACCATGGACAATTCCACGCACATCACATCTACACTACATGTTTACGTTTACATTCTGGACCACTGCACAAAGACACTTTAATAACCATTGCACAAAGTCACTTTTTCTATGCATATTTGCACACCATTATATTTCTATTTGTACAGTATATTTCTATTTTCAGTTTCTATTTTTAGTTCTATTTTTCCTAGGTAAATTTTATTTTTATTTTTTTATTTTTATTTTTTTATTTAAATTTTCTATCGTATTTCTTTTATTCATATTTATTACTTATTATAAGCTTGAATTCTCTTTTTAAGGTCACTGGCGGTCGTGTAAGCATTTCACTACATTTCGTACTGTGTATGACTGTGTATGTGACAAATAAAATTTGAATTTGATTGATCATAAGATAACTTATGGTCTCTCCATGAGAGAGGCTTCAGTGGCATCTATCAAACAAATATTCCAACAAACCCATAGGTTTGGCCTTCTGCAAGGGCTTCTGACCAAATTGCTTTTTTCACTAGTATTGTATATTGACCGAAGCCTCTAAAAAGGATTATGTGTGATTTCTTCCTTAGTACCCAAAGGTTAGTTCTACTGGGGGTGGTGGGTTGATTTCATGAAACTGCAATAGTTAAAATTGTCATTGCCAACAATAGCATAAAACATTGCCAACATAGCAAAAGATGAGAGATTCAGAGACAAGAAATTTGACTTGAAATTTGCCTTGACTGGTGTTGGCAACTGTTTCTCTGGGGACTTGACAGTTCGATAGTTCAGGACTGGAACTTCTTACAAGTCTACCTGGGTCTTTAATAACTACCTGGACTCCATATTAACATCAATTAACATCAGCTATTATAGCTGAACTGCCTCCCACCCTACACACTGTATAAATGCAGATCATTTACTGCTTTCTGTTTCACCCAAATGAGGATGGGTTCCCTGTTGAGTCTGGTTCCTCTCAAGGTTTCTTCCTATTATCATCTCAGGGAGTTTTTACTTGCCACTGTCGCCCTCGGCTTGCTCACCAGGGACAAACTGACCATTTTGATTCATACAAATTCACATTTCATACAAACTTAAATAATTCTTTTGACTGTGTAAAGCTGCTTTGCGGCAATGAAAATTGCTAAAAGCGCTATACAAATAAAATTGAATTGAATTGAATTGAATTGAAATTCATGTGGGGGTGATATGTCCCAACACTCATAATGGTATGGGACAATGAGGCATTTCGCCAATGAGGCATTTCGCCATGCCTTCTCTCACAATCACTTTTACTCTCTTGATAATCACCATCCCTTACACCAATTTTTACAATAAATATTTATCTCATGGATGTTGAAGGTATATGACCACATCTACTAAATGGCTTAAATTAAATATGCCAGTAAAATCTGTGGAAGATTGCCAGTAATGGATTGGTCATTTAATGATTTTTTGAATAGGAGAGTATAAGGTGTGACATTGATGAAAACCTGTGGCCCAATCCAAAAGATCACACTGACCAGCAATGATATAAGTATAAGTTTATTAACAAACACTTCATATTTAAAATTGTATTAATATTTATTTGTTTTTAAATAATGTATTTTAATTTTGTTTCATTTTATGTTGCAATTTTGGACTTGTACAACTGAAATGTATTGCTGCATTATTATTACATTAACGTTAATTATTACATTTAGACAATTTTTATTTTGTGAAATATGTACAGTATGACATAAAATAGTTTGGTAGGCTTAGAATTTGCATAATCAAATGTAAAAAAAATTTAAGCTAGTAAAGGAAACTGTGTTGCGATGGTGTACTCACTTTTAAGAGGTGGGTACAGACCAATGTAAAAATGATAAAACTTATATTATTATGAAAAAGAATCTTTTAGATCGATCTCTGTCTGCAATGTAATAATTGATAAAGTGTAAGTAGTGTGTAAGTTTAAAAAAATGCACGACTGGACGTGTTTTTCTGGTGCACCCAGGCGGAGATTGCACAGGTGCTTAGCACGATTGGAAAATCTTCAAAGTGCCTCAATTGCTAATGTTACTCAATGTGGGCTGGGTTTGGTGGTGATCATAATGCAGCAGGTACTTGGGCCTGTCATCGTTTGTGTAGGATGTGTAGTGTGTGTGTGTGTGTGTATGTAGGAGGTGTAGTGTGTGTGTTTAGAATGTATAGTATCTGTGTGTAGTGTGTGTATTTAATAGTGCTGATGTGATAAATGTGCATTTTGCAAATGATCCAAAATATCTAACCTCTTGTTGAGCCCATGACATGCATGGTGAAAATTAGGGATGCACCGAAATTTCGGCCGCCGAAAATTTTCGGCCGAAATAGCATTATCGGTTTCGTCCTCCCGTCTCGTTCGCGCTGTCATTACGCATCAAACGTCGGCGGTTTGGAAGCACTTCAAAGTTTCAGATGAGGACAGCAAAGTTGCAATAATTTTAATTAATTTGTAGTTTTTTTAATACAAACAAAAAGAAAATATTTTAAACATGTTTTTTAATGAAGCCAGTTTCGGTATCGGTTTTCGGCCAAGTGCATCCAAAAATTTCGGTTTCGTTTTCGGCCCAGAATTTTCATTTCGGTGCATCCCTAGTGAAAATTGTTCAGCTTAATAAGATCTAGAAGTGTACAGAGTTTGACCTGTATACGTGCAAGTGTGTATGAGCTACGTTGCAAAATATCCTGTGATGGCCCTAAACGTGGCTCACAGGTGTACTAATGACAGCAGGATCCAATCTGTGTGTCGATTTCAATGAGCATGTTAAGACCCCAAATGGCCTGGATGATAAAATTATGATAAATTTGTGTGTCTCTTGAGCACGCTAAGACTTATAAGTTGCTGATGTGGGCCGGGTTTGGTGGTGATTGTAATAACACAGGTGCTTTGGCCGGTCATCTTTTGTGTAATATTTGTAATCTGTATAGTATGTGTGTATGTTCTATGTGTAGAGTGTGTCACCTGTGCCATCGCCACCAATGTTAAGACCATGTTAAGACCTCCAAAAAGACAACACCAACCGGTGCACCACGACCTGTCTGCTTTTGAGCACGCTAAGACCTTTTTTGAGCATGCTAAGACACAGACACTGATGTCACTGAGTATGACATAAGTTTAAGTCATTGTCACAGCTGGACGTGTCTTTCTGGTGCGCCACGGTGGTGATGGCGCAGGTGCTTGGGTACTGCATCCAATGGCTGGGGTTTGGGCATTGATGGGAATTTAACCCAATTTAAAGAACATGATTCCCATGCTTTATCTAGTTGAGGAAGAGTTTGCTCAAAAAGATAAACGATGGCATCAAGGTCGGTAGGCAAACTTCAGTAGGTCTAGGAAGTTGCTGACCTGAGGGGTACCAAGATGAGTCAATGCCATCTTCTCCAAAATCTTTATAATATGAGAGGAAAGATGTAAGGGCACCTCATCTGTAGTCATAAAGATTGGCTTGAGATGACTTTTTTGGAGACTGGAATAAGGCAGGGTGTCTTTCACTGTGTTGGAACCTTCTGCTGAGTCAGACTGTGGTTAAACAGATGCTGTAAAATCCTACACAGCTGGTTAGCACAGACCTTAAGAACTTTGGGGCTAAAACCATCAGGACCTTCAGCCTTGTTTTGATTCAGTCTCTTCAGCTGCCTCTTTACCTGACTTCTTGGGGGAAAAAAGGGTTTCAGGTTTGGATATAAAGATATGAAGAGTGTGAGTGATAATTTTAGTCAATGGAGAGGTATAAGGGGGAACCAGTTGTAAAGCCTGGGTGGTTAGATGTCTGTGTGGCTGAAGGAACGAGAAGAGTGGTCGTCTGGGAATCATTTACTAAAACTATTGATGAAAAGGTTTAGCTAATTAGGCTTTGCTCAGGTCTCCTTCAGTCTGGCCATACTTAGCTTTAAAACCAGTATTATTCTTCATACCAGACCACACATCTCTCGGGTTGATCACCTGGAGCTTATTTTCCAGCTTTCTTTTGCTACAATACCTCCCACTTCCTTTTATAGGGTAACATCTGGTTGTATAAAAGCAAAATAATAAGAGCTTTTATACTTGCAATACATAATCGTTTACAGGTTGGATAGACCCCTCCTAATTTGTATTCCTGCAATTTTCTGTGTTTGACACTTCATTGGGTCTCATCTGGCAGACAGAGTGACTGTGGTGAACATGTTTTCCAAGAAACATGACAGTAATAACAATAGCACTGTAATCCTCACCTTTACCCTCTCATCAAATATCCACTGAAATTCTGCAACAGAAGGTTGCATACAGGCTAAGAGAAACTTATTTCTGTCTCATGATTAATTATACTTGATGCATGTGTGTTTTATACACAAAACAGTATAAAAATGTCAAATATGAAAACTTTGTCATTGCAGTTTAGGGAAAATGTTTTCTTTGAGCTATCAGGGTGTTAATGTTATATTACATCACATTATGTTACATTATGTAATATTGATTGTCAATGTAAATGTTGTGATTTTTAAAAAAGCTATAACTCTATCTCAAACAGGGACAAATAGTGTTTGCATTAGTATGTGGTTTGAGATACTGTATATACAGTACTGTGCAAAAGCCTTGAGGTAAATATTAAATACATACACAGTGCATTACAAACAACTAGAATATCTTAATCTTTCATCATGTATTCTAGATTAATTACATGTGAAGTAAAATATTTCAAGCGTCTTTTGTTTTAATTTGGATGATTACGGCTTAAGCCTCATAAAAATAAAAATAAATCTTTTATCTCAAAAATTATGCACAATTATTTAAGGACAACATCAGTTACACAGCCTGTGGCACTGCTGAGGTATTACTGCTACCCCAAAGGTAATAAGGTCATGCGAGTGGACTGGCCAATAAAGCACAGTAATATCATGGTATTTCCATATATACTATGATATTACTGTGGTCAGAAGACCAGATAGTGGTAGTTTTGGCACTGTGGGCAAGTGCTAAGTCCTGCTCGGTAAGGAAATCACTCACTTACCCATCATCTATATTGCTTTATCCTGTATACAGGGCCGTGGGGAGCCTGAAGCCTAAGCAGGAGACTTAGGCCCCAAGATGGGGTACACCCTTAATGGGGTGCCAGTCCATAACAAGAAAGGAAATCAGCACCCACATCCTGGTAGATGGCTGTGTTGACTTTAGACTTGATAAAACACAGTGGACCAACACCAGCATATGACATTACTCCCCAAATCATCACTGCTATGGAAACTTCACATTGGACTACAATGAATTTGGATTTTGTGCCTCTCCACTCTTCTTTTGGACTTTTGGACCTTGATTTCCACAAAAATGCAAAGTTGACTTTCATCTTAAAATGTATGAGCATTTTGAAGCTCATGTAGATAATATTACCAGGATAGCATTCTTTCACTTCAGAAATATTGCCAAGATAAGAAATATACTGTTGCTAAACAATGCAAAAAAACTAGTTCATGCTTTTATTACCTCTAGGTTGGACTATTGTAACGCCTTACTGTCTGGTTGTTTAACTAGATGCATAAACAAGCTTTAGCTAGTCCAGAATGCAGCAGCTAGAGTCCTCACTAGAACCAGATGATACGAATACATCACACCTACCTTATCTTCACTTAATTGGCTCCCCATGAAATTTTTTAATTTTTAAATGATTTTAAAATACTACTCTTGACATATAAAGCATTTACTAGTTTCACGCTGCAGTATCTGAGCGAACTGCTACTGTTTTACGATCCATCACGCCTACATCGTTCAAAGGATGCAGGCTGCTTGTCAGTACCGTATTATAAAAACTACAGCTGGGGGCAGAGCATTTTCTTACAAAGCCCCAAAATTATGGAATAGTCTTCCAAATAATGTTCGGGACTCAGCACAGTCTCAGTGTATTTTAGTGTCTAGGCTAAAAACCTATGTATTTAATAAAGCACTTTTATAAATAGATTTGTCTTGGATAAAGGGGCAGATCTGGGGGACTCATGAACGTAAAGTATTATGGTGAACTGGTATGTTTAGATGCTGTCTTCCCTACTCTCATTGATCACTCAGGTTTGTTAATGGTGAGGTGATTGTTTGCTTTACATCTCAGGGAGCCTTCATGTCTGTGTTTCCCTCTGGCTCTCCCCTTTTAGTTATGCTGTTATAGTTAGTCCTGCCCGAGTCTCTGCTTGCACTCTACACAAATTATACATTCACATTATACATTATGTGACTGTGACCATACCTAACTGTTATCTCTTCTCTTCTGCTCTCCCCCCTTTTGTTCTCTCTCCCCCTCTCTTTCTTCCCTTTCTCTCTCTCTCTCTTCCCTCTCTCTGTCAAGCTACACATGAGACTCCCTCTGCCCTCCGTACCTGTCTTTCCCATCCTGGTGCCCTGCTTCTGGTTGGAGATCTCATCACATGAATGCCCCGTATGTCTCTTTGCGATGCGTCTGTTGTCTGGGGATGATTTTACTCTACCATAAAGACGGTTCTGGCCTCAACTGGTGTTGACAGGTGTTTCTCTGAGAACTTGACTTGGCTGTGGTTGCTCAATTTTCCAAGACTGCAATTGTCTCCAATAACTACATGGACTCCATATTAACATCAACTGTTATAGCTGAACTGGCTGCCACCTAACACACTGTATAAATGCATCAATTCCTGCTTTCTGTTTCACCCAAATGAGAATGGGTTCCCTGTTGAGTCTGGTTTCTCTCAAGGTTTCTTCCTATTACCATCTCAGGGTTTTTTTTCTTGCCACCATCACCCTCAGCTTGCTCACCAGGGACAATCTGACCATTTTGATTCATGCACACTCACATTCCATTCAAACTTAAATAATTCTTTAGATTGTGTAAAGCTGCTTTGCGACAATGACAATTGTTAAAAAGCGCTATATAAAAATTTAATTGAATAGAATTTTGGCTCTTGATACACTGCCTCTAGCCTCATGTCACTCGCTGTTAAACTCTCACTTAAAGTGTGCATATTTGACAATTTTCTTAAGACTGCGTTCATCCCAGTCACTTGTGCACCTTTTCTATTTACAGTTTTTATTTCAGTCAATTTTCCAAGAATATGCTTTAATAAAACACCTCATGTGGCTTACTTTCTTTGAGGAGGATGTTGATCATCTTCTGAACAACTGTCAAGTCAACAGACTTTCTGATGCATGTTTTGAACTAGATTGAGAGATGCACAGCATTTCTACTATACACTCTAAAAAACGCTGGGTTGTTTTTTCTACCCAAACGCTGGGTTGCCTCTGTTGGGTCATTTTTCTGGGTTATTTACAGAGAGATGGGTAGTTTTTGTGTAACCCAGCTGCTGGGTTGAAGTTTGGTGGCCCCTCCCCCAAAGTTCAGCGGTGTATTCAGCGGCTGTCAGTCAGAGCTTCGTGTCTCTCTTGAGCTCCCACACCGCTGATGACGGTTCATTTAAGGGAAAATGACATTAAATACAAGGTCTGTATTCACATGTTCACTCACCTAAGTCACATATGACTGAAAAATTATTACTATACCTGTATGTAACATTTATTACTGTTATTGTGTTAAGGTTACACTCAAACTTTCAGGCTGGTCTGAGGTAAGATAATTTAGCTGACAATAGCTGCTATAGTTAGCCAAAGAACCCCACCTGTGTGTGAAAGAAACGGATAAGATGTCTGAGCTTTTTAGCTTTCTCTGTAGAATGTTTGCAGGGTGACGAAACTGTAACTGTAGTATTAGCATGACGCTAGCATTTAGTTAGGTTGCTAGCGTTAGCAACCACATTAACAATAGAACTTTATTAATCTCACTGTTTAAGACAATAAAATGCGGAGGTGTTACAAAACACTGACCCTCTCACAAATATACACACCTGCTTACCCTCCCGTTTTTCACTAGTTAGTAATTTACTCCGCGGTCAAAAGTCGCCCACGTTTCTCCCGAGTTATAACAATATTTTACACCTTTCCCCCTTTGGCAAGTACTGTAGTATGCAAATATGACTGCTGCATGTAAGCTAACCAGCTTGTTACCCAGTATTTGGGTGATTGTAATGTGCCAGTATGACCCCAGCTATGTATATATATATATATAAGCCAGTTTAATCTTTGTTATTCAACAAATTCAGTTTAATCTTTGTTATTCAACAAATTTTTTACTTTATTTCATTTCTTTCTAAGGTTGGCACCAACATGGTGGAATACCTCAAGCAGGCTATAGTGTCAAGGCCGTACCCCTACTGTACATCCTGACGTTGGGAGATAATGACCAGCGCTGGTCTCAGGCATTCGTCATTCTGGTGGGACAGGATTTGGAGCAATGCACACTACTTGGGGCGGTTGATGTGTGTGCTTCAAGGCATTTTATATTTTTGGCATTAACTTTCCAAAGCAGTGTGCTCCTGTATAGGACTTTTTGTAATGTTGCTATAAAATAGGGAGGCCTACTTGAAAAGTCATAGCCAGTGTTTGTATGTTACAATGAGACCAGGGCTAGATAGTTTTGTCACAGAGAGATCCTGCTCTGTAGAAGCTGCCTCAGCCTATTTGTGTTATTACTTCATTCTGCCCTTGTGAGTAATAGTATAGTAATGATGTCGCTGTTGATTATCTGCTTTTGTGCTTTTGAAAAATAAATGTTTTTTCAATGAACATTTAATAGGATGTTGTTTATTGCATATATGTAAGTTTTTTTGTAATAAACCAGTATATCAAAGTAATTTAACTGTTTAATAGACATGGGTAGTTTTTTTTTTAAAGATTCACTGTAAAACATGAAAATAATAATAACCTATATGTGAGGTAGAACTAACCCAACATTCGAGTAAAAATGAACCAACATCTGGGTATAACATTTGACCAATTTTTAATGGTAGAATTAACCCAGCATTATAGTTAAATATGACCCAGCATTTGGGTTGAATATTTAACCCATTTTGCTGGGTTTAATTAACCCAGCATTTAGTTAGTCCAATATTTACCCAGCAGCTGGGTTAAAAACAACCCAGATTCGGTTGTTTTTAACCCAGCATTTTTTAGGGTGTACGTGTGCAAATTTCCCAGTATGGAATTAACACCCAGCAATGTTCAGTTGGACTCATTTAAACATAAAAACTCTGAAAGTGTTAAAGTAACACTACTATTTTACTGCATATGAATAGTAATTTAATCAAATTTGAACGGAAATACAGTATGTAAATTTTTTTTAAGTTACTGGATTTTTAAATACCCTCATAATTATTTTTCACAATATTAAAGCTTTTTAGAGGTGTATTTAGATTTTATGGACATTACTTAAATCATCACAGTTTTAGATATACAGTATAAAAAAGGGTATAAGTTTGTGTGCATATATGTGACTGTATGTGAGAGAAAGTTTGAGTGTTTTTTCTGTGGGAGTGTTTGCCCTAACTTTCTGTTCTCTGCTTGCTCCTGCTCCCACATGTCATGGTGCAATATGCCATTGTTGGGCTGGCATCTATCATCCGGCCCAACCGCCAGTGCGCTGGACAAAAGCCGGGTTGGATTCTGCACAAAGCTATTTGCATTTTTGCATCTCATTGCGGCTGTAATTACACAGCAGTGTAAGCTGCCCCCCCACCATTATCTCACTTAACATTATCAATGACGTTTGAAATGCACGTTTAAATGTCAATTATTGACTACAAAGAAAAAGTGACCTTTGAGGAAACACATTCTTTCTCCCTGTTTGTTTTTTTTGTCTTCCCTGTATGACTGCCCACCTTTCTTCATGGCTGAAACTAATGTTATTCGCTCTCTCTTTTTAAATTACTTTTTTTTTAATTATTTTTATTTTTTTATTTTATCATTTTATTATTGTGTTTGTGTTTTGTGTTTGAAATGTTTCCATTATGATTTCCATCAAAATTGATAATATATTATGTTTCAACGTCTTTTTTTCCACAGTATGGCCTACTTTAAAAATTGTTAAAACATAATTGGTGTAGGAAAAAAGCATGCCTGTAGCTTTTATTGTATGAAATGCATGGCAGAATATTGCAGATTTGTAACATATTCACAACTCAAGTATGGCCCATGACCACAGTTCTTTGTCCTCTACCATGATATATCTTGGTAATTTTGGTAATGGAAAGACTAAACAAATAATACTGTTATTTTCACAATTCCTTAAAAATGGCACAAATGTGGCCCACTGTGCAAATTCTAACAAAAATATGCACAACCCCCCAAAAAATTCCATCTTTCCAGAATCACACAAGAGAACATTGCCCAGTACAATCCCCAGATGCAGATACAGGTTACTTTATGTGGCTTCTCTGATTACTGGTCTATATCAGGTTAATGAGATGAAATTCAATGAAAATCCTGTGTCTGTGTGTTCATTAAATATTAACTTATTTTGTTTTGTTTATTACAATGCCAGATACAAAGCAGGTTTTACTGTATCAGCAGCTCTCTAGAGAAACCATTACACAGCTGTCATCTTGTTGTGAGTACTTTTTTCCATTTAGACACTTACCTGAGTGTCTGAGAAGTGACACTGATTGGTTGCATTGTGTTTTCTATCTTTAATCTTATTTGTTTCTCTTGGCAGGAAAGACAAGGCATGACTGATTGAAATTAAATAATAGATCAAAGGAGCTACATTTTTGTTGATTATTACACTTTAGATTTAAATGCTCGCCAGTGAAAAGGTGTTTATTAGCACTTATGTCTTTTATCAAGACATTGCCAGCTGCGCTGGTTGTTAACTAGCTAAAATGTGATGGAATGAATGAGTATTGTATGTACAGTGCAGAATGCAGTCCATTAGTGCAGATCTGACACCTAAAGTAGTATAACTAACAACTCACTTATTCTAATTAATGGAGACACAGGCTGACAGAACACATTTACGTTTCATTGAATCTGTTGCAAAAAGTGAGGCTTCTTATTAATCCTTCTACAAGTGAATATGATATTAATTGCAGTTTTGTTCCAGAGCTGTTGACTACCTTATTTCGTGAATTTCTATGTACACCTGTGGTGAAGTGTTTTTATTATATATTATAAAGACAGAAAATTTAATATATCGCTTCAGTTAGTACATTAATCAAGTCAAAATTAAATAACATATTGCCTTGGAATAATCCAGAATTGCTGGAGACAATCTGGAGACGATCTGAGACTTCTGATATTTTCACCACCTTAGCAGCATTTATTTTAACTGCACAATAACAAGGTTAATAATGAGTAACTGTTTTTTTCCCCCACCAAACCAATCAACTTTCTTTAGGTTAATTTATGTAGCGTAAATTGGAATAACTATTGCTTTCAGTTTTTTTCACAACCTTTCTGACAGAGATGGAATCTGTTTCTTCACATTACTTCTTCATATACTGAACTTTGTACAAAACCTTTTGTAAAATAGCATCTTTCAGCTTTAAGTGCTAACCATGAGAGCCATGACCCCAAAGGCCTCTAGATGACAGTAAATGCTCTCATCTAGTCTCTAAGGAGCAACACTTGATCCTCAGTTGCTGCATGGAGGGCTGCTGTTCTCACCCCTCTCTTCACTGGCCTTAGGACAGCGCAGACCTTGAGCCAGCCGTGCTTATCTGACCCTAACCTTGGCGTATGTCAACCTTGACCTGCACATCACCCCTTCCTTGTCCTCAGGGCTACATCTGTTCCAGGCTCCCTGGGACCCCTGAAAGGCTAGTGAGAATGAAACATCACCTTGAGTATCCATTTGTTTTCTCATAAGAGGTCAGAGCTGGGTCATCGTTAGGACTGAACTTGATCCTCCCTTATAGGCCTGGGATTTTTAGTTCTTTGCTAAGGAGACTATGCTAATGAACGCCACATTTCTGTTCTACAGAGCGCCACAAGAGATCTTTTTTCCCAGTGGCCATAAAATTATACAACTCTTGTACACAATAGGGAGAATCAATATCAGTAGCAATAATAAAATATTATTGTGGACAATTTGTGCAATATTTATCAATGCTCTTGGGCCATACCACTTTC
Source organism: Clarias gariepinus (assembly GCF_024256425.1). Classification (NCBI taxonomy): domain Eukaryota; kingdom Metazoa; phylum Chordata; class Actinopteri; order Siluriformes; family Clariidae; genus Clarias; species Clarias gariepinus. The sequence goes on from NC_071106.1 coordinate 21,784,775, forward strand.
ACCACAAGTGCAACTTCTGATTTACACATGTAATTTACCCAATATAATACCAATATTGGGCCATACCACTTTCAAGTGCAATTTCTGATTTACCCATATCATTTGTGCAATACCTTTTTCCTCACATGGGCAATATCTGTATATTAAATTATGTGTAATGTGCAACTGGGGATTTACTGTTTCCTAATTTTTTGTTCCCTCCTCCTTGTCTAATTTATTATTCTTTCCATTTCCTCCTGGAAAAAAACTGTAAGCAACTGTAACCAAGAATGAGCAATTTCCCTCTGGGATTAATAAGTTCTGGTTAAAGGAAGCCTTGAGCCTATCCAAGGGAACTCAGGTACTCGACTGGGTATACCCAGGATGGGTGCCAGTCCATTACAGGGCACAAGCAAGCACACTCATACACTTACTCAAACACTATGGGCAATTTGGAAATGCCAAATAGCCTAATCTAATCTATCTCTGAATCTCTGAAGTTTTAAAAATTAGAAAACATTTGCCTCAGAATATTTTGGAATTGCAGGAGACACACTGACAGGACAAGATATTTTTACTGCCTTAACAGCATTTATTTAAACTTCACAGTTACAATGTTAACAATGAGTAGCAGTTTTTCCCCCACCAAACCAATCAGCCAATGTCTTGAGACTGCGGGATAAAACTGAAGTACTTGCAGTAAAACCAACCAAGCATGTCTAGAACATAAAAACTACACATATACAGACTCATTGGAAATCAATCCAAAAACAATCGTGTACACTAAAATATTTGTAAAAGCAAATGTGTCAGTGAAATGTTATCCTGATGAAGGAATCAAAGCCCTAGTGGAAAGTGAAAATCAGTTTGTTTATCTGGTATTTTAACTATTAAAATGTCAAAAAGTATGCCCTCTAGCAACATTACTGTTTATTTGAAATGATGCATACATTAAACAAGGGCTTTTCACTGTTTTAGGGATCACTGCCATTTTGACACTGGTGACCAGTCAATTTTTTTTTTATATGATAGACTCCGGATTGATACTCTTTATATTTTTTTTCCCAATGTTTTAGCAGAACTGTGATTCCTGTCATGTTTACAACAAACCATCAATCATCCAAAAACTAAATCATTGCCAAGTAGCAATACCAGCTAGTTAATATTAAAAAGAGGAACAGATGTATAATCCTTTTATGGATAAAAAAATTAGTCATTGACTGTTAACTGTCAAAGTTTAGAGACTTTCCCCTTAGTATGCCATATATTTAACCTATAATATTTTAATAAATCCTAAAAGTATGAGTATAGGTCATTATCTGGATTGGGGCTCACAACAAAACATATCAAATTTAACTGAGAACTCCAAAAAGATATGATTCACACAGCATGCAGGGGAAATAAATAAATATGGAAAAAAGGCCTAAAGCAGTATCATGTTCGCTAAGCACTTTTAAATGTATTTCCACTCTCTATTTCAATCCCATGGTATTATATAGCCTTGAGTCAAGGGACAGGGTAAAGGTTACAACACTCAGGCATGGGACTGAACATAACACCTGACAGTAAGTATCTCGCTCTCTCTCTCTAATCCATATGCTAACATGCAAAAAGCTGTGTATTGTGTAATACTGTGAACCTGTCCTGCTCACAAACAAACATCTCCTATCATCAGTGAATAATTTTATCTACTTTTCAGTCTGTTATTTTTACAAATTAACCTAGATTGCTACCATTAGTAACATATTAGACAGTTGCCTATTATATATCATATAAGGTAAAAACTAAACAGGTACATGTAATACATCCCTAAAATTAAATGTGAACATACAAATGCTATGTTCCTATGTTTATGGGCTATATATGAACAGTTTTACAGCAAAACACAATGAACACCATTTTTGGACTTTTACCGTCTTCTGCAAATTATTATTTGCAATAATCGTCCAAGGTTGTAACAAAATATTCAATTTGAAAACTATATAACCTTATTTTAAAAGCTTAAAACTTCCATATTTTGTGCAGAGCAGGTCATATAGCTGCATAATATTTAGGCAAATGACAAAATGTTGTGACAAGCCAATTGCATCACTTCTTTCTGTCACATTATTTGTGAAGATTTTTCCCATGCAACACAATGAGTGCCATGAGTGGGTTTACAGTTAATGTGTTTAAAGTATTTTTATAGAATCTTAAAGTCAAATAAAGGGTGTTTTTAGATTGTTACTGTCACTGTTAAGTCAGTAATAATAAATAACAGGAATATGTTATTCAATGTCTGCAATGTGTTTCGAGAAAAATGTGGATATTGCTTAGATAAGAGTAAATTTTGTACAGGGGTCATGAGAAACATGCACTATGTGGAAAAGCTGCTGCACATGCTGTGTTTAAAAAGCTTTGCATTCACTTGCATTCACTTTGTCCTGTTCTTTCTCACATTACTGGTATGTGTACTGATACTGTAATCTTATGGGACACCGATACAGTCAGCTCATACCTAAACGGATGTCATAACTGTACTATGCTAAATAAATTGAACATAAATAAAAAAATATTTAAAACAAAAAATGACCATAAGAACAAAATTTACAATAATACTATAGATTAGAATTGCAGTTAATTTTAATTCTCCACTTCTCTTTCATTGATCAGTCTTTTCTCTTCCATTTTGCAGTTTTGTTGTTGTTTATTTTTCCAGGTTCACTGCTTACTTCTTTTTCATTCTGTTTATAATAGATACCTTGGTGTGTAGCTAGCATTTCCGCTTGCATTGGCACTAGCATTGCTGGTAGAGTACAGTAGAGACGTACATAGATGTATACAGTTACATACTGACGTAACTCCCTAGCCCATGGAGAAACAAATCTTAGGATGTTTGACATTTAACTGGCTCTAAACCAGCACTAGCTGTAACACCTGTGCTACCGCGGCCTCAGGGAAGAACATCTGGTGCCCCGTCTACTGAGCCGCGTCTTTGTCTCTCTCCGCTAGTGTGTCTGCGTGTGTCTGTCTCACTAATATCATGTAAGTAGTTTTACCTGTGTCTCCCTTGTGTGCTAACCAGCCGACCCCATAGCTCCCTGTTCGTCCACCGTTGTGTTAACGTATGTGCTTGTTTGGACTAAGAGACCCTAAAGTGCAGGTCTCGAACCCAGTTTGATGACTCACCACACGGACTGTACTAAAGAGACTTTGCGTTGGGTTCTTTCCTGAGTTTCGTTTGTTTTCAGTTTGAACCATTATAAATAAAGAACACTTGTGATTTCACCTGCATCTGCGTCCAAACCTCTTGCAACCACATCATGACATCCCTAGAGCTGTTATGAGTCTGCAGCCCACCTCACAGGAGAAAAGTTAAGTGATTCAAGCTTAATCTCCACATAGTTTCATTAAGACAAAATGTATAAACAATAAAAACAGTATTGTCAAGTGCATATGCAAAACTACTTAAGCACCATGATAAAACTGGCTATGAAAACCATTCCAGGAAGATTAAATCTTGCTGCTGAGAGGAAGTTTATTTAGAGTTAACAGCCTGAAGTGCAAAACAAATTAACAAAACAACAACAACCCAAAACAAAATAACAAATTCAAAACCAAATAAAAAAAACGGAAAACAAAATAACTAATATCTGACTGGCCAAGAAGTGCAATACAAATTAACAAAACGGAAAACAAATTAAAAACCAAAAATAACAAAACCCAAAACTATTGCATATGTCTATGCAAAAGTTATATGTACAGGTATTTCGAATAATGGTAATTAGGCCATAATTACTTCTAGGTGCTTAATAGAAAGATACAGTGCTGTGAAAAAGAATTTGCCTCCTTCCGATTTATTTATTCATTTATTTTGCATATTTTTCACAATTAAATGACTGAGATCATCAAATTACTTTAAATATTACACAAAGTAAACACAAAATTCTGTTTTTCAAGATGATTGTAAGACTTTGGGGCAAATATTCTGCGGACTTTTTGCATGGCATGCATCCCTTTACACCTGGTGTAAAACTTGCACAGGATTTTATAAAAATATACTAATGGTCAAACATGTTGGTGGTTGTTTGATGGTCTGGTGTTAGGCACTGTGAGCCACCTCGATTGCCCGTCAACGTTCCGCAAAGTTCTGCTTCCGTAAGGACCACCTAAAAATTAAACATGTTGAGTTTTTCACGTGGGAATATGGAAACGTAATCACAGCGACAAAACTCGTGGTGAGTCATGATGAACCAAACTTACAGCCACCGTGCGAAACCGCATAGGTGAGATATGGGTATTATGCAGGGCTGGACTGCTGGAAGGACTGGGCCCCCACTGGGGCTCTCTGGAACGACCCAGTGGGGGCCCAGTCGTTCCAGAGAGCCGTGCTTCATCGCCGACATTGTGCTTCCTCCTCCGCTGAGCCTTATCGATGATCCAGCTCTTCCTCCGCCTCTCCCCTGCCTCGTTGATGTCGAGCCTCCTCCCTGCTTCGTCGACGACAACATCGTGCTTCCTCCGCCAAGTCAACGCCGAGCTGTCTCCTCCGCCCTGCGATCCAGCTTTTACTCCGCCTCGCGATCCAGCTTTTTCTCCGCCTCCGCCCTGCGATCCAGCTCTTTTTCCGCCTCCGCCCTGCGATCCAGCTCTTTTTCCGCCTCCGCCCTGCCTAGTCAACTTTGAGCTTCCTCCACCGCCAAGCTTCGTCGACGATGGCAAGCTCCTCTGCTCCCTGCGATTCAGCTCTTCCTCTGCCTCCGCCCTGCTTCGACGACGTTGAGCCATTGGAGAGCTCCGCTGCAAGACTTTCGGGTGGGGGCACCTATGGGGCGTATGGGCGTGGACACTCACAGCCAGGGGCGAGATTTTGCAGCTGGAGAGCAGGTATGGGTGTGTTCCTCCAAAAGGAAGAGGGGGCTCTCGGCCAAGCTTATGTCCCACTGGGTGACTGCGTGTATAAAATAAAGTACTCCCAGCCATTGCATTGGGCAGCAAGTAAGCTCACTCGTCTCTCCAACATCATTTCCGGCAGTAAAACGCTACAATAATAATAATAATAATAACATATCCCTCAAGTATTATCTATAACATATTTGTTAATATTTTGCACATTTCATCTACAGATTAAGGCCTACACTAATACATACTTCCTCTATAACAAATAAATTAAGATAATAACCCCTTAAATAAAAAACAAAACAAAGGATTAATAAAGATGAATGTTATGATATTTTTTATCCAAAAACACTGGAGCTTGCCATTAAAGTTGTCCTAAAAATCTAGTAAAAATTTTAAACAGTTGGCCAATGAGACCTAAGTCATATAACTTCTACCCTGCAGCATTTGGCCAATTGAGGGCACAGCGCTGTAATGATCGCCCTACAGCAACTGGCCAATAAGGACATAGCACTGGAAGACCGACAGATACGAGCTGGCCAATGAGGAAGCATCTTTGAAAATTTGAGACCAAAAAAGCAAACAAAGAAACAAAGAAACAAAAAATAATAATAAAAAACAATTCTCATTCCATAGAGATGTCTTCATGTCCCGAAAGGAAACTAAAAGTCAGGAAAAGTAGGAAGCTGTAAACTACAGTTTTGTTTTTGTACTTTTTTTTATTTTTGGTCATGATGTTTCTCATGATCTTCAATAATCTTTTTATTTAAAAAGAAGTTGTGTGTGCACCAAACTCAACATTTTTTTTTCTTTATTCAATTCACTGTCACTACTTTTGGTTTGTATCAAAATGACATTTTATTTAATTAAAACAATTGCTGCTCAACTTAATACTTAAATAACCACAACCACAAACCAAAAAACTGCGTCCATAAATATCCTCTTTGGTCTTCGTCTAGACTTCCTGCCTGGCAGTTCCAACCTCAGCATCCTTCTACCAATATATTCACAACCACTCCTCTGAATATGTCCAAACCCATCTCAATCTGACCTATCTGACTTTATCTCCAAAACAGTAATCTATTAACTATTATCTAATATGGGTTGTCCCTCTGATAGATTCATTCTTGATCCTATCTTCCAAAGAGAACCTCAACATCTTTATTTCTGCCTCCTGTCTTTACTTTCTCTAAGCTGTGGAGCATTACTCATTTCACTTCAGTCTTGTACACCTTTCCTTTTATTCTCGCTGTTACTCTTGTTTCAAACAACACACCACACTTTTCTTCACCTGTTCCAACCTGTTTTTAGATGCCTCTTCATCTCCTTTCCACACTTTTCATTGCTCTTGACTGTTGACCCTAAGTACTTAAAGTCCTGCATTTTTACCTCTGCTCCATGTATCCTCACCATTCCACTTAGGTCCTTCTCATTCACACACATGTATTCTGGTTTGCTGTGACTAACCTTCATTGGTCTGCTTAGCATACCTCGATCTCTCTACCTGTTCCCTGCTTTCGGTACGAAGTATAATGTCATCTGCAAACATCATAATACATGGAGACCCCTGCCTAACCTCATCTGTCATCCTGTCCTTTACCAGAGCAAACAAGAAGGTGCTCAGAGCTGATCCTTGATGCAGACCCACCTTGACCTTGAACTCTTCTGTCACACCAACAGGACATCTCAGCCCTGTCTTACATGGCCTGCATCAGTCTAACATACTTCTCTGCCACTCCATATGATTTCCTCATACAATACCACAGCTCCTCTCTTGGCACCGCCATACGCTATTTCTAATCAACAAAGGTACAATGCAACTCCCTATTAGCTTCTTTGTACTTCTCCATCAGCATCCTCAAAGCAAATACTGCATCTGTTGTACTCTTTCTAGGCATATTGCTGCTCCCAAAAGATCACCTCTGCTCTTAATCTAGCTTTCACTACTTTTTCCCAAAGCTTCATTGACTGGCTCATTAGCTTTATTCCTCTGTAGTTGTCACAGCTTTGCAGATCTCCCTTGTTCTTAAGGATCAGCAGCAATATACTACTTCTCCATTCCTTTAGGATCCTCTCACTTTCTAAAATCTTGTTAAACAGCCTAGTCAGAAACTCTTCTAAACCTCCCCTAAGCACTTCCATTCCTTCACAGATATGTCATCAGGACCAACTGCACGGCACTCTGAGCAGCTGAAGGATGACCTAGCTATATGTGATCCTCCACAGGATCTGGAAAAGGTTTATAAGCTAGCCATCCGGGTGGATAACCGCCTTTGTGAGCGTCAGCCTGGACACTCCAGCAGCTCCAGATGGGGAACATCTCCTCGACCCCCCTGCATCCCACTCCAAGCAACTAGCCTCTCAACCCCAACCTTCCCCACCTCTCTTCCCCCACACAGATTCATATCCAGTCCCTGATTTTGAGCCTGATTTAGAAAATAAAAAACTTGAGGGCTCATGCTCAGTGTAGCAGCCCATGGGGCTTCCAGAGGGCAAGCAACGCCTGTGGTGCAGCAAGCCACAGACGGGGCCACCCTAGTAGGGGAGGGTCAGTGGTGACCCAAAAGTCAAGACCCCGTCATACAGGGCTCTTCCTTCCAGCTACACTCTCAGGGACCGGGATCCAGAGAGCCCAAATGGAGCTCATCAATTCTGGGGGCCACAGGAAATTTTTTTGATGAGGGGCTAGCTGTAGCACTGGGAATTCCAGTTAGCCAGCTTTCTTCCACCATCCCGTTGGTCTCCCTGGCTGGCCAGCCAATTAAGTCGGGGTGTGTGACACAGAGGACGGCTCCAATTATACCACGGCTCGACGTCACTCTGAGCGAATCTTATTTCTGGTAACCTGGGTGCCAGAACAGAAAGTAATGCTGAAGTTCCCCTGGCTACATCGTCACAACCCCTGCATCTATTGACCGACCTGTTCTGTTTCGAACTGGGAATGTCAGTGCGCCCTAAGCTGCCTTAAGGGCTCCCAACCCCCACTTTAAGCACTTCCTGCTCCAGTACCCCTGGGGGTATGTAAAACCCTGTCATAGGCCTCATCACAGCATAGAGACAGCACTTGTTAAAATAGTAAATGACCTCCTATTGTCCTTTGATCAAAGTTGTGTAACCATGCTTGTATTACTCAACCTCAGTGCAGCTTTTAACACCATTGATCATAGTATTCTTCTTCACAGATAAAAAAAAAATGTAGTAGGAATTGAGGGTACAGCCCTCTCCTGGCTCAGATCCTATTTGACCGATCGGTATCAGTATGTAGAGTTAAATGGTGATTATTCTGCATTTTCTTTAGTGGAGTTTGGTGTTCCACAGGGTTCAGTTTTAGGCCCACTGCTTTTTTCCCTTTAGATGCTTCCTCTAGGCAAGATAATCTGTAAGCATGGTATAAGTTTTCACTGTTATGCTGACGACACACAGTTATATGTCTCAGCAAAACCTGATGAGATAAACCAGCTTACTAAAGTTGAGCAATGTTTACACCACATAAGAAATTGGATGCTAATTAACTTCCTTTTGTTTAATCCAGATAAAACAGAAGTTCTAGTCTTAGGACCACATACAGCTAGAAGTAAGATTCTAGATCACTTTGTAACTTTAGATGGCCCTTCTGTTCCATCAAGTGCAACAGTAAAAGACCTCGGTGTGATTATAGATTCCAGCATTTTATTTGAAGCTCATGTAGATTATATTACCAGCATAGCATTCTTTCACCTCAAAAATATTGCCAAGATAAAAAATATACTGTTGCTAAACGATGCAAAAAAACTAGTTCATGCTTTTATCACCTCTAGTTTGAACTATTGTAATGCCCTACTGTCTAGTTGTTCAACTAGGTGCATAAACAAGCTTCAGCTAGACCAGAATGCAGCAGCGAGAGTCCTCACTAGACCCAGAAAATACGAGCACATCACACCTATCTTATCTTCACTTCATTGGCTCCCTGTGAAATTTTGCATTGATTTTAAAATACTACTTTTGACATATAAAACATTAAATGGTCTCGCGCCGCAGTATCTGAGTGAACTGCTAGTGTCTTACGATCCGCCACGCCTACTTTGATCAAAGGATGCAGGATGTATCGTAAGGCTGGCTTTCATAATACAAACTACAGCTGGGGGCAGAGCTTTTTCTTACAAAGCCCCAAAATTATGGAATAGTCTTCCAAATAGTGTTCGGGACTCAGACACAGTCTCAGTGTTTAAGTCCAGGCTAAAAACCTATGTATTTAATCAAGCATTTTTATAAATAGATTTGCCTTAGGTAAAGGAGCAGATCTGGGGGACTCATGGACGTAGAGTATTATGGTGAACTGATATGTTTAGATGCTGTCCTCCCCACTCTCACTGATCACTCAGGTTTGTTGACGGTGAGGTGATTGGTTGCTTTACATCTCAGGGAGCCCTCATGTCTGTGTTTCCTTCTGGCTCTCCCCTTTTAGTTATGCTGTCATAGTTAGTCCTGCCGAGTTTCTGCTTGCACTCTACAGTAAATATACATTTACATTATACATTATTTGACTGTGACCAGACCTAACTGTTATCTCTTCTCTTCTGCTCTTTCTCTTCCCTCTCTCTGTCGAGCTACACATGTCGTTCCTAAGCTGCCAGTGGTCCAGACTCCCTCTGCCCTCCGTACTTGTCGGACCAATCCTGGTGCCCCGCTTCTGGTTGGTGATCTCGTCACATGTATGCCCCGTGTGTCTCTTTGGAATGCGTCTCATGTCTGGGGATGGTTCTCTCTACCTAGAAGACGGTTCTGGCCTCGACTGGTGTTGGCAGCTGTTTCTCTGAGGACTTGACTGATCGATAGTTCAGGACTGGAACTTCATACAAGTCTACCTGAGTTTTCAATAACTAACTGGACTCAATTAACATCAACTGTTATGCTGAACTGCCTACCACCTAACACACAGTATGAATGCAGATCAATTCCTGCTCCCACCCAAATCTCCTCTCAAGGTTCCTTCCTACTACCATCTCAGGGAGTTTTTCCTTGCCACTGTTGCCCTCGGCTTGCTCACCAGGGACTATCTGACCATTTTGATTTATACACATTAAAATTTCATTCAAACTTAAATAATTCTTTTGATTGTGTAAAGCTGCTTTGGGACAATGCCAATTGTTAAAAGCGCTATACAAATAAAATTGAATTGAATTGACTAGGCCCATACCAAGTCGGTTACCACCTTGCACCTTATGTGCTCTCTCCAATAAATCCTAAGTAAGGGTGAATGCCCCGAGGTATATTTTTTGTTTCAGTTTCCAGAGCCCCGTCTACTCTTGCGTAGATGGCGGAGCTCTGTGTATTTTGTGTTTTCAATTTTCTTTTGTTTCCATTAGGTTTCTTAATTAATCATCCCTGTGCCTGTCATAAGCACACTCACAAACTCCAATTTTGTTGACCCCTCTAAAACTTTGCATTAAACGACGACTCAAGACGCATCTGTTTCTCCAGTACTTGGACTAACCCCCCCGAAAAAAAAAAAAAAAAAAAAACTCTTCTCAGATGTGTTGGACGAATGGTACTTAGTTATTAACCTAGTTAACCCAGTGTAAGTATGTATTCAATGTTGTAAACATTAAAGCACTTCTTGTAAGTCGCTCTGGATAAGAGCGTCTGCCAAATGCCTAAATGTAAATGTAAATGCATTAGGCCTCTTATCATTAAAACATATTGTAGCGTTTTTCACCGCCACGAAGGGATTAGGAGAGACGAGTACGATGGCGAACTCAGTCCTGAAAGCGTGATGGTGGTCGGCGCTGGCGTTGTGAACGCCGGGGTCTTTTTGCGGGGGAAGGAGGGCCGCTACCCTCTCCCTGAGGCGGACCGGCCTCTACAGAGTTCGAGGTCCCGCTGGCGTTGGGCTGGTAGGGCGCGAGGCGATCCCGGTGGAGCACGACCACTCGCGACCGCCCCGTCAACCTCACCCGGTAGACTACCTCAGAGAGCTGGGCGATTACCGTACAGGGGCCCACCCAGTGAGACATGAGCTTAGGCGAGAGCCCCCTTTTCCTTCCGGGGGAATACACCCAAACCTGCTCCGGGGCACCAAATCGGCTAAACACCTCATCCACCAGCACTCGGGCGGTGGTGGAAGCGCTCTGGTCCGGCACAGCAAATGCCTCCGGCCACTTGGTGAAGTAGTCCATGGCCACTAGCACATACCGGTTCCCGCGATCGGAAATGGGAAACGGCCCAAGAATGTCCACGCCCATACGCTCCATAGGTGCCCCCACCCGAAAGTCTTGCAGGGGTGCTCGCGAGCGCTGGGTAGGGCCCTTCTTTGCCGTGCAGACGTCGCATCTGTGAACAAAGAGTTCACTATCCGTGTGGCAGCCCGGCCAGTAGAAACGAGCGCGCAACCGCCGCAGCGTTTTAGTGACTCCAAAATGTCCCGCGCCCGCGTGCCCATGGACCATCCCTAACACCCGTGCCCGCAGAGTCCGCGGCACCAGCAGCTGAAAAGATTCGCCAGTGCCGCACGGCCGTTCCCAGTGGCGGTAGAGTAAGCCCCCCCGCAACGCGAGTCGATTAAACTGCGAATGGAGGGCTTTTTCCTCTTGTCCCAGGTGAGCAACCGCGGCATAATCCGGTCTCTGGCCCGCGTTAACCCAACCTAGTACCTGCTGCAGCGCCGGGTCCTTCTCCTGCTCGGCAATGAGCTGGTCACAGTCCATCTGCGGCACAGGCGGAACGACTACAAGCGATGATTTAGGCGACGCAGTCACTCGGCTGCACGCCGGCTCGGTCGGCTGATTACCGACGGGGGCTCCGGAGGACTGCGCAGGGAGGATGTTCTCATTCACGGGGGTCGGAGAGTGTGCGATGTCGCGACCACCCACGCGCTCTTCAACCCGCTCGCAGTGCCGACAACGCTCTTTGCTACACGGCCGGCGGGATAAAGCATCGGCGTTAGCATGCAGTTTTCCCGCTCGGTGCTGAATGGTAAAATTATAATCCTGCAACCGCTCTAACCAGCGCGCTAACTGCCCTTCGGGCTCTTTAAAGCTAAGCAGCCACACCAACGAAGCGTGATCGGTCCGCAGCGAGAAGGATTGCCCATATAAATACGGCCTAAAATGTTTAAGGGCCGCGACGACCGCTAACAGCTCGCGCCGCGTGACACAGTAATTTTTCTCCGGTCCAGACAACGCGCGGCTGAAGTAGGCGATAACACGCTCTTTACCCTCAGAAACCTGAGACAGTACAGCCCCTAGCCCTACATCGCTTGCGTCCGTGTCGAGGATAAACATTCGAGACGCGTCAGGATATCCGAGAATGGGCGACGTGACCAGAGCTTCCCGTAACCGAGTGAAAGCGCGCGCGTGCACCCCGTCCCAGCGAAATGGCTGATTCTTCTTCGTGAGCCCGTGCAGCGGACTAACGATCGTGGCAAAATCCTTCACGAACCGACGATAGTACGAGGCTAACCCGAGGAAGGTGCGTAGCTGCGACACGTTTAACGGTTCAGGCCAATTCTGTACCGCAGCAATTTTGGCTGGATCGGTGGCAATCCCTTGAGCGCTAATCACGTGTCCCAGAAACACGGTCTCTTGCCGCAACAGCTGACACTTTTTCGGGTTGAGCCGCAAATTCGCCCGCCGTATAGCCAAAAATACCTCCCGTAGGTTAGCTAGCGCGACCTCAAATTCCTTGCCGTGCACCAGTAAATCGTCTAAGTAAACGACGCACCGGTTACGAGGAATCTCGGCCAACACTTTCTCCATCAACCGTTCGAAGGTAGCTGGAGCATTACACAGGCCGAACGGCATGCGCCGGAATTGCCATAGCCCTTGCCCGATCGAGAACGCGGTTTTAGGTCGCGCTTCTGGGGCGAGCTCTACTTGCCAGTACCCGCTACGCAGATCTAACGAGCTAAACCACGCCGAGCCCGCAACGTGTTCCAGCGCATCATCTATTCGCGGCAACGGATAAGAATCTTTGCGCGTTACCTCGTTCAACCGCCGGTAATCGACACAAAACCGCCACGATTCGTCCTTTTTACGCACCAACACAACCGGTGAAGACCACGGTCTGGACGCTGGCTCTATGACGCCCGAGTCGGCCATCTCACGCAGCTTCTGCTCGGCGATAGCTCGTTTAGCTAAGGGAAGGCGTCTCGGATGTAACCGAACAGGAGCTGCGTTACCCGTATCAATCGTGTGCTGTACCAAATTAGTATGTGTGCACTCGCGCTCATCTACCGCGAAAATGTCCGCGAATTCATGTAAAAGGGACTTCACTGTGTCGGTCTGTGTCGGACTCAGCCCCATGCTGCTACGCTGCATAAGCTCGGCCATTATTCTCGCTCGGTCTGCTACCGGATGTTTACATGGCGCGTCCACCGGAAGTTCCGCCCCCCCTGGTGCGCTCTACTAACACGTCCGGCTGCGCTTTGGGAACTAGCAACCTGGCTAACCCGAAGCTACCACGCAACGTTCCGTCAGCGAGATTCAGTACCGCACCCCACCTTTCTAAAATGTCCAACCCCAAGATACAATCATCCTCAATGTCTGCCACAAAGAATGGATGAGAAAGACTGATTGCACCTACTTGTATTCGCACAGTGCGACAGGCCCGTATCTCCAAATAGCTCCCCGACACAGTGCGAATAGTCAAGGCTGGGGCCGGCAGCATACAACCGTGCTCGCCCTGTTTTAATACTCCACAGCGCAGCAGCGAAACTGTAGAGCCGGTGTCCACGAGTGCCCGTAGCGAAACGTTGTCCATGCCACAGTTCACGTAGACGCCATGATGGGGAAAGGTGTTTGGGTTAGTGACTTCGGCCCTGTTGTGTGTGTGTTGAGGTGTGTGTGACGTGTGAAATGTGCTCCAGTTCAAGCTAGTGCTGAATTGGATGTAGGCTCCTGAGTGAAGGTGCTGCTCATGCCTTACATGCTGTGTGCTTAATAAAGTACTCCCAGCCATTGCATTGGGTAGCAAATAAGCTCACTCGTCTCTCCAGCATTCTTCACTGCGTAAAAACGCTACAATATCATGCTGCGGCTCTCTATACCACACATAACATTTTGTTTGGCCTTTGCTTAAGGTTTGCCATTTTCAACCTTATTATTACGCTGCATCTCCCTGTACTCCTGTCTACTCTTTTCAGTCCTCTCAGTGTCCCACTTCTTCTTAGCTAAACTCTTTCTCTGTATACACTCCTTGACAGGAGTTGACTTTGTGTCAACTTTGCCCTGATGTTACACTTCTACCTGTCTCCAAGATCACCCTAGCTGTCTAGGCAACTGGAAGCACCTCCTGACCACACAAAGCCTGTCTCAACTCCTTCCTAAAAACTCCACAACATTCTTTCACCACTTTGTCCTCTGCTCTGCCTTTGTTCACTTCACCTTCTTTATCACCAGGGTCATTTTATACACCACCATCCTGTATTGTCTGGCTACACTCTCCCCTACCAATGGTTTGCAGTCACTGATCTCTTTCAGATTACAATGTCAACACAAGATGTAGTCTAGAGTGCTTCTGCCTCTACTCTTATATGTCACCCTATGTTCCTGCCTTTTCTGAAAAAATTAAGGATTTACTACTGCCATTTCCATACTTTTGGCAAAGTCTACCACTATCTTTCCTTCTGCATTCCTGACCTGAAGACCAAACCTGCCCATCACCTCTGTTCCCTTCCCCAACATTTTCATCAAAATCAGCACCACTCTCTCACCTCTGAGGATGCTCTTCATCACTTTATCTAACTCTGTCTGTCTTTTATTTTCTATGTTCAGAACTCCTTGTGGTAGCAGCCTACAGATTTGCCCATTTATATAAAAAAGAATGCAACCACAATCTAGTGTGTTCTTGTGCCAGTCTGGATACAAGAACATTATATGTATGTGTGTGTAAAAAAATGTGTGTGGCGGCACAGTGGTGTAGTGGCTAGCACTGTCGCCTTGCACCTCCTGGGTCCAGGTTCGACTCCTGGCCAGGCTCGATTCTCATCTCTGTGTGCATGGAGTTTGCATGTTCTCCCTGTGCTTGGTGGGTTTCCTCTGGGCACTCTGGTTTCCTCGCACAGTCTAAAGCCATGTAGATTAGGCTAATTGGCATTCCAAAATTTGCCATAGTGTGTGAGTGTATGTGTGTGTGCCCTGCGATAAATTGGCCTAAGCCTCCTGGGATAGGCTCCAGGTCCCCGTGAATTCAGGATAAAGTGGTATAGAAGATGAGTAAGTGAGTGATATATGTGTGTGTATTTTATATATACACTTCCATTCAAAAGTTTTAGAACACTTTTTAACTCCATGGTGGTCCCTGATTTTTATTTCTTTCTACATTGTAAAGGAATGCTGAAGGCATCCAAAAAATGCATTAATCTCCTTTGAACAGTTGATATTGAGATGTTTTTGCTACTTTTGCTCTGTAAGGACTTCATAACGCCTCTAATCTGAGGTGCTGGTAATTGGTCATATTTCAGGCCCATAACTCTAAATGAACTACTCATGGCAGAGGTAGATTTTGGTCTTGCCATCCTGGGACGGCCTACATGAGAGCCAGTTTCATTATGGTGCTTGACGCATTTTGCAAATGCACTTGACAATACTGTTTTTGCAAGAACTATTACAGAAAGGCTGACCTCTGTGTCTTAAAATAACAACTAACTGTTGTTTTTCGCATGTAATTACCTAATTCCATATGTGTTATTTTATAGTTTTGAAATCCCCAGTATTGTTGTAGAATGTAGAAAATAAATCACTAAACAAACAAAAAAAAATTGCAAGTGTTCTAAAACTTTTGAACGGTAGTGTAGATAGATAGATAGATAGATAGATAGATAGATAGATAGATAGATAGATAGATAACTTTAATGCTTTCAATGACAGTAAATCTGACTCAGGTTTGATTAGACCATATTTCAGACCTTGGCATTTCTGCAGTGGACTCCCTCGTCCCCCGCATTATGCACTAAGTCCTCTGGGATAGGCTTCAGGTCCCCATGTGACCCTGTATACATGATTAAAGTAGAGAAGATGAGTGAGTGAGTAAGTTGGCACTTTTATTTCAAACTTTAAAGCCTGCATAAGCAGTAGATAACTCTATGAAAGAGTGAAAAGAAGAATTTCATTGTTGAAAGAAAGCCATTAGATAGCCATTTTACAAAGGCATTTTTCTTCAACAATGGCTTTTCTCTTGCCACACTTCCATAAGGGCCAGATTTGTGAAGTGCAGTTTAGGCCTTTGCAGTTGTGCCATACTGTTTTCAGTTGTGCCATACTCTTTTTTTGGATGATGGATTAAACAGAGCTCCATGAGATATTTAATGCTTGCAATATTATTTTTATAACATCACCCTGCTTTAAACTGCTCTACAACTTTATAACTGACCTGTCTGGTCTGTTTCTTGTGCTTTATGATGCTGATATTTTCTTTTATTTTGTTTCTTTATTTATGGGACTTTTTCCTATTGTTGGGACTGGACCATATCAAACGGTTGTATCCAAACTGAACTGCTCACTCTGTTTCACAGTTTATGTTTGTGTTAAATTTATGGTCACAAAGTTTAGACACACCTGAAAGCTTTAGCTGTTCATCCTATTGTGGATACAATTTACTCATACAAAGGAATACATACACAAATGATACATATATGAACACAAGAAGGGAATATGAAAGTTCACTTTTTATCTAAGCAGATGGATATGCTTTCCTACCATAGTAAGATTGTGGTATTTGTATGATTAAAGTAACTTTTCTCTGGAACCTAACAAATGATGCACACAACATGGAAAATTGTTCTCCTGCTGCAGGCCATAAATCATTGCAGTCATTATCCTCCTTACTTTTAAGGAGGTATGTAAATACCACTTTACTGGGCAAGTAAACAAAACTAACCCTTGCACAAATTACTTGGAAATTGAAGAAAAGAACCTTATTTTTCCAGATAAAATTGCTTTTGAAGCCTACACTGGCACACTAGTTGAAGCTAAGTCCAGGAATGATTTGATCCACAGCAAATGTGTATGCATGCATGTATGCGTGTGCATGTGTTTTGCAAAATGGGTTGATAACCACTTCGGACACAGCTTCTGCGCCTGCAGAGCTCTTACAACGATCAAAGATATCATTGTTTTGTATTATATCTCTTGATGACGACAACAAACATGCATTTCAGCAACACACATGCACATACAGTATATACAGTATACACTCAAAGTTAAAAACTTTACTACTGTTTCACTAACAGTACCTCACAGGAAAACACTACATGTTTTACAATTAGTGTTTTTTTTTTCCTATAAATTGATTATTTTCAAGGTTATCCCTGAGAAAATAGGAACAGCTTCTGGGATTGATGGGTTCAAGGTAAATTACTGCATGGAAACATTTTAATATAACTGAAACCTTAGTCCAGAACGTTGATTTAACATTTTAGGGTCTCAGCGGCTATGGATCTCCAACCACTCTACACACACACACACAAACTACACTCACTCACTCACACACTTACACACTCACACACACACACACACAAATACTTATTTCTTTGCTTTAACACAAAGCTTACACTACAGTATCCCAAATAATTTTGGTAAGTATATAACAGGGCATTTTAACAACAATCAATACTGTATGCATAATGTCTTATTTCATAGCAATGCATACCCTCACTTACTACTGCTAGATTGACACAGGACCTTCACTGATCTTCACTGAGCATTACTGACCACTTGACAGAAACAAAACTGGCTGGTCACAATGCATCTGTCACAGTCGGGCCAGGCTCTGAATCAAGTCAAACACCATGCCCCCCATCTCCAGAATACTAATCGCCACCACCTGATCCCAATCAAGACAAAACCTCAAAAGCGCACACCACACAGCATTAAACGTTCAGGCTCGTGAGGACGAAAGTGGACAGAATCACCAGACGAGTAAGACTTGAATAAGTATCCAAATTACTTACCTGTTCCCCTTGTTCTTCCCAGAAGTGTGTCCTGTGTGTTATCTTGTCTGTCTCCTTTATCTTTGTGGCTCTGTGTGTGTGCGCACTTATCCCTTGCCAGATTCTCTGTGTTCCCAGTACCGACCTCGCCACTCAGTATTCTCCACAACAACAAGAAAGGAAAGGATCTATCTCCAATGCTCATTTACCGAAAAGTTACTTCATCCTGAAACAAAGTGCATAGTCTTTAATCTGCGGTACCAACTGTATATAAATAAACTTTGCTCTACTTGAAAACTTACCATCCTGTGTCAGTCTGATCTTAACAATATGACAGGATGTGCAAAACCGATCCCATCCAGAAGCCATCACAGGACACAAACACCGGCGCTTCTTCGGCGCCCCCGATATCCAGCCCCATGGCGCGACCAGCGCCCTTCTCTGACATGGCAGAAAATTGCAGGGGATTTTTGCTCCAATGTTCTCTCAAGTTTGCGATGCAACCCTCCAGTTCTCCCACCGACCAGGCAAAAATTGCATACACAATTTCCCTGCTGTCTGGACCAGCGTTACAATGGGCTGAGTCAATTTGGTTGCAGGCCGGACCACTAACCACATCTTCTGACCTCTTTGTCTCACATTTCAGGGAGATATTTGAATGGACTGACAGTGAGGAGTCTGCTGGAGAACAACTCTATCATCTCAAACAGGGTGATTAATCTGTTTAAGACTATGCTCTCCATTTTCGCACCCTAGCTGCCTCCAGTGGATGGAATAAGCAGGCCCGGATTACCACCTACCGCCAGAGCTCAATCCAAATTATGCTTGCTACCCATGGCGACTCGCTAGGGCTAGAACAATTCCTCCAACTGTCCATCCACTGCTCAGCACATCTCGCTTCCTGCCACTCTACCACCCACAAATGCACAGACCTCCTCCCAATTTCATCGACGCTATCTAAGAACCCCGAATCAACAATGGAACCCATGCAACTAGACAGGGGCCAAATCTTACCGATTAAACGACAGAAAAGGCTGACCCGATTTCAACCCCTCACCACAATGGTAAGCCTTACTGCCTCCAATATTTCTATTTTAGTGGCGGCACTCCTCGACTCTGGGTCAGCCGGGAACTTCATCTCTGGGGACCTGTGTCGGTACCTCAGACTCAAGACCATCCTGACTGGACGAACCTTCCAGGTCCAGTAAATAACCGGTAAACCCCTGGCCAGGATATCTGTCTGTGCATCCGCTGGTCCTGTGACACTGCAGGTGGGGCTCCTCCATCGTCTTGGTTCTTGAGGAATTCACAGCAGATGTTGTCTTGGGATGCCCCTGGTTGATGCAACATGATCCCATCCTTTCTTGGATCACAGGGGAGGTACTCAAGTGGGGAAAGGCGTGTACACCAAACTGTTTTCCCATGCTGCCATTAAAACCTCAAATCTTAAGATTACAATCCACCTACATTGAAAGTCCGCTTGAAAAACAGTCTGTGAACGTGCCCCCCACAATATTCTACATTTAGTGTTGTGTTCTGCCCCAAGAAAGCAACCCAACTACCACCACATCGTCAATGGGATTGCACAATCAACTTCCTCCCTGGTGAGCCACTACCTCGGGAACGAATATATTCCCCCTTTATTCCCGACAGAAAGGCCATGGAGGAGTACATTAAGGAAGCTCTCCAACAAGGCTTTATACGCCTGTCAACTTTCCCAGCAGCATCCAGTTTCTTTTGTGTCGCTAAAAACAATGGCTGACTTCGACCATGCATGGATTTCCATACCTTTAATAAAGCCACAGTCAAGCTCCGTTACCTGTTACCCCATGTCCCCGCAGCTTGGAATGTCCTCGAGAAGCCCTTATATTCACAAAACTAGATCTTCACTGTGCATACAATCTTATCTGTATTCGTGAAGGAGATGAATGGAAGACGGTCTTCATAACACCTACAGGCCATTACGAGTACCTGGTGATGCACTATGGCCTCGTCAACGCCCCAGCTGTCTTCCAAAACTTCATGTACAAGATACTCCACGACTTCCTCCACCAGTTTGTGATTGTCTACATTGACGACATTCCCATATTTTCCAAATTCAAGGCTAAACACCATCAACACGTCACCAAGGTACTTTAACGACTCAGTGAATTCCAACTATTTCTCAAGGCTGAAAAATGCACATTCCACTAGTCATCGGTCCAATTTCTCGGCTACATCATCGATCAAAACGGGGTGAAAATTGACGAGGAGAAAGTATCCGCCATTACCAACTAGCCACAACCCACAAATATTAAGGAATTACAACGTTTCCTCGGATTTCCAAATTTTTATCACAGATTTTTTAGAAACTACAGTATCACGGCCAGTCCTTTAAAATCCCTACTCCGAGGAAAACCTAAAGTCCTAAAGTAGACCCCAGAAGTCACTGTCGCCTTCCAACAGTTAAAACACAGCACCCCGGCTCCCATCCTCGTACATCCGATCCCTGAACCCCCATTTGTAGTGGAAGTGGATGCCTAAATCAATGGTGTGGGAGCTATCTTGTCCCAGCAACAAGGGAAACCCATCAAGCTCCATCCATGTGTCTTTTTCTCCAGGAAATTCACCCCAACCGAAATAAATTATGATATCGGGAATTGGGAGCTGCTGGCCATCAAGATGGCCCTGGACGAATAGAGGCATTCTTCATTAGGCACAGGACACCCCGGGGCCGACCGTACTCTCTCACTCCTACAAGATTGTTTCTGGTGGCCAAACATGGAGAGTGATGTAAGAAGGTATGTCGCAGGACGTTCTGAATGCGCAATATAAAAAAGTCCTCGAAAATTACCAGCTGGGAAACTCCTGCCTCTGCCCATTCTGCACCACCCTTGGTCACACATAGGACTGGATTTCATTACAGACCTACCCAACTCAGATGGATATACCTGCATCCTCATCAATGTAGACAGATTTTCTAAAAAGCTTTGACTGATTACTCTCAAAAGTCTTCTGTTCACCATGAACACAGCTGAACTAATGTTCAACATAGTTTTCCCCTAGTTTGGCATCCCTGAGGATATCGTATCAGACTGAGGTCCCCAATACATCTCACGGGCATGGCGAAAGTTCTTTAGACTCCTAGGTGTGACTGTTAGTCTATCATCTGGTTATCATCCTCAAACGAATGGGCAGACTGAGCAAAAGGTTCAAGATTCTGCCACCAGGACTCCTGGAACCACTTTCTTGGTTGGGCCGAATACGCCCAAAACTCTCTTCAACAACCAACTACCGGTCTCACCCCTTTTCAGTGTCTTCAAACCCCACGACCACCAAGTTGCCACTGTTGGGCCCTTGAGCTGCTCAACTGCTCAGATGTGTAATGAGATAAAAACGTAAGTCGCTCTGGATAAGAGCGTCTGCCAAACGCCTAAATGTAAATATAAAAATCCATCTACGTCAGCCTTGCAAGAAGCTCAACCGCAGGTATGTTGGTCCATTCACGGTTCTGGAACAGGTAAACCAGGTCATCTACAAATTACAATTACAACCCCAATATCGAATCCACCCTACTTTCCATGTATGACTGTTGAAAAAATACCAAGAACCTGTCTTCTCATTCACAGAGCCTGGCCCAGAAGAAGAAACGCCTCCTCCTCTGATCATAGTAGACAAGGGAACCATCTATCAAGTACAGGACATCTGATCTCATCCTGTTCCCCTTGTTCTCCCCAGAAGTGTGTCCTGTGTGTTATCCCGTCTGTCTCTGTGGCTCCGTGTGTGTGCGCACTTATCCCTTGCCGGCTTCTCTGTGTTCCCAGAACCGACCTCGCCACTTATTATTCCCCAAAACAACAAGAATGGAAAGGATCTATGTCCCACGCTCATTTACCTTAATGTTACTTCCTGTTTTAGTATGTTTTTTGTTATAGACAATTAATTTTCAGTTGTCCATGGCAGCAATAAGAGTATTCTGGTAGAACAGCGGTGATCACTTGGCATGCCAGCTTTCTAAATCCAGTACAAAGATATGACTTAAAATTGATTTGTGGATATTTAGTTTTTATTGAAAGTCTTTTTTGTATTTATTTATAAGCAAGAGAGTCGTGGCAGGCGGCGGTCCAATAGAGCAAATCCAATAAACAAAGCATGGGTCAAAAGGCAGGTGTCAGGCAGACAAAGTACAAAAGCAATCCGGTTGGCAATAAGAAATTAAACAGGAATAAACCTGCTATTCAGAATTAATTTGTGTAAAATACTTTGGTGGCTTTGATAGATAGCTATACTAATTTAAGGTAGAAACAAACTAGAATCCATCTCTCTCTTTCATTATCTGATTGTGCCACATTATTTTGCTTATATCTGAGCACCAGGCATTTTGTTTCCTTCATAATTTTTCTTTGAATTAATTATTTTTCTTTTGTATGTTTGGACCCCAACTTGCTACTAAAGTACTGATATTAGGGAGCTAATAGAACAGCTTGACATGCTAATTGAGAAGGCATGGCACACATTGGGTCTTTCCCCTTATGCCTGAAAGCTAAGACAAAAAATGTTCCTAAAGTTTGAGCTGCTTCCTTGTCACCAATGGCATAGAAGTACTTTACAACCGATTACCAATTGTTTTGTGTCATGATTCTTCCATCAACATTTTTTTTTTTTTTTTTTTTAATTCAGCAAATTAGGGTCAGGGGTGTAGAATAGATTATTTTAAGGCCGGAAATACTAATGGGTCAGTTTGACCCATTAAGCAGCAGTCTCACTAATCAGTCACAATGATAAAATGCCTGTCTAATGCTTTAGGTCTGCCTTGTGCTGCCAAAACAGTTTTGCCACATGGTTTAGTAAGTGGCACCTGATATTAGAAACAGATCTTTTAAATACTTTAAGTTAAATGGTGGGGTCTTCATGAATTGGAGTCTCATGCCCCTGGCACTGGTTGTCCCCTTTTTTGCCAATTTTGGTATGTAAGGCAAGGCAAGTTTATTTGTATAGCACATTTCATACACAATGGTAATTCAAAGTGCTTTACATAGAAGAAGAAAATAAACATGAAATGAAATAAAAGATAATAGCAATAAGACATTTTAACAAAAACTTTCATTTCAAAAAATTTCATTTAAAATAAAAATAAATGCAGTTTGCAACAAAACTTTAAACTAATTAAAATTTAATAAAAATAAAAATAAAAGACTAAGTAAAAATAATAAAAACATAATTTCAAATAAAAATAAAACAGTTTAAGAAATTAGATAAACATAAGATAGTACAGTCAGTTCGGACGTAGCACAGTGCTCATTGAATAAATGCACAGCTGAACAGATGAGTTTTGAGTCTAGATTTAAATGTGACTAATGTTTTAGCACATTTGATCTCTTCTGGAAGCTGGTTCCAACTGCGGGCAGCATAATGGCTAAAGGCGGATTCCCCTTGTTTTGTGTGAACCCTTGGTATTTTTAACTGACTCGATCCTAACGATCTGAGTGGTCTGTTAGGGTTATATTCAGTGAGCATATCTGTAATGTATTTAGGTCCTAGGCCATTAAGTGATTTATAAACAAGTAAAAGTACTTTAAAATCTATCCTAAATGTTACAGGAAGCCAGTGTAAGGACCTGAGGACTGGTGTGATGTGATCAGATTTTCTGGTTCTAGTCAGAATCCTGGCAGCAGCATTCTGGATGAGCTGCAGCTGTCTAATGGTCTTCTTGGGAAGGCCGGTGAGGAGACAATTACAATAATCCACCCTGCTGGTGATAAAGGCATGGACTAGTTTCTCCAAGTCTTGATTTGAGACAAAACATCTAATTCTTGCAATGTTTTTGAGATGATAGTATGCTGATTTAGTTACTGCTTTGACATGACTACTGAAACTAAGGTTTGTCTCCAGAATCACCCCAAGATTCTTGACTTGATTTTTAGTTATCTGACCCCTAGAGTGAAGGTATGCATTCACCTTCAGAGCTTCATCTTTGTTTCCAAATGCAATGACTTCAGTTTTTTCCTTGTTTAATTGAAGGAAATTCTGGCACATCCAACTGTTAATTTCATCAATGCATTTGCAGAGGGAGTCTATGGGGCTAAAATCATTTGGAGATAAGGCTAGGTAAAGCTGGGTATCATCAGCATAGCTGTGATAGGCAATTTGGTTCTTTCTCATTATCTGACTTAGAGGGAGCATATACAGGCTAAACAGGAGCGGTGCAAGAATTGAGCCTTGTGGGACTAACTAGTTATGTACTAACTAACCACTTCATGATGGGGCACTGGTGGCTCAGTGGTAGGTGTTTCGCCTGCCTTGCAAAAGGCCAGTACCCAAACCCCCAGCCACTGCATGCAGTGCTGGTCCCAAGCCCAGATAAAAATGGGAGGGTTGCGTCAGGAAGGGCATCTGGCGTAAAACCTGTGCCAAGTTGTTGTGCTGTGGCGACTCGTTGCCGGGAGCACCTGAAAGACCAACAACAACTAACTGACCACTTCATACCAGGAACATCTCGGGTTACTTTGCTGTAACCCTGTTCCCTGAAAAAGCGTGAATGACATGCTGCTTGAAAACACTATGGAAACATATTTTTGTGTTACCGGTTGTGAAGCATGTGTGTATAAATTTTTTGCCAAATTTTTGCTATATTTGGCAATGTGGGCAATGGGGTTTTCCCATTGGCCCACAGGTAGGTGATTTGTCACCCATGGGAGCCTATTGAAATGGTTCCCAACAGTACTTAAGGCTGGATTTTCTCTTACCTGGCATACGTCACAACTAGGACCGCCTTCACGGCATGCGCGCGGACAGAAGGTGTGTGGTTGTTTGTAGCTATGTGGCTAATGAAGAGGTGGGCATGTACATTAAAATGCCGATTTTTTTTTCCCTTTAGTGTGCGCATTGGCTAACGGATATCTGTTTGAGTCAGACTGTCTACCCTTTGTCGGGTAGGTATACGCTCCTTACGTGCTGCACATTCTGTCGTTGGGTGATGCTAACCGGTGTTTGTTTACCACTTAGCCGTGGAGACTTCTCTTATGCATGCGTTATCCTGCATGGTTTGTTGTGAGCGGCACTACAACCCGCGTGGCGAAACAATTCGTCTGGGTAAGTGAGTTTCGTTTTTCTCTGTCTTATGGAAGAGATGTAATTTAGTCATGGTTTACTTTCTTAGTAGCTACGGGTGTCTGACGCGGTGCCGGTGAGTCTCGTGATGGCGGAAGTATTTGCCCTCCGCCTTGCCTAAAGACGGCGCTGCTGTTTCTCCTCCTGTTTTTCTTTCCTGAGTTATTTTTTTTATTATTATTATTTTATTTTACTTGCTGTGACGGTGTTAGTGGTTCGGAGCTGCCCTGCTACTGTCTAAAGGTCAGTTTGGGCTTCCGGGTTTTCTGCATTTGTGTATTGTGGAGAATGTCATAAAGCAATGTTAGGAGAACTCCGAACTTTAAGTGATAATTTTAGTGAGCTGTCCGAGCTATGTTATTTGGTATTTGTTTGTTTAAATTGTTATAATCGTTTTTGTTTTCTGTCTTCTGATTTTTGTTTAGGGCAACGAGAACTTTTGTTCTCTTTATTTTCTTGCCTTCTTTATCTATTGTGTTTCTTTGGTTAATTTGGGTGTTTGGTTTATTGTATTATTTCGTGTTGTTTATCTCTGGCACTGTTGGGCTGGGAGGCTAGCTAGCTCAGCGAATTAGGGGTAGTATAATTGTGTGAAGTGCAGTGCAGCTTGTGTTCATGTTTCACTTTGTGTGAGTGTGTGGATGTGCGTGAAGAGCACCTGTAAGGCCGGTACCTCCTTTAGTCTTCCCTTGCCGCTGAGAAGCCGGTGCCTGAAATTTAGTTTCTATTTGTTTGTGTTTTATTTTATTTTTGTGTGAGTACACAGAGTGCCTTGTCCTTTTTTTGATTGCGTGTGATGGCTATTTGAGATCCAGCATTGCATGCTATGGAATGTTTTAATTTGTGAATCATAATAAAGTTTTGTATGTTTGTATCCCCGTCTCTCGTTCATTCAGCCTAACGAACCTCTGTTCCTTATTGGTGTTATTTCCCCGGTTAACCTTGGGGTGGCGTAATCGGGTCTGACAAACTTTATATTTAATTGCCCTACCACGGCACTGCCACATTCATATAACCTCAGTCAGGTGACGCCATCTGATAAAGTGCACCTGCAGGTTATAAATAGGAGTAAACCGGAAACATCCTCAGGTCAATTTTGTCTGAAAGGACGTCCAGTCACGCAAGCAGTGCGGCATTGGAGTGCAGCATCTCGTTCCCGCTTTTTCAGGGAAAAGGGGTTACAGCAGTGGCGGCTGGTGAAAATTTTTCCTGGTGGGGCTGATGTGACAAAATATTTCTTTGCTTAGTCCAATATAAGAATTAAAATCAACAGTCAGACGATGATTACAATTAACAGTAATGATTTAATCTCCTCCTCAAAATCACCAGTTTCACAGATAAAGTAAATGAACAAATTTCCATTGTATAATACGCCATGCATGCTTAAGAGAGTATCAAATACAATAATCAACATCAAAGGGTATGATCAGCTGGATCACCTTTCAAGCAAAGTTGCATCTTAAAGTGGTTCACACAAAGAAAAACAGTTTAAAAAATGCAATTTAACACAACAGTCTAAAACGGGTATATTAATAAGGATCTCATCGAATTTGGTGGAAACTGCTCTTCGCTCGTTAAGTTCGCCGTCATTACTCTGATTGGCCCCGCCTCAAAAGAAAAAAAACTTAAATCTCGCGGTATTTTCTGCTGCTTGGGGCAGAATTTTCAGCGCCCCAAGACCATAAAATTCTGAGAAACTGATTGGCCGCATATTTATTAATTTACCCTAGCAACAGCTACATGACGGGCTATTTGGCTGCACTCAGGGGCGCTTTTTCTCAGCGCCCCATGACAGAAACGATACAAGTCTGTCTGTGGAAATTCACTTGTGAATGAATGTCACTAGGTGGGAAATGTTGTATATGTTATTCATATCGCATGTAGGCACATACTGGTGGGTAAACCGAATTTAAAAACTTAATTTGTAAAAATATATTTTAAATTTGTAGCCCCTCTTATCAGGGAGGGCGGTGCCCCAGCGCCCCCTATGGGCCGGCCGCCACTGGGTTACAGCAAAGTAACCAGAAATGTTCCCTTTCAAAAGCTACACTCGATGCTGCATTGAAATACTATGAGAACGAGAATACCAACGCCACCACACTGCAAGTGCCTGGACCTCCAAGGTTGTGTTGCGTGTGCGCACAATAATCAAAGAGATCTCAGACCTAGCTTGGGAGGTTGGCTCAAGGACCTGTGAGCCCGGAGTAGCATAAACATCCAAACTATATAATCTAACAAATGTGTGCGGAGAGGACCAACATGCAATTACAAACTTGCTGCAAGGGGACACCTCTTGACAGTGCAATAGATGAAGCAATTCCCCTGGTCGAATGAGCCCTGATTTCTAGAGGCGAAGTGTGACCACGTGCCTCGTAGGCTGAGTCAATAGCATCATTCACCCTATTTGACAGTGTTTGTCTAGTGGCAGCCGCCCCCCGGTTGTGGCCCCTATAGCATATAAAAAGATGCTTTGACTTACACCACTGGCTAGTGCGGTGGACGTAAATCAGCTCCAGAGCTGTAAAAGGCATAGGGCAAAATGCTTAGAGAACAACTGGGTGCATGGTTGGGAATGGAACTTTCGAAAGATAGTTCGGGGGAGGATGCAGAATGGCCTTGACTAGCCCAGCGGCAAAGTCTGGGCAGGATGGGGAGACTGACACAGCCTGCAGATCTCTTCAAAGAAGCAATGGCCATAAAAAAAACAACTTAAATGTCATAAGCCTGGCAGGTGATGACTCTAGTGGTTCGAAATAGGTGTCAACCAGACCTTCGTGCAAAATAGCTAAGTCCCAAGAAGGGACCGTCGCACTAGTAGGCAGCTTCAACTGTTTTGCTCCACAAATAAAACAGGCAACTAAAGGCTGCTTTCCCACAAAAACCCCGTTAATCAGAACTTGACAAGCAAAAAGAGCCGAGACTTTCTGAGAGTACTAGGGCATAAGCTTTCTGTTTTCTGCAGGAACTCCAGCACTAAAACAATTCGGCAGTGGACTGGGACTTCATGTTTTGCCATGCACCAACTTTCAAATACACTCCATTTGAGGGCATAAGTTCTTATAGTGGAGGGAGCCCTAGCACTTAAAATAGTTTCGATTACACTGGCTGGAAGACCAGCATCTCTTAATTGGTCCCCCTCCAATTGGCCTCCAGGTTCCAGAGCTCAGGCCGGGGATGAAATTTTTGTCCCCTGCGCCTGAGACAGAAAATCCCTCCTCACTGGAATCAATCACAGAGAGTCGTCGAGGAGAGATATTAGACCCGAGAACCACACTCTGGTCAGCCAACGGGGCGCTATCAATAAGAGGTGCAAAGGACTTGCCAGGACTCCCGGGAGCAAAGCTATCGGAGGAAATGCAAAATGGCATAATCTGGGCCATGTATGGGCCATGACATCCAGACCCAGGGGACCTGGAAGAGTCAGAGAGTAGTAAAGGGGACATTATACTGTGTCTTGTGAGGCAAAGAGATCCACCTTTGCTACATAAAATCTTTCCCAGATTTGACTGACTACTTCGAGGTGGAGTTTCCATTCCACGTGTGTCACAGCTTATCTGGACAGCAAATCTGCTCCCACATCCATATGCCCTGGAATGTAAATCGCCCTGAGGGACAGGAACTTGCTCTGTGCCCAAAGCAGAACCTGGTGCGCTAGCTTGTTCAATCAACACGAGCACAGTCCGCCCTGGTGATTTGTATATGAGACTACTGTAGTGTTGTCCATCCGCACTAGGACATAGTAGCCTCTTAACTGCTCAAGGAAGTTAGCTTCAGGGCCAAATGTAAAGCTATCATTTCCAGGTAATTGATGTGGCATGCGAGAAGATGACCTCTCCAGCTCTCTTGGGCTGGACGACCATCTAAGACTGCACCCCAGCCTGTGAGGAAAGCATCTGTCATTAGCATCTTGCGACAACAAGACGGACCTAGAATGGGACCCAATGTGAGAAACCGGGTTCTGAACCACATAGAAAGGGTACAAAGCCCCTGGCGCGTAACCCTTATTTGCCTCCGGGGATTGGTCCTTTAGTAGAAAATAGTAGAAATAAATTCAACACGCGCAGGAGACAGCTGTGCCTGCATTGCGATCGAATCCCACGTGACACCCAAATATGTTGTGTTCTAAGCAGGAAAGAGAGCACTTTTTTTGTGGCATTGAATATCAAGAATCAAGATGAGCTAGGACGACATGCGGATGCGCTAGCTACTGAGACTGAGCCAGAATCAGCCAGTCGTCTATTGAAATTCAAAATGCGGACGCCCCGGAGTCGTAAAGGAGCCAGGACTGCATCCATACATTTTGTATATGTGCGGGTGACAGAGCTAGGCCAAATGGAAGAACCTGATACTGGTAAGCTTCACCCCCCTGAAAGCGAACCTCAGGAACTTGATGTGTTGTGACAATATTTCTATATGAAAATATGCGTCCTTGAGGTCATTGTCACAAACCAATCCTCTGGTTGGATTTGAAAAACAATTATTTTGACAAATTTTCAAAAAAGTCAAATTTTTGAACCTGTACTTTCTGAGATAGCGGTTCAGCCCGCGAAGATCTAAAATTGGAAGCAGCAATCCGCCCCCCCCCCCCCCCCTTCCTTGAAACCAAAAAAAAAAAGACTGTAGCAGCCTGACAGCTAAATGTTCGGCATCCTGAAACCTGGCAGAAAGTGACCGAACAACAAACATTTTGTTGGAGACTGGTGTTCCCTGAAACAACAGTGGTGGTGGGCTTAAACACAGGCCTCCTAGGGGTTCCAGGGAGAAGGCTTTATTTTCAGAAGGAATTTTACGTGCCACCCCCATGGTCCTGGGCGCATGAGCCTCAGGACTTCTTCTTTGAGAACAGGACAGTGCGCAGGTCCGGTCTCTTTAACGCGGATTGCAAAGAGCGGCGAGCCCCACCCCAGTCTACGAGGGGGTGACCGGCTTACCCCACTCTCCTTCTGCACTTCGCGTCTAGCGAGAGCCAGATCTGGTCAGGACTGGGTGGCCGACAGTTCCGACTCTTGAGCGCGGCGGGGGAGAAACTTTCCAAAGGCTTGTTTATATAGCCTTGCCTCACAAAACCTCGTGGCAACAGAATTAACAGCGTCGGCAAACAGGCGAGATGGGGGCATCAAGAGCCCCGCCAGTGCTCAGGTCTTTCAGCAGGTAAGGCTGGGTGAGGCTGCAAAACCGCCATAATGTGCAGGGGAGCATTACCCTGACCCGCTGCTCGAAAGCTTTTCCCCACCAGGGAAGATGTCAGTCTATGCGGCTTGGTGGGGAGTGTGGGCTTTTTCAGGGAGGATGATGTCCCAACAGAGAGAGAGCCCGCAAACGCCTTGGATGGGAAAACTTCCTGATCCGGCGAGAGCGTGAGAGAATTTGCTCACCCCCTGAAAGTTCTGTTACCCGGTATCACAAACTAACCCGGGTTGACCAGAAGACTTAGCGATTAGCGGTTAGCCCTTTGTAGCATGGATGGTAAACTCAATCGCTGAAGCAAGCGAGTAGGCAGGATTACCACGCAAATTATTCTAAGGACTCTCACAGAAGGGGAGCAAGGAAAAAATCATAGGAGAAGTGGTGAAGGGTTTCAGCTGTGAGGTGTGGAAGACCGGATGGATTTGGAGCGCCGCAGGCAGCTGGAGCCAGTAGGTGACAGGGTTGATGCGAGTGTGATGCGGTAAGGACCGATGAACCTGGGTGATAACTTCTTTGATTCGGTGTGGAGATGCAGATTTTTTGTGGACAGCCATACTTTGTCACCTACATTATACATTCATCCGCGAGGGTGTCGACGGCGATGTTGGGTGGCGTAGCGGGTGTTAGCCCGTTGGTTGGCTTGTATCCACAGCTGCCGACACCTGCTAACCAACTGTTGGGCCGACGGTACATCAACATCCGGTTCTTGGTCTTTGAACATCGAAGGCTAGAAACCGTGGCATACCTCAAATGGGCTGAGATTGATTGACACATGTAGGTTATGAGATAACTCAGCGCATATAAGATAGCGGGCCCAGGAGCGCTGACGATCATCGACAAAACATCTTAGATAGCGCTCCAGTTGCCCATGCAGGCGGACGAGGTGCTCTAATATCAGCTCGGCTGTGTTTTTAGCTGACGGGAGTCCGGCGAGGGCCACCAGATGCACGGCCTTGGAGAACCAATCCACAATGGTCATGATGATTGTTTTTTCCTTTGAAGCCGGGAGGCCCGTGATGAAGTTGACGACAATGTGCGTCCAGGCCGAGAAAAACCGGAAGCAGCTGGAGCTCTCCAGGTGTTGGCTGGTTGGCGGTCTTCGCTCTGGCGCACACTGGGCACGCCTGGATGAACTTGTGAATGTCCCGGGTCATGGAGGGCCACCAGAATGCGTGCTGGACAAACTGGAGGGTGCGCTTAGCACCGGGGTGTCCAGAGATGGGTGATAAGTGGCCCTACTCCATGACGTCACTCCTAACTGCTGAAGGCACATAGAGTCACCCAGGCGGCACACCTGCTGGTTCGGTTTCCGTGGCATGTGCCTGGCAAACCCTTGTAAGGTCCCAGTGGAGAGGTGCGATGATCTTTGATGGTGGGAGAACAGGCGTGGGTTCCGCCCGGGGGTGTCCCCCTCATGTTGCCTGTTGAGCTGCTTGAGATTCTGGATAGTGATCAGATTCTGGTGGTCGTTCCAGACAATGAAAGGCTCGCTGGCGCCCTGGAGCCAGTGTCGCCATTCTTCCAATGCCCACTTTATGGACAACAGCTTGCGGTCCCCTACCCTGTATCGCTTTTTATTGGGGTCAAATTTTTTGAATTAGAAGCCACAGGGGTGTAGCTTCTGGTCTGGACCTCTCTGAGAGAGAACAGCTCCGACACCCACATTCGAGCTGGATAAAAACTCTGAAGTGTTTATCAGTTAAGGAGTGGAGGGGTGGGGGGAGGTGTGTGTGTGTGGGGGGGGGCTTCAATACTTGGTATCTTTGTCTTCACTAAATTCCCCTGTTGTCTTTAAGCAGAGCTCCGCTGTGGAGGATTGGGGGGTCAGATGGATGACAGTTGACCTTTTGGAGCTACTGGAGGAGCCTGAACATGCGGTTTGAGGGAGCTGTAGGAGGGATGATGTCACAGTGCAACAGATTTAGAATGATGTTTGGTCAGGTCTACATTCTGAACATAAAATTGCAGAACATCTGATACTTTGTGGGAAACAAAGAATTAAACTGTTCCATCTTTAATATTTTTTTAAATCGATATTTTAATATAAAAAACAAGATAGAGACTGATAAGCAGCTGGCGTTGACCGGGTATTTTAATGACCTTTAAGCAAAAATAAAACATGTATTCACACTACACACAACATGCACTAATCCAATGGAACTGTTTAGTTCTGTAAGTATTGTTTTCAAGTGTGAATATTTATGGGGATTAAATCTGTCTCTCCTGCCACATCTATTCACAGTTGTGATAAGTTATTAATGCCCCATCAGATCTTTGATGGGGGAAGGTTATGCTGGTTATATGACTAAAGACATATCGATCCCTGGACAGATATTTGTTCCAGATATTATGCGCCATTAATCGATTTGTTATGCCAATTTTTGACTATCAGCAAAAAAAAAACAGCGAAAAACATAAAAAAAATATAATGAAAACAAACCCAAGCAGAAGTAAAATTTTAAGCTTTACTTTGCAGCAAAATATTATTTACCAGTGGATTAAACGGAAATAGATAAAATACACCATAATGTAAAATACTGTACATACTCCGCATTTGTATTTCGTACCTACAACGATCGGTATAGATAAATTACAGATGTTACCATGTCTTTAAGGATTGTTAGGATGTCGTGAAAAATATTGCAATAAGTAGTTTAATTATTTAATTAACTAAAAATAGCATAAGCATCATGGGTTGTGTATTGAGTGATTTAAATCTGTTTAATTAATCGTTTTTCTCCTCTTTTTTACCACATCATCTATTTATGAAACTATGTTGACTTAAGTTATGTTATACATAGAATATAGTATACTGCTGCTTGGACACTGCAGTTAACTGAAGCAGTCAATGCTCCATCTGGCAGGATTATACAGCATTGCAACCATTTTTTAAGAAAGCACATGGGGGCGTTTATGGGGCGGGGCATCATTAACTGCGTCATCGCGGGGGGTCACATTCCGTGCACGGATCGAGCATGGTCCTGTCATGATCCTGTCATGGACCTGTCATGCTCCAGGCGGCTGTTTGACATGGCTCCCACTGTATATGCACACACACACACACACACACACACACACAAAAAGTACCAAAAAGGAGGATGCAGGAGTGGTTACATCTGGTCTGGAATCTTTATAAAAGATAACGTGGAGAAGAACACTGTTGAATAAAACTCAGAGCTTTCCAGAAGTCGCCGGCGGATAATAGGTCATCGGACACTGCACAGGAACATAACCTGAAACATACTTATACAAATGATTTTGCACACAGCTAAAAATGCACGGACCAAAGAGACACAACATATCTGACTCATAAATACAGTAACTACTAGTGATAAACTATTGCCTTTCTTGACGCTACAGTGCTTAGAGTGCGGGCATGCCCAATCTGCACTTGTCCCACTAATAGCAGAAGTGAATTCGTCCTGTGGCAACCCAAGACACCCTCTGTGTCACGTCACTTCCTCAGTGTCACGTCACGGGATAGTAATCACTGCAACACCTCTTACTCTAAAAATAAAAAAATAATAGAGAAAGAAAGATAATAATACACAAGCATTTATTCATCTTTTGGTCTTATGCAGACAGGACATCTCTTTAGCCTAGTAGTATGGATCCGCTGTGGAAAAACATCAGTTAGGACAGCAGTACGAGTGGTTGCAATTATTTCTGCTGGTCCGTCATATTCACAATCTCCCAGTTTTCTGGGGCCAAAGATTTTACCAGAACTCCCACATTAAAAGGATGTGTGGGTTTTGTTGAGGGTTTTGGATTCACATCAGCAATTTGTTCATAATGTTTAGTTGAAGTATCTATTAGAGCAGCAGGATATTCACCAATATGTACATCAAGATCAGTTATTCCTATCGCGGGTTTGCCTTTCCCCCATGGCATGGGAAAGGGTCTGCCAAATATAATTTTATGTGGTGACATGTGCACGTCTTTTCTTCTTGTCATTCTCATTTTAGCTAGAACAGCAGGTAATAGATCATCCTAGTTTCAAATTCAAATTTTATTTGTCACATACACAGTCATACACAGTACGATATGCAGTGAAATGCTTATACGACCGCCAGTGACCTTAAAAAGAAAATAAAAAACTATATATAGGGAATAAATATTAATAAAAGAAATAAAATACAAAGGAAAATAAATGTTACTAGTAAAATTAACAACTGTACAAATAAGGGCATGTAAAAATATCACAAAAATAGAATATAGGAATATGGGGGGAAAATATATATATAATTTTTTTTTAAATGTTTTAAAGTGGCATTGAAATGTCTTAAAGTGTCAGAGTGGCAAAGTGTCATGTCAATGGCAGGTAAACATGTATTGTATAAAGTGACATGTGCAATGGCTTCAGATATGTAAATATGTATTGCATGAATGTGTCCATGATTGTCCAGTCAGTGTCAATGTTTAAAAGACATTACTCCTGTGTGGTGTGATGTGATTGAGAGACCTTATCGCCTGCGGGAAGAAGCCCCTCCTCAGTCTCTCTGTGTTGGCCTTCAGGGAGCAGAATCGCTTCCCAGACCGCAACAGAGAAAACAGTCCATTGTTGTGAGGTCCTTCACAATCTTCCTGGCCTTGGTCCAGCACCGCTTGCTGTAGATCAAGTGCAGGTCAGGGAGCTCGGTGCGGATGATGCCCTCAGCTGATCGCACCACCCTCTGTAGAGCTCGTCTGTCCTGCATGGTGCTGTTTCCAAACCAGGTCGTAATGTTTCCCGTCAGGATGCTCTCTATGGTACAGGAGTAGAAATTCCTGAGCACCTTAGAGGGCAGTCTAAAGTCTCTCAAGCGTCTGAGGTGGTAGAGACGCTGCCGGGCCTTTTTTACCACGGTGTTGATGTGACAGGACCATGACAGGTCCTGCGTGATGTGAACACCGAGGTATCGGAAGCTGTCCACTCTCTCCACTGGGTTCTCATTAATAATGAGGGTCTGGTAGTTCCTCTCCTGCTTTGTACTAAAGTCCACTATCAGCTCCTTTGCGCCAGTTCTTTAGATTTACAATCTCCTCTAGGTAGGCCGACTCATCATTGTTGGTGATTAGGCCCACCACGACAGTGTCGTCAGCAAACTTGATGATGGCGGTGGAGTTGGTAGTGGCCACGCAGTCGTGGATGTACAAAGAGTACAGCAGGGGGCTCAAAACACAACCCTGGGGGGCTCCAGTGCTGAGAGTGAGTGAGGCTGAGACATGTCCGCCCATCCTTACTGCCTGTGGTCTGCCAGTCAGAAAATTGGAGATCCACTGACACATGGATGAGCTGAGTCCCAGTTGCTCCAGCTTGGTGGGAAGTGTGGAGGGAATTATGGTATTAAATGCAGAGCTGTAGTCGATGAAGAGCATTTTAACATAATTCCCTTTCCTAGTGACCAGGTGAGTAAGTGATGTGTGGAGGAGATGAAAGATTGATTGAGATTACTCCCCATGGTTTGAATTGCTTTAGTAAATTTTTCTTTCAATGTCCTATTTGTTCTTTTTACTATACCTGATGACTGTGTATGATAAAAAATGTAAAAATGCCAGGACAGTAAAAGATATTTACATCAATTCTGTGTTACCTATGATGTAAAAGGTGTTCCTTTATCTGAGTCAATAGCATGAGGCACGCCATAACGTGGTATTATTTCTTTCGCTAGGACTCGAGTCACCACGTTTGCATTTTCTCAAGCACATGGTAAAGCTTCCACTCACCTGGAAAACTTGTTGACAAAAAAACAGAAGATCTTTGAATGGGCCACATGCAGACATATGCATAAAATCAATTTGCCACTCTGCAAATGGGGAAGTAGGTAACGAAAGACTTACATGTTTACCTAAACCCTTTGTCACATTATTTTGAGCACTCACCAAGCATCTAGACATTAATTAATCAATTGTTCCAAGAATGTTGGCTATACAAAAGAGTTTGTTTTTATATCTTTCTTAACCCCACTTCACGAGGAACGGAAGACAGTAAGATGGCAGGCACAAACCCCCATCAAAAGCAACGTAGACACCCTGAGCTTGCCAAAAAGAGGGATCATTCAGCGTGGCTGAAGCTTGTAAAGACAATAAATCTAAATTGGGAATCAAAGAGCTAGCAAGAAAACATGTATTGATCAGTTTAGAATCAGAGTTAGAAAAGAAAATTTGGTTTTGGGCTGCTTTTTTACAATACAATTAGCTAGCAAATTACCCCGCACTTTCATAAAGTCACCAGAGGAATAAGCCTTAGTTTTTACAACAGCGAGAGTACTCACTGTTGTAAGGAGACGGCATGTGTCTATTAAATCCAGAACAAGAAAAAGTGTAATAAGAATCAGTGTATATAGTAACATCTTTTCCTTAAGAAAGAACACACGCATGGGTTAGAGCAAAAAGTTTAGCTGCCTGAGCAGACGAGAAAAGGAGAGAGTAAGCTTCAACGGTTATATCTGGCAGCGCACACACAGCATAACCACAGAGAAATTTCCCATCATATGGTTTTGAACAGGAACCATCTACAAACAAAATGTCACCAATTGTTAATGGGGTAGAAGACAGATCAGGACGTATATTAGTGGAGTGAACAATCCCTGAGCAGCAGTCATGATCTGTATCTACTAGCGTGTCGTCCTGCGCATTGATCAAGCGTGCCAGAGCATAACCGAGGGTGTCAAAAGAAGAGGTGGATTTTATCTCTAAGTTACTTGTTGAACAAAGAATAATCTCATACCCAGACCATCTCTGAGCTATCATGGTTGTGTTTGAAGGTTCTGTAGCACTTGTTTAACCTGATGTGAAGAATACAAAACTA
This sequence comes from Clarias gariepinus, assembly GCF_024256425.1. NCBI lineage: Eukaryota > Metazoa > Chordata > Actinopteri > Siluriformes > Clariidae > Clarias > Clarias gariepinus. Next base: position 21,821,602 of record NC_071106.1, read on the forward strand.
AAGGATAAGAGAAATGGTACAAGAGAGAACAAGAAATGGTACAAGAGAGAACAATCTTCTCAGCATCTTGTACCATCACCGCACAGGCTACCACTGTTGTGTTGTTGTTGTTGCACTTGCTGCAGCGGCTGTTGGGAAGGATTAGGAGAAAACACCTCATTAGCATCATGCCACTGACTAGCCACTAATGTGTATAACTGGTTATAAACATTTTGTTCATCACGACCCCTTCTATGTCTTCATGTTTCACTACTACAGCCCATGTGTCTGATTTAGGGTCTGATTTAGGGTCCAAGCATTTTACCGTTGTTATCTGCTCAGAGTGTGGAAATTTTTAAGTCATTACTTAAGACACACTTATATTCTTTGGCTTTTTATTGAGTTCAGTTTTTGAGACATTTTGACAACTTTTAAGGTATTGATTGATTGTGTGTGATTATGTTTTTTGGCATTGTAAAGCACTTTGGTCAACCATGGTTGTTTTTTCAATGTGTTATATAAATAAACTAAACTAAACTATCAATTTAGCTTCATCGTACCTATCTCCCAAAACCGATTGCAAAATAAAGCAATATTCCGCACCCATGAGCTGACAGTACCTAGAAGCCTTTATCAGCATATTAACAAAATGCAAAGGTTTGTTTTGAGAAGGGAGCATCTTAATAATGTCCATTAGCATGCTTTTGGATGGTGGAAGGATTTTTGGAAAACAAACGCAGTATTTAATTGTTGGGATTTCGGGCAAGACCTTTCATCCGGACCTCCATCGTTGAGTTATCACCATCCTCACCATCAATATCCTCGGGATCATCCAAAAGAGGGCTGTCAGGAGTTCGTCCTGACACACTCTTGGGAGTCTTTGCTTTTCCTGAGGAACACCCTTTTAGAGAGGCTCCACCCGCTTCCTCAGTGATTAAGCAGCTCACAGGTGAGCACGCATTTGTGGGTACAGAGGAGATGAGCACAGATGGGCAGCTAACGTAAGGATTAGTGGGGTTCAAATTAGGATAGATTTTCCCAATAATTGGTTGGTTAGATGCTCATGTTTCTATGTCAGCATGATATGGAAGAGGGATCCGAAATGTTGAGTGAACAGGCGGCTTGAATTTAGTTTCGGATGTGACCTTTGGAATCTCTTTTCTGTATTTTAGTTTATTTTATGTCTAAATATATATTCATCCCAAAGAGCTTTCATTTCTACTCATTTTTAATAACAAACCCATGTAGGGATAATTCCAACCTGAATCAGCCATACCCTCATATATCAGAGAGTAAGCAGAGGCTAGATTTTGCGCTTCCCCATCTCACGTTTTACTGACTGCGGTCTCTTACTTACACGCAATATTTTATACGCTGAACCTATACTGTTACCTCATACTTATTTAGAGGTAAAGACTGTGAGGTGGCGATTCTTTGTCACAGATGGGGCCTGTACGTTGAGTCTGTACTTTTGCTCCACTAGTGACCGTGAGATGATGCATACTGTGATGTCATACACTGATCGTGTCACAGTTGTTCCTTGTCGAATGACTTTAGCTCCACTATTTCACTTACAGTGGGGCAAAAATATATTTAGTCAGCCACCAATTGTGCAAGTTCTCTCACTTAAAAATATGAGAGAGGCCTGTAATTTTCATCATAGGTATACCTCAACAATGACCATACCTAACTGTTATCTTTCCTCTTTTGCTCTCCCCTCTTCTGTTCTCTTTGCCCCTTTCTCCCTTCCCTCTTTCTCTCTCTCTTCCCTCACTCTGTCGAGCTACACATTTCGTCATTTGATCTGCCAGTCTCCCTCTGTCTCCCCCCTTTCATTCTTTTTCTCTCTCTGTCGAGCTACACATGTCGTTCCTGATCTGCCAGTGATCCAGACTCCATCTGCCCTCCGGACCTGTCTGACCCATCCTGGTGCCCCACTTCTGGTTGGAGATCTCGTCACATGGATGCCCCGTGTGTCTCTTTGGAATGCGCCTGGTGTCTGGAGATGGTTTCACTTTACCATAAAGACGGTTCTGGCCTTGACTAGTGTTGATAGCGGTTTCTCTGAGGAATTGACTTGGCTGCGGTTGCTCGATAGTTCAAGATTGCAATCGTCTTCAATAACTACCTGGACTCCATATTTACATCAATTAACATTAACTTTTACTGCCTGAACTGCCTGCCACCTAACACACTATGAATCCATATCAATTCCTGCATTCTGTTTTACCCAAATGAGGATGGGTTTCCTGTTGAGTCTGGTTCCTCTCAGGGTTTCATCCTATTTCCATCTCAGGGAGTTTTTCCTTGCCAAATCTACATCGCCCTGTGTGAAAAAGTGATTGCCCCCCTTGTTAAAAAATAAATTAACTGTGGTTTATCACACCTGAGTTCAATTTCTGTAGTCACCCCCAGGCCTGATTACTGCCACACCTGTTTCAATCAAGAAATCACTTAAATAGGAGCTACCTGACACATAGAAGTAGACCAAAAGCACCTCAAAAGCTAGACATCAGGCCAAGATCCAAAGAAATTCAGGAACAAATAAGAACAAAAGTAATTGAGATCTATCAGTCTGGTAAAGGTTATTAAGCCATTTCTAAAGCTTTGGGACTCCAGCGAACCACAGTGAGAGCCATTATCCACAAATGGCAAAAACATGGAACAGTGGTGAACCTTCCCAGGAGTGGCCGGCCGACCAAAATTACCCCAAGAGCGCAGAGACAATTCATCCGAAAGGCCACAAGAGACCCCAGGACAACATCTAACGAACTGCAGGCCTCACTTGCCTCAATTAAGGTCAGTGTTCACGACTCCACCATAAGAAAGAGACTGGGCAAAAACGGCCTGCATGGCAGATTTCCAAGGCGCAAACCACTTTTAAGCAAAAAGAACATTAAGGCTCGTCTCAATTTTGCTAAAAAACATCTCAATGATTGCCAAGACTTTTGGGGAAAATACCTTGTGGACCGACGAGACAAAAGTTGAACTTTTTGGAAAGTGCGTGTCCCGTTACATCTGGCGTAAAAGTAACACAGCATTTTAGAAAAAGAACATCATACCAACGGTAAAATATGGTGGTGGTAGTGTGATGGTCTGGGGTTGTTTTGCTGCTTCAGGACCTGGAAGGCTTGCTATGATAGATGGAACCATGAATTCTACTGTCTACCAAAAAATCCTGAAGGAGAATGTCCGGCCATCTGTTCGTCAACTCAAGCTGAAGCGATCTTGGGTGCTGCAGCAGGACAATGACCCAAAACACACCAGCAAATCCACCTCTGAATGGCTGAAGAAAAACAAAATGAAGACTTTGGAGTGGCCTAGTCTGTCCTCACCTGAATCCTATTGAAATGTTGTGGCATGACCTTAAAAAGGTGGTTCATGCTAGAAAACCCTCAAATAAAGCTGAATTACAACAATTTTGTCTCAATCCTTTACCATAAACCTAAAAATTATAGACCCTTCTTTTCTTTGTAAGTGGGCAACTTAGAAAATCTGCAGGAGATCAAATATTTATTTCCCCCACTGTATTCATTGCCTTTTCTTTCAGCTCAAATTGCTGAAATTACTGCTCTTACTCGTGCATGTCTCCTATTTAAAATCAACCTGTTACTATTCTTAAGGAAAGATTTGGGCTTTACAAGGTTTTAAATTTATGAAAATCCTATTATACATACTAATCTTGTAACTGATCTTTTACAGGCTGTCACAATTGACTATAGTAAAGGTCAAAGGTCATCAATCTGGTTTCTCTGAGGAGGTTTTGGGTAATGCTTTAGCTGTCGAAGTTGCTAAGTGGGCCTTTAAAAAAGCCCCTTTGTCCCAACAGGTTTGTAGGGATACCTTATTCTCTTTGAGTTTTTTTTTTTATCTGACATTGTCATAGCCTTCTTGCAAAGCTTCTTCACCTGAGGATCTGCATTTATGGTCTATCCGTAAAATGTTCGACTGTCCCCAATATGCTAATTCCTGATGAGGCCGGCCACATAGATCTTCCAGTCTTTGTCCTTCCATTATTAGTGCACTATTTTTATGGTGTTTTACATGCTTACATTTGTGGGGTAATTCTTGCAATATCAAACAGGCTACATTTGTTTTATTAGATTCATGTTTGAAATGTGCTCATGCAAATACACAAGGACAACACGTTAAACATGATGCCTTGCCAATGCCTATTGCACTATTTCAATGTTTACAAATTTATTTTACACACATGCCACCTGTCAGAAATCTTAAATACATGCTTGTAATTGTGAACAAATTCTAAATGGGTAAAAGCATTTTCATGCTTAAAAGAATATGCAACAATAGTAGTTAAAATTCTGGCAGAATAAATTATTCCTAGATATTGGTATTCCAGCATCTATTGACAGTGACAATTCATTGATCACTCAGGTTTGCTGACGGTGAGGTGATTGTTTGCTTTACATCTCAGGAAGCCCTGTTTCCTTCTGGCTCTCCCTTTTAGTTATGCTGTCATAGTTAGTCCTGCTGGAGTCCCTGCTTGCACTCTACAATTAATATACATTCACATTATACATTGTGTGACTGTGACCATACCTAACTGCCATCTCTCCTCTTCTTATCTTTCTCCCCATCTTTCTCTTTTCTCTCTCCCCCTGTCTCCCCCCTTTCATTCTTTCTCTCTCTCTGTCGAGCTACACATGTCGTTCCTGATCTGCCAGTGATCCAGACTCCCTCTGCCCTCCGGACCTGTCTGACCCATCCTGGTGCCCCACTTCTGGTTGGAGATCTCGTCACATGGATGCCCCGTGTGTCTCTTTGGGATGCGGTTGGTGTCTGGGGATGATTCTCTCTACCTAGAAGATGGTTCTGGCCTCGACTGGTGTTGGCAAATTTTTCTCTGGGGGCTTAACAGTCTGATAGTTCAGGACTGGAACTTCCTACAAGTCTACCTGAGTCTTCAATAACTACCTGGACTCCATATTAACATCAATTAACATCAGCTATTATAGCTGAACTGCCTGCCACCTAACATACTGTATAAATGCAGATTATTTACTGCTTTCTGTTTCACCCAAATGAGGATAGGTTTCCTATTGAGTCTGGTTCCTCTCAAGGTTTCTTCCTATTACCATCTCACAAAGTTTTTCCTTGCCACTGTCGCCCTCGGCTTGCTCACCAGGGACAAACTGACCATTTTGATTCATACACATTCACATTTCATTCAAACTTAAATAATTATTTTGCTTTTGTAAAGCTGCTTTGCGGCAATGATAATTGCTAAAAGCGCTATACAAATAAAACTGAATTGAATTGAATTGAATAATGGCACTCCCTTTATTTCCAAGGTTGTGTAAATTCTTAAGCATCGACTGGAAATTTCACACCCCCTACCATAAGTTTTGGTGTGGTAAAAAGGACAATTGACCAAAGCCATGATGAAGACAGGTAAGAACTGGGTTGACCTGTTACCATCTGTGCTATGTGAAATTAGAATAACACCAAATTCTACAACCAAACTCTCACCCTTTGAGATTATAATGGGGCGACTACTTCCCACAGCCTGAGTTAAAGGTGTTTCTTCTACAGGTGATCCGGACATGATTGTCTGTGAATTATACACAAGCACTCTTTGAAAAACTGAATAGCATTCATGGTCTCTGCTTCTCTCCCTCTGCACACAGGCGAGCCTACTCACTCTTTCATCCCAGGTGATACAGTGCTGGTAAAATGTTTAAATCCCAGGAATGTGGGGAAGGCTATCGATAGTACACCCACAACTATAATTGCAGTGACTCGCACAGCTGTTCTCAGAGACTCACGGCCACAGTGGATTAATGCCAGCTGCGTGAAGAAAGCACCACAGACAACTTTGACGGCCTGAAATAATCGAGCACTACCTCGCAAGATTTCCTAGTGATTTCCTAGGGGCTAGTGAAGAAACACACATCCTTAAGACACACATTCTAAAAGCATTGTGGCTTGTCAATATTTTAACATTTTTAAGATTTTCTTTTCTTTTCTTTTTTGCAGTCTTTGAATCAAACAGCGATGAATTTGATGGACACTATTCATATTATCCTGCTGTTTAATCTGATGTCAATTTTGGAGATGGCCTCTCTGATCTCCCCAGGCAACTCTCTTATTCGCTTTCTCTGGTTCATGTTCAGTGTGGTACACACCATGATGCCAAACAGCAGAGTGACTATTTTTTTTACCAATTATTAATTAATTTCAGCAATTATTTGCTTAATTGACATCTGTAAAGTAAATTACAGGACATACTTTAGTTTAACATGTCACTATGGTCAAATTATTTTAATACTTTTCTAGGGATATCAATTAATTTATCCAGATCATTTTATTAGTTTTTAATTATTTATTTATTTATTTATTTATATTATTATTATTATTATTATTATGCTGAATTGTGATTCAGAAGCAATGTCTGATATTCATTTAATGTTTAATTTAATTAGGATTTATCATAACTTCTGTCAGTTTCAAGTTATTTCAGCGATAATTGTGGGTTTTTCTATCTTTAATATCAGGGTACCAACAAATGTATGCATGTCTATAGGAGAAAAAAATGGCCCTGTGTGGTAAGTAATGAATAAATACATACAGCACAGATGGAGTCTCCATGGTCCCTCAACCTCAGATGGCGCAAATGTTTGTCAGAATATGGGTCAGCCTTCCTCCCATATTCTCTCCACACCAAAACGCAGGTGTCATCTTAATAAGTTGGTCAAAGATCAGCAAGTTAAAGGTGAAGGCCAGGGAAAGAGGTCAGCTTGCTGATCAGACTGTGCTGAGACCTGATCTCTGTGAGTCTGTTGCAACACAGCCCCAAGGTCATCCATTAGAGCTCCTGTGCTGGTGCTGCTAAAGTACCCCACAATAAATCTGTGGCTATCCCTCTTCACCCTTAACCCTACGATTCAAATAGCAATTCTCCTAGGGAAGCGATGAAGTCCTTAAGGGGATGCATACTGCATTATTTACACATCACTGAAAGTTGTTCTGTTTTTTCTAATCTATTCCATGTAGCTACTTTTTAGGATTTGTGATTTACTTGAATGAGGAAAAGTATTTTGGACTGTCAAAGTGTCTCTTTTTATTATTTTTTTTATTTAATTACATTAAGTTTAATATTTAATTCAAATAAATTTTGTACTATTTATTGCTATTGTGCAATTTATTCTATTGTGGTAATGGCATTTGATAATGCTTAAGTTTAAAGTGCTTAAATTGTGGTGTACAATCGTGGTGGACAGATTTATTGACCAAAAACAAAATTTAACAAGTAAATCAATAATGAGGTGTCATATTTAACGCCCTTCAGCTTTGATATTCATATTAGGGAAATATCTAAAATTATCAAGACAAATGTAAACAAATACTATAATACACATCAGGCAAAAACACCAGTCTTTAAAACCAGATTAAATTTGTTTTAATAAATAATGATGCAGGTGGTAATCCAAATATATCAGATCAACTCATAGAATATTTTACTCCACTTCAAAAAACTGAACTTTGTTCACTAGTCTCCGCTGCAAAATCACCAAATTGTATATTAGATCTTGTACCTACACATTTTCTCAAACAATACCAGAAACAACTGAGTCCCTATCAAAATAGTTCCCTCTTTTCTCAGCAGTGGGTATGTACCAAAATCTGTTACTTTAGCAGTCTTTATTAAACCTTTAATTAAGAAGCCTGACCTTGGCCCTTGTCAGCTGTTTAACCATAGGCCAATATCAACATAGCACAGCAGCATATCTACAAAGGACTAAAATATATGGTAAGTCTGGACTTAGGGGTCATCATAGCACAGCGCTGTTTAAAGTTGTAAATTACCTCCTACTGGCCTTTGATCAGGGTTGAATCTCTTTGCTTGTGTTACTTGACACAATAGATTATAGTATTCTTCTTCATATATTAGAAAATGAGTATGAATTAAGGGAACATCCCTTTCCTGACTCAGATCTTATCAGTTTATACAGTAGATATAAATGGTGACTATTCTGCATGTTCTAAAGTGAAGTTTGGTGTTCGACAAGGTGCAGTTTTAGGCTCATTGCTGTTTCCTCTTTACATGCTTCCTCTATGAACATAGTATTAGTTTCCACTGTTGTGCTGATAATAGTTAGATGTCTCAGCAAAGCCATATGAAAGGCACCAGCTAGTAAGTTAAGGAATGTGTGAAGGACATTGACACTAGATGCTAATTAACTTCCCTTTTCCTTAATCCCAACAAGACAGAAGTATGGACACTAGGACCATGTAAGATAAGATGTACCTTTAGTCGTCCAACATTAGGGCAATTTCTATGTTAAAGCAGCAAGAACGATATGCAAAAGTAAGGCAAAATATCGATTGTGGGATGTATTAGGGATGGACAAGTAAGTACATAATTGTGACTTTTATTGGTCCGGGTTTGCCCTGCTACCAGTCTCCATTGAGGAACGTGTAGATGACATCATACAAATATCTGGGTCTGCAACAAATTGGACTGGAGGGTAAACAGTGACTATCTGTACAAAAAAAGGTCAGAGCCATTTAGTGTATCTTACCAATTCTGCTTATCCCGTGGCCACCGATGATAACACAAAATCTGGTACTTATCGATCATGAGCAAGGTAACGTAAGATCTGGGCAAATATTTAAACTTCAATAAAATTTTGTTTCTTTATATAAACTGATGTCTTGGTTGTGTATTTTGAACTAATTTACAATACGTGAAACTACACTACTTAAAGACACACACACATACAAACAGTTTGGAGGGTAAAAATTAATGGAGTTCTTCTAGTACTGTTAACTAGACCTGAGCAGAGTTTTGGGTTTAATCTTACTGAAGGTATAAAGCTTTGTCCGTTTACTTGCATTACATTCTCATTCTGTGGTTCCCCTCCAGCGAAGGAAATCATGGCGTTGCTGATTGGTTGGTGCACTGTTGTTGAGATGATGTCTTTTGGGGAAGCCTTTTGGTAATGCACTGGTTGCTTGGTTACCGATGGCGGTGCTTTAGAATTTCTTTTGAGGGTTTCATCGTTTCAGGAATTTGGAGTACTGGCATGAAGTCTCGTTGAGAGTTCTTCAAGAGCAGATGACCCAGTTGCTTGGTGATGTGACAGCGAAAAGATGAAGGTGAAGAGCACCTGCAAGGGCCGAAGCACGGTCGGTAAAAGAGTGGACGAGCTTGCTTCCTTCAGAAGACATGACATTCAGACATTAAAGGCTGCTTGGACCGGGGTTTTGACCCTTTAAAGTGGGTCCGTCCCACGGGTGATTGGTCCAACCGGATATGGTTGTGGGGCTTTGCCACGCCTCATGTGGTTCCCTCTTTTGTGCATACATTAACTCGGTGTTTCGGCTGTCATGTGGGGCCCATTCTGTTGAAGTTTTTTAATATCATTATAAAGTATATTCGCATGAGCTCTGTTCATGCTACCAATTTTCCGTGTACACCAATGTTCCCTTTCAAAAGCTTTATTTGATGCTGCGTGAAAGCACTATGGGGAACGCTCTTTGCGCGAGCGGTTGTTGAAGCATGTGTGTCAAACACGCCAATATATAACCTCGGTCAGATGACGTCATTTGATTAGGTGCATCTGGAGGTTATAAATAGGCATGAACTGGAAACATCCTCTGCTTTTTTTGTCTTCAAGGACTGCATTGTTGTGTGCGTGTGTGCAAGCACTTTAAAGCAAAAAGATAGCGAAAATAAGAAAGATAGAAATAAAATAGAAAGTGTTTTATTACTCACCAAAAAGATGGCAGAGTTAGACACAAGTGCCATCCCTCCGTGTAAAAGAATATCTTGCTTAGAACGATTTCCACGATTTCTGTTTTCGGTGTTTGGGGGAAGAGCATGCTTTTCTTAGGCTTGAGGGAGCATGTGAGCATTATTAATCATGTATTTGTAACACAGTAAAAATAGCTGTAATGTACTTAAAATATATACTTAAATTGTATTAATTACTGTCAGGTATATACGTAACTACAGGCATATACTTTAAGTGTACTAAGTATACTTGAAGTTGTTCCACTTTAGCACACAAAAGTATACTTAATACACTTCAAATTGTACTTTTGTACAATTTAATTACAACTTAAATACACTTAGTACAAAATTAGTTGTTCCAAAATAGCAAACTTCAAGTATACTAGTCATTAGTCTCGCTGCAAGTACATTTAAGTATGCTTTGGCATGCTAGGATTTAATATACTTAGTATACTTTTTTTTACTAGGGTATGTGTGAGAAAAATGTGTCTAGATAATAATTAGATGAATGAATGATGAATGAAATGTCTCTGATGAGCAAGCCAAGGGTGACGGCGATGGTGGCAAGGAAAAACTCCCTGAGATGGCAGTAGGAAGAAACCTTGAGAGGAACCAGACTCAATCAGGGAACCCATCCTCATCTGGGTGATAACAGATAGAAATAACATCATGTGTGTTGTGCAGGTGAAAGTTCAATATAACAGAAGTTGTGTAGATTAACATGAAGTCCAGTTCAGCACAGGGAGTCAGTAGGTGCAGAGGGCAGATGGGGTCTGGGTCACTGGAAGCACAGGAGCAGGATGTGTAGCTCCAGCCATCATAAAGCAGAATCCAGCTGAAGCTGGTCCTTTTCTGGATGCCTCAGAAACCTCGCAGGGTTGGCCTTTGTCTACTAAAGCTGGCACAATCTCCAGATGCCTTGGGATGGGTAGAAAAATACAGAAAAGATGGAGAGAATTAGCGTAGTTGCCATTCAGGATAGGTGTACTGGAGTATGAGGTTATGGGATGAGTTACGCGTATGCCAGATTAAAGAGATGCGTCTTGAGTCTACTTTTAAACTGGGAAACCGTGTCTTCTCCCCGCACACGGTTCTTCTTCCCTCTGGAAGACTATTCCAAAGTTTTGGAGCTAAATATGAAAATGCCCTGCCCCCTTTTGTAGATTTTAAAATTCTGGGAATTACAAGAAGTCCGGAGTTTTGTGATCTTAAGGAACGTGGTGGATTATAGCGTATCAGAAGACTGGTTAGGTATGTGGGAGCTAAACCATTTAAAGCCTTGTATGTAAGTAGTACTATTTTGTAATTAATTCTAAACTGAACAGGTAGCCAGTGCAGGGATGATAATATAGGTGTTATATGATCATATTTTCTGGATCTAGTGAGAACCCTGGCGGCTGCATTTTGGACTAACTGTAGCTTGTTTATTGAGGATGCAGGACAACCACCTAGTGATGCATTACAATAGTCCAGTCTGGAGGTCATGAATGCATGAACTAGCTTTTCTGCATCAGATACGGACAGGATACTCTTAAGTTTGGCAATATTTCTAAAATGGAAAAAGGCTGTTTTTGTGATATTGGAAATAAGATTTTCAAAAGACAAGTTACTGTCTAATATTACGCCCAGGTCTTTTACTGTTGAGCTGGTAGTAACAGTACATCCTTCTAAACGCAGGCTTAATTGTGAAAGCTGTTGTGTGCTGGTTTTTGGGCCGATGAGTAATATCTCTGTCTTATCTTCTTCTTCTTCGTCTTTCGGCTGTTCCCTTTCAGGGGTCACCACAGCGAATCATTTGCCTCCATCTAACCCTCTCCTCTGCATCCTCTTCTCTCACACCAACTAACTTCATGTCCTCTCTCTCACTGCATCCATAAATCTCCTCTTTGGTCTTCCTCTGGACCTCCTGCCTGGCAGTTCCAAACTTAGCATCCTTCTACCGATATATTCACCATCTCTCCTCTGAACATGTCCAAACCACCTCAATCTGGCCTCTCTGACTTTATCTCCAAAACATCTAACGTGGGTTGTCCCTCTGATGAACTCATTCTTGATCCTATCCATTCTTGTTACTTCCAAAGAGAACCTCAACATCTTCAGCTCTGCTACCTCCAACTCTGCCTCCTGTCTTTTCTTCAGCGCCACTGTCTCTAAGCCGTAGAGCATTGCTGGTCTCACCACTGTCCTGTACACCTTTCCTTTCATTCTCGCTGATACTCTTTTATCGCACAACACACCTGACACTTTTCTCCACCCATTCCAATCTGCCTGTACCCGCCTCTTCACCTCCTTTGAACACTCTCCATTGCTCTGGACCGTTGACCCTAAGTACTTAAAATCCTGCACCTTCTTTACCTCTGCTCCCTGTAGCCTCACCGATCCTCCTGTGTCCCTCTCATTTACACAGATGTATTCCGTCTTGCTGCGACTAACCTTCATTCCTCTGCTTTCCAGAGCATACCTCCACCTCTCCAAATTTTCCTCCACCTGTTCCCTGCTCTCGCTACATAGCACAATGTCATCTGCAAACATCATAGTCCATGGGGACTCCTGTCTTACCTCATCTGTCATCCTGTTTAATCACTCTAACCTGCTGTACATCCTTCCCATCTCTATCTTTCTTCCTTGCCAACCTGTACAGATCCACCTCTCCCTCCTTACTGTCTAGCCTAGCATACAAGTCCTCATATGCTCTTTGTTTGGCCTTTGCCACCTCTACTTTCACCTTACTCTGCATCTCCCTATACTCCTGTCCCTGTCTGAGTGCTTCTGCCTCCACTCTTATATGTCACCCTATGTTCCTGCCTCTTCTGGAAGAAAGTATTTACTACTGCCATTTCCATCCTCTTTGCAAAGTTCACCACCATCTGTCCTTCTACATTCCTGTCCTGAACACCAAACCTGCCCATCACATTTTCATCACCTCTGTTCCCTTCCCCAACATGTCCATTGAAGTCTGCACCAATCACCACTCTCTCGCCTCTAGGGATGCTCTGCATCACATCATCTAACTCACTCCATAATTTCTCCTCTTTTAACTCACATCCTACCTGTGGGGCATAACCACTAACAACATTGAACATTATCCCTTCAATTTCTAGCTTCAGACTCATTACCCTATCTGATACTCTCTTCACCTCTAGAACATTGCTTACAAACTCCTCTTTTAGAATAACTCCTACTCCATTTCTTTTCCTATCCACACCATGGTAAAACAATTTGAACCCTGATCCTAAGCTTCTAGCCTTGCTACCTTGCCACCTGGTCTCCTGGACACACAGTATATCCACCTTCCTTCTCTGCATCATATCAACTAACTCCTTCCTTTCCCTGTCATGGTCCCAACATTCAAAGTCCCTACTATCACTTCTAAACTCTTGCCTTTCCTCTTCTCTCTCTGCTTTCGAACACGCCTTCCTCCTCTCCTTCTTCGACCAACAGTAGCCCAATTTCCACCAGCACCCTGTAGGTCAACAACACCAGTGGCGGTCTTTGTTAACCCGGGCCACAACCGATCCGGTATGGGATTTATATTCGTGATTCGCATAATTGATTTGGCAAATGTTTTACGTTGGATGCCCTTCCTGACACAACCCCTTTGCATCTGGTTTTGTTAAAATATATAATTGGGTATCATCAGCATAACAATGGAAACTACTCCCATGCCTTCTAATGATGTTTCCCAAAGGAAAGCATGTATATTGAGAACAGCAGAGGTCCTAAAACTGACCCTTGTGGGGTCATATTTCACTGACATTACATCAGACGGTACTCCATTTAGATCTACAAAATGGTATCGATCAGACAGGTATGATCTAAACCATTTTAATGCCTGCCCCTGAATACCTATATGATTTTGTAGGCGATCTATGAGAATATTATGATCTATGGTGTCGAATGCAGCACTAAGTTTAAGTAAGACTAGTATTGAGATGCAGCCTTGGTCTGAAGCTAAAACATGTCGTTTGCAATCTTAACTAGTGCAGTTTCTGTACTAAGATGGGGCCTGAAACCTGACTGAAATTCTTCTAGGATGTTGTTTTCCTGCAAAAATGTGCATATTTGAGCTGATACTACTTTTTCTAATATTGTTGATATGAACGGAAGGTTTAAAATCGGTCTGTAATTTGTTATTTCATTCGTGTCCAAATTAGATTTTTTAAGAAGTGGCTTAATAACTGCCAACTTGAAAGGTTAAGGGTAAGGGTAATAATGTTTAGAAGTGGCTCTCCAACCGTAAGCATCACTTTTAAAAATCTGGTTGGTATTGGGTCTAACAGCCACGTTGTTGATTTAGCTGAGGTGATAAGTTTATACAGCTCTTCCTGTCCTATACCTGTAAAGCACTGAAAATCTAAATGTAAAGCTATAGGCTGAACTTGATCATGAGATACTATTAGAGGTTGAACCTCCGTTATTTTCTTCCTGATACTATTGATTTTTTCATTAAAGAAGTCCATAAAGTCTTCACTTCTAAACTGAGATGGGATACTCTCTGCGGGCATCTTAGGTTTGGTTAGGCGAGCCAATGTACTAAATAAGAACCTGGGATTGTTTTGGTTTCTTGCTATCAGTTGGCTAAGATGCTCGGTCCTAGCAGTTTTTAGGGCCTGTCTATAGCTGTACATACTGTCTTTATACGCAATTTGAAAAACTTCTAATTTAGTTTTCCTCCATTTTCGCTCGAGGTTACGGGTTGCTCTCTTTAGGGCGCGAGTATGACTATTGTACCACGGTGCAAGCGTTTTATCTCTGACTTTTTTTAATCTGACGGGAGCAACAGTGTCTAATGTACTGGTAAAAATAGTGCCCATGCTGGTAGTTACCTCATCTAGATCGTCTGCATTTAGGGGTCTAATAAGAATTTGGGACAGATCTGGCAGATTACTTGTGAATCTGTCTTTAGTAGTTGGACTCATATTTCTAACAAATTGATAACGTGGGGAGACACAGCTAATCTGTTTTACGGGTAGAGTATATATCAGGAGGTGATGATCTGTGATATCATCACTTTGAGGTAAGATCTCTATATTAGAGACATCTATACCATGGGATATAATTAAATCTAGCATATTATTAAAGCGGTGAGTTGCTCCATTTATATTTTGTTTAACCCCAAAGGAATTTAGTAAATCCATAAATGCGAGTGCTAAAGCGTCGTTAGCATCATCTACATGAATGTTAAAGTCTCCTACTATTAACACTTTGTCAAAGTTAACCAGTAGGTCTGATAGCAGATGTCCAAATTCTTTAAAAAAAATCGACATATGACCCCGGGGGTCTGTACACGGTGGCCAGAATAAAATATAGCGCGGGTTTATTATGTATTTTACTGAGTGCAACATTAATGATGAGCACTTCAAATGAGTTAAACCTGGGCCTTATTTTCTGAGTAACAGTGAGTACATCATTGTAGATAGTGGCGACACCACCACCACGACCAGTTAGACGGGGCTCGTGCTTATAGCTCGTGCTAAATATCCTGACGGAGTAGACTCATTCAGACCAATAAATTAATTTGCTTAAGCCAGGTTTCGGTGAGGCAGAGTGCATCAAGGCAATAATCCGAGATCATTTCATTAACAATAAGTGCTTTAGGCGCAAGGGATCTAATGTTGAGAAGTCCAAACTTTAGAGGTGGATTTTGATGATTTATTTGGCCTTTTTCTGGTTTTATGGTTATCAGATTGTTTCGGGCAGATTTAACAAATTTATTCTTTTTTCTCACTATTCGGGGAACAGACACAATTTCTATAGGATAAGCAATGTGTGTGCGTCTATCAGTATAGTGAGTTGTGATGTGGCTAATGTGATTGGAATCTACGGTATGACTTACCGCCAGTCAGATGGTTCGTAATGTCCTTAGACAGAGATGTTGTCTGAAAGGACCACTGCTCCAGCTCTGCTAGGGTGCAGGTCATCGGTGTGGTAAAGCCTAGGATGCTCTCAGAAAACATTCCAGTTATCAACAAAGGGTAATCTCCAAGATTGTAACCATTCATTAAAGGCAAATAATCTACTGAACCTCCCGATTCCTCGCTGAAATGTTGGAAGTGGTCCAGATACGACGATCTTTGTTGTGGGTGATGTGCTGTGGACCTTCTCAACCAGGCTCCTGAAGTCCTTCTGTAGGATCTCCGTCTGCCTCAGCCTGATATTGTTCGTGCCAGCATGAAGAACCACAGCTCGAATGTTTTTCCTCAGGGCCGCAGGCACGTGTGCAGCAACATCAAGAACACGTGCACCAGGTAAACAGCGAGTGTACGCCTTACCTTTAGCCGTGGTAGCACGCCCGTGCTGGACGATGGAGCCTCCAATGACCAACGCGTCGTGTGCCGTCTCACGGAGAGGAGCGAAGCGGTTTCGGGTCGAGATCTTAAAGACTAGTGGTGGCGGAGGAGGAGAGGTCCTCGCCTGGGGCGCACGTCTTCCGCTGCTGCAGTATCCAGGCCTTGTGGTATCCCGGCGCCGTGGTGAAGGAAACCTGGGCGGGCTGCGTCCTTGGTGCGTTGGACCAGGGCAGAGAAGCATGCGGGGTAGAGGTTGTAGGAGAATTCTCATGCCGAGAATTTCCCTGGGACAGGTGAGCGTCGGTCCGCGACGATTCCAGTGTGGCTTTCCACTGCTGTGGCTGGGCCAGCTTCACCTGTAGGTCGCGGCTCAGCTTCTCCACGGCCTCCATCTCCAAGTCCACCGAGTGCAGCTCACCTGTATCCTCACCTGCACACAGACGCAGAGACACAACTGACATGGTGTCTAAAAATAGAAATAACCGGTGTGAAAGAGCGTAAACAAACTTGTGATAGCCGGGCTAACGATGCTAATAGAAAGCCGGCTAGAAGCGGTGTGCTGCAAAACAATTAAAACTTATACGATATAAACTTATACAAAAACGATATAACACGCGTTTCAAGTGAATATATTATAAGATAGTATGAAATACTTATCTGTTATATGTTTACTCTTCGTAAGGGGACGAAAAAGTTGAAAAATTGGTCAGTCTGGGGAAGCTTGGAAAAAAGCAGCGTCTCTTTAAGCACAGTTGCCTTCACGAGCTCCTTTCTAGCAGGTTAAAATGTGGTTTTTATGATGATGAAAACCACGCTGTGTAGCCTGCTGGAGTCGGATGTAGTCCAGTTTAATGTCCAGGGAGCAGACGTTGGATAAGATGATGGACGGAAGTGCCGGCCGGCTAGGGTTTGTTTTTAGCCTAGCACAGACTCCCGCCTGCTTGCCACGCTTCCGCTTCCTCGCGCATCACTCCCAATGTCCCCTTCTTCGGCCGCCGGCATCAGGCAACGCCGAGGCTTTGAGGCCTGGTTTACGCAGCAAGGTGAGGTCGTGTAGCTTTTCCCGCAGCTCATTGTGGATGTCGTTACCCGGGTTATTTAGGTAGAAAAGTATCTGGCTGTTGTATGTACGGACACCACTTGCGACGATATCCATACCAGAGTAAATGCGCTACACACAAAATGTAAACAATGTAGCACCATTTTGGCTCCAGAGCGACTGCTGCGTGCGACTGCTGCGTGCTACTGCTGCGCCGCCATCTTGGATCTCTAATCTGATATCCAATCTATATTCAGAATAGAACATTAAAATAACAAAAAAAAATACACTTCTATCTTTGGTATAATATGGTTATAGTATAATATATTGCGGCTGTGTAATGCATCCTTTACTCTGCATTCCAGACTTTTTAGTTGAAGTTGTTAATGTTTATTTTATTCATTTATTTTTGTCTTCAATGCTATAACTACACAAAGCAGTGTCTTCCCACCTGGAAGTTTTTTCAGCATACTGTATATCAGATTGATGGACATAAGTCCTCATCTGTTACATTTTTGGTGAGAACAGTTTTTTCAGCACACACCTATTCAATAATATTAATATTAATATTAATATTAATGTTGATAATAATGAGTTTGATCCCGCTTAATAATTCTCCACTTTAATTTCCTACATAGTCTAATCAGCGCTTAGGAATTTTGTTGTACTAAATAATATTTATGCAGTATAATCAAGGCCTCTTATTTCTCTTTACTTTAGGTTGTTGTTCTTTCAGTGTTACTGTGTGTGCTTTGCAATGTCAGACAGCATTCAAATGCAAATTATTCACCCTCCCCAGGTGTGAATCAGCTGTTCTCACCTATACACTCAGAGAAACTAAAATGCACCCCTCCCTACTTTGCATGGTTTCAGCAAACTGGGGAGGATCTTGGATCTTGCTTCAGGCCTCTCTTTAAATTTGTGTAAATTAAAAATCTTCTGAATTCTACATTCTAAAATTGACGTTCTCACAGTTTTTAATCCCAAAACAGGGTTACAGGAACAGGGTTAGAGCAAAGTAACCCGAGATGTTCCCTTTCAAAGGCTACACTCGATGCTGCGTGAAAACACTATGGGAACGAGAATTCCAATGCCGCCGCACTGCAAGTGTCTGGACCCCAAGGTTGTGTAGCGTGTGCGCATAAGGCCGAGGAGGTCTCGGAACCATCTCTGAGAGGCTGACTCAAGGACCCGTATGTAACAAATGTGTGCGGTCACACACTTGCTGCGGGGGAATACCTATTGCCAGCACAATAGATGAGGCGATCTTCTTGGTTGAATAAGCCCTAATTCCAAGAGGCGAAGTGAGCCCACGCGTGCCTCATAGGAGAGGGCAATAGCATCGCTCACCCAGTGTGACAGGGTCTGTGTAGTGGCGCCCCCCCCCTGGTTGCGGCTCCCATAGCATATAAAAAGCTGCTCTGACTTACACCACTGGCTGGTGCGGTGGATGTAAATCTGAAGAGCACATACTGGACACAGTAAGTGAAGTTTCTCCTGCTCCGGAGCTGTAAAAGGCGGAGGACAGAAGGCTTTAAGAATAACAGGGTGCATGACTGAGAATGGAACTTTCGGAAGATAGTTCGGTTGAGGATGCAAAATGGCCCTGACTAGCCCAGGCAAGGCGTGCAGATCTCCAATCTTTTTCAGAGAGGTAATGGCCATCAGAAAAACCATCTTAAGGGTCAGAAACATGACTGGCGCTGACTGTAGTGGTTTGAAAGGGCTGTCAATTAGACCTTTGAGCACGATAGGGAAATTCCATGAAGGGACAGTGGCTCTAGTGGGTGGCCTCATCCGTTTAGCTCCACAAATAAAACGGGCAACAAAAGGGTGCTTTCCCACAGTAACCCCATCAATCAGAACGTGGCAGGCTGAAATAGCGGCTATGTATGTCCTGAGAGTACTAGGACACAAGCCCAAGGACAACTTTTTCTGCAGAAACTTCAGCACTGAAACAATTCGGCTGTCACGTTTCCTACCTCGGTGTCTTTGTTTGGGAGGCATAATCGCAGGAGGCGAGCTGGCGTTTCAACACAGGTTTTTATTGATAAAATAAACACCGACAGAAATCATATAAAGGGCAACAAAAGCTAGACGCCTGACTGAACTTCAGTCAGGCTATTTATAATAAACTTAATTACTTCCCTCGGTTCAGGTGAATGCCTACGTCACCTGACCGAGGTGCAGTCTGGGACTTGAAGTCCAACTAAAACAAACTACAAACAAAACATAACAAAACCCAGTCTTTGGGCGCTTTGGCGCCCTCTAGGGGTTAACCCTTACAGTACCCCCCCCTTAAAAACGCTCCTCCGGAGCGACACCGGAGGTCCCGGACTCCCACCCCAGCGGTAACGGTCTGGACCCGCAACACTGAGGCAGTCGATCCCCTCCCGCGAGCAGAGCTGCACTGCCTGCCTAAAATGATCTCCCATGCTCCGCTGAGGAGCTGGAGCGACGCTCGGCGGCGGCTGAGGAGCTGGAGCGACGCTCGGCGGCGGCTGAGGAGCTGGAGCGACGCTCGGCGGCGGCTGAGGAGCTGGAGCGACGCTCGGCGGCGGCTGAGGAGCTGGAGCGACGCTCGCTGAGCTGGGCGGCGGCGGCGGAGCTGGAGCGACGCTCGCTGAGCTGGGCGGCGGAGCTGGAGCGGCGTTCGCTGAGCTAGGCGGCGGCGGCGGCGGAGCTGGAGCGACGCTCGCTGAGCTGGGCGGCGGCGGCGGAGCTGGAGCGCTGTGCGCTGAGCTGGGCGGCGGCGGAGCTGGAGCGGCGTGCGCTGAGCTGGGCGGCGGCGGAGCTGGAGCGGCGTGCGCTGAGCTGGGCGGCGGCGGCGGAGCTGGAGCGGCGTGCGCTGAGCTGGGCGGCGGCGGCGGAGCTGGAGCGGCGCTCGCTGAGCTGGGCGGCGGCGGAGCTGGAGCGGCGTCCGCTGAGCTGGGCGGCGGCGAGGAGCTGGAGCGGCGTGCGCTGAGCTGGGCGGCGGCGGCGGAGCTGGAGCGGCGTGCGCTGAGCTGGGCGGCGGCGGCGGAGCTGGAGCGGCGTGCGCTGAGCTGGAGCGGCGTGCGCTGAGCTGGGCGGCGGCGGCGGAGCTGGAGCGGCGTGCGCTGAGCTGGGCGGCGGCGGAGCTAGAGCGGCGTCCTCAAAGCCGGGAGGCGGAGGAAGAAGCGCGACGTCCTCAAAGCCGGGAGGCGGAGGAAGAAGCGCGACGTCCTCAAAGCCGGGAGGCGGAGGAAGAAGCATGCCGTCCTCAAAGCCGGGAGGCGGAGGAGGGACGATGCTCTCCAGGCTGCTCCTTGTCTCCCCACTTTCACGCTGCGGTGGAGGAGGAAACGCGTCGTCGTCGCTGTTCAGCAGCGCTGCGTCATCCTCTACGCCGAGCAGCGGCGGTGGAGGTGGAGGAAACGCGTCCTCGTCGCCGTACTGCAGCGGCGCGTGGTCCTCCGCGTCGTGCTGAGGTGGCGGAGGTGGAGGAAACGCGTCCTCAGCGAGGAAGAGAGGCGGAGGTGGCGGAAGCACGTCGTCCTCTGTTTTGGGCAGAGGCTGAGAAGGAGGAGGCTCAGAGCCTGTTGCTTGGCTCTCGTGGAGTCGGATGAGCAGGTGTTGGAGCTGTTCCACCTGCTCCTGCAGGCCCCGAATGCGCTCCCCATTCACCTCTGCCCAGAACTTGAGCAGTTCCCGGGTCCCATCCTCCTTTTTACCTCGCTCCTCCTCGGGCTTTTGTTCCCGTCCGCCTCCGATGTACCCGACCTCCCTGGCCCGTACTTCCTCGTCGGAGCGTGGGAACTTGTTTCCCTCAGCTGCCTCACCTCTAAACGGCGTCCGCCGGATGGCGAGCCTGCAGCCTTCCCAGCTTTGCCGCGCGTCTGTCTCTCGCTGCTCTTCGCTGTCTCCCAGCCAGTCCGCCGGTTCGGCGAGCTTGCAGCCCTCCCAGCTCTGCAACAGCTCCCTCTGTCCTTGCTCCTCGCTGTCCTGTATCCATTCCGCCAGCTCGGACGAGATGGTAATAGCGCCCCCCCAAAAAACATCTGGGGAAGCGACCTCCGCTATGCCACTTATACGGTCTAGCTTTCTGTCACGTTTCCTACCTCGGTGTCTTTGTTTGGGAGGCATAATCGCAGGAGGCGAGCTGGCGTTTCAACACAGGTTTTTATTGATAAAATAAACACCGACAGAAATCATATAAAGGGCAACAAAAGCTAGACGCCTGACTGAACTTCAGTCAGGCTATTTATAATAAACTTAATTACTTCCCTCGGTTCAGGTGAATGCCTACGTCACCTGACCGAGGTGCAGTCTGGGACTTGAAGTCCAACTAAAACAAACTACAAACAAAACATAACAAAACCCAGTCTTTGGGCGCTTTGGCGCCCTCTAGGGGTTAACCCTTACATCGGCAGTGGACTGGGTCTACCTGCTTCATCATGCACCAACTTCCAAATACATTTCATTTGAGGCGCTCTTCTAGTGAAGGGAGCCCTAGCACTTAGAATAGTGTCAATTACGCTGGCTCAGGAGCCAAACGCAAAGGTTCCAAAGCTCAGGCCGAGGATGAAATATTGTCCCCTGCGTCTGAGACAAAAGATCCCTCCTCACTGAAATCACCGACGGTGAGCCGTCGAGGAGCGATATTAGATTTAAGAACCACACTTTGGTCGGCCAACGGGGCACTATCAGTAAGAGGCGCAAACCCTGTTGATGACCCTCGCCAAGACTCCTGGGAGCAGAACTATCGGGAAAAAAGATGACCTCTCCAGCTTCCTTGGGCTGGACGGTCATCTAAGACAGCACCCAAGTGTTAGATGTTCGGCATCCAAAAACATGGCAGAAAAAAAAAACGAAGAGCTAACACTTTATTGGAGCTAACACTTTATTGGTGTTGCCCGAAACACCAGTGGTGGCGGAGCATGAACACCGACCTCCTGGGGGTGCCAGGGAGAACACTTCATTCTAAAAAGGAATTCTACGTGCCTTTCCCCATTGGGGGGCCCCATCCATGGTCCTGGTCACATGAGCTTCAGGACTTCTTTGTGAAGAAGACAGTATGCCGGTCCAACCTCTTTGAAGCTGATTGCAAAGCACCCCGATTTTTACAAGGGGGTGCCTGGCTCAAACACTCTCCTTGTGTGTTTCATGCCTTGCAAACGTCAGACCCAGTCGAGACTGGGTGGCCGACAGGTCCCGACACTTGAGCACGACAGGGAAGGAATTTTTCCGAAGGCTTGTTTATATAACTTTGCCTCATGAACCTAGTGGCGACCGAGTTAACGACATCGCCAAACAGACCGGAAGGCGAGATGGGGGCATCAAGAAGGAATGCATGATCCTTATCCTTGATGCCCCTGAGATTCAGCCACAAGTGCCTCTCCGCGGAAACCATCATAGGCATAAAACATCCGATAGCACGAGTCGTCTGCTTTGTTGCACGAAGAGACAAGTCTGTGGCCCGGCATGATTCCAGAACGCCCTATCTTCAAGAGCCCCGCCAGAGCTCAAGTCTCTCAGCAGGTCAGCCTGCTAGGCCTGCAAAACCGCCATGGTGTGCAATGGAGCACCAACCTGACCTGCTGCCTAAAAGCTTTTCCCTACAGGGAAGATGAAAATCTACACAGCTTGAAAAGAAGTGTTAGCTTTTCAGGGAAAATTATGTCCCAGGAGAGAGATAGCCTGGAAGTGTCTCTTCTATCCAGCGTCATCATATAACCCAGCGCTTCCACATCAACTATATTTAAATAAATAAATCGATGGCAGGAAAACACGGGATGAATACAGCTTACTCCATGAAAGGGTTACCTCATCATGGAGATTGCTAAGAAAAGGGAGATTGCGTCGTTGAGGCTCTGCCCCCCCGGCCACTCGACAGAACCTGCCGTCTAATGTCAAGTGCTTGGAGGCTATTTCCATCTCCGCGGAAGCGAGAGAGGATGTCTATCTCTGCCCATTCACAAGAAGCCCCAGGGCGCGCTTAAGAGCGAACGGAGGAATTTCCCGATCCGTAAGTCCCAGGAATGTGCTGAAGCTTCTTTTAAAGGGGTCATACAGGCCTACATGCACTTTTTTAAGCTGTTTCGACTGAACTGTGTGTTAGGAAAGTGCGTACACAACCACTCTACGATGATAAAGAGCCACCCAGTGGTTTTCTTTTTATTTATTACAATAACATGCCCCTTCTGAAATCAGGCCAATCGCAAATGCGTCACTGTGACGCCACACCACAACTACACTAGTTGATTGACACTGGTGTTTTAGCAAAGACCCGCCCCGAGTGAGAAGAAGCTGTCGGCCATTGTTTTCGCCGCTGGAGCAAAATGTCGCCTAAGCGAGTGTGGTGTACAGTTGTTATAATATAATAATTTTATTATTAAAAAAGTTCATAAAGTCCTCACTATTGCATGATGTTGTTGTGGAGATTTCTGCAGTGGTCTTATTTCTGGTTAATTTGGCTACAGCATTAAATAAAAATCTAGGATTATTTTTGTTATTTTCTATAAGAGTGGACAGATATGTTGATCTAGCTACACTAAGAGCTTTTTTATAGTTCAGGACACTCTCCTTCCATGCTATTTAAAATACTAACAATTTAGTTTGACGCCATTTACGTTCTAATTTCCGAGCGGTCTGTTTTAAAGTGTGCGTGTGATCGTTATACCAGGGAGCAAGTTTCTTATCTCTAAATTTTTCTTTTAACTGAAGCTACATTATCTAAGGTATAGCGAAATGTCGACTCTAAATATTCAGTCGCCTGATCGATTTCTGTGGGGTCAGACGGTGATCTAATCGAAGTTGGAAACTCTGGGACATTACTGATTAAACTCTGTTTGGTAGTTGATGTGAATGTACGTTTCATACGGTAGCGCGGCACTGTGTGTTCATTATTACTGTGACACACTTAAATTGAGACAAGATAGTGATCTAAGCTAACTTCAGATAGTGGAATTGTGAATAAATTTCTTATACTTAATCCAAATAATATTATTAAATCTAAAGTGTGACCTGCTTTATGAGTGGGTCCTACTACACACTGATTTACTCCTACCGAGTCCAGTATGGACATAAATGCTGTTCTCAGAGGGTCTTCTGGATTTTCAAAATGAATATTAAAATCTCCAGCAATTAACACTTTGTCTACAGAAACGACTAAGAAATTCAGAGTACGGCCCTGGAGGTCTGTAAATGACAATTAGCGGAATCGACTGAGCTGACTTAATAAAGTTAAATACACTTATGTTACTATTAATAATTTCAAATGAATTAAATTTGTGTCCGCGTTTTTGTACAATAGTCAAATTATCATTGTGAATAACTGCGACGCCTCCTCCCCAGTTAACCGAGGCTGGTGTATGTAGCTGTATCCAGGAGGACTAGCTTCATTTAGAGCTACATACTCGTCCTGTTTAATCCAGGTTTCTGTTAAACAGAGTATATCAAACTCCTGATCAGTAATAATTTCATTAACTATAACTGCTTTAGATGCGAGAGATCTAATATTTAACAGTCCTAGCTTCAGATCAGAGGTGCCAGCTGCGCATTCAGTATGATCTGAGTTTGTGGTATTTATGTTAATTAAATTACTAAAAACAGACTTTCTGAGTCTTTCTAAATTTGTTTTTTGCTCGGGGAACAGACACAGTCTCAATATAATGAACCCTAAGCAGACTGCTGGTTTAGCCTGTCTGTCTGCTCCCTGGCCTGGGCTCTGGATTGTCACCGATTAACTAGGCCTCTTCTGAGACTATGAGCTATACTACAGGAAATGAGAGCAGCACCTTTCCGAGTGGGATGGACACCGTCCCGCCCTAACAGGCCAGTTTTGCCCTCAAAGGTCTTCCAATTATCAATGAAGCCCACGTTGTTTTCGGAGCACCACCTGGACATCAAGCGGTTCAGCGACCATAACCTGCTGTAAGCTATGTCACCACGTCTCATTGGGATGGGACCAGAGCATATTACGTCATCGGACATCACCTTCGCTAATTTAAACACCTCTATAAAGTTATTCTTGCTAACCTCTGACTGACGAAGGCGTATATCATTAGCTCCAGCATGTACCACGATCTTGGAGAACCTGTGCTGTCCTAGAGCCCTAAGATTACCTGCTATGTCCGGTGCTCTGCCTCCCAGGATACACCTAACCACTGCCTAAACTAAAGGCCTAACTAATTTCACATATCTCAGTATATAGTCTCCTATAACCAGAGCTCTTTCAGGTTTCTCAGTGGGTGCATCACCGAGGAGAGCAAACCTGTTGGACATGTGAAGCGCAGAAGAGGTGTGCTCCGGTGGGCTAGCCTTAGCTTTGGCTGAACAAGTATGCCGCCGAGTCGTCACCCACTCGCCCCGCTGTAAGGGCTCTAATGCCGGAGTCGGGAGCTGGTTATCTTCGCCTGCAGCACCCAGACTGTCCGCTACAGAAATAACACTGCTCTCACACTCTCTAACCCTCTCTAAAGTCTGGATGCGCTCCTCTAACGCTGATATCTTCTCCGTCAGAGTGCTCACTAACACACACCTATCACAACTAAAATTACCACCAACGACGGAGGAAGAATGTCTAAACATCCTGCACTCTACATACTGAACGAGCTGAATATTAGACATGATATCGTACCTGAGTCGGAGTTTAGTTGTTTGGAGTTGAATTCCGTTTGTTGTTTTTAGACGAAGAAACTCGTGCATTCTCCAAAAAGCGCAGAAAAAGGCAAAGCCAAATAGTATGAAGATGTAAAAACTAGTTGCTATTAATATTATTATTGTATAAATAAAAAAGTTATGTAATTTAAACGCTAATACAAACGCGAAACTTTCGCGGCAACGATACAAAAACAGGAAGCTACGTCACCAACCTACGACTACACTCCCGTGGCTATACCCCACGTGTGTTGTGAAGACACGCCCCACAGAACTGGGAGGGCGGGCTCAGCAGAGATCATAAGCATTTAAAGGAACATGGTAACATGGTAAAGGAAACAGGTTGAACAGAACAGAGCTAGTTTTTACCAGTTAAAAGTAGTGTTTTTTTTTACACAACCATTGAGAATTTTTAATTAAATATATTACAAACTTTTCGTTAGGACCCTAAAGATCATATTAACATTTAATGAAAAATGTGTCTGGATGACCCCTTTAAGGAATGCGAGCCCCGTGCGAAGCACTTTAATCGAAACAGTAAGTGCAGAGATCGCCCTCCGATATGGATTTATCACACACAGAGGGACATCTCGTTTAAAACTCTGCCATATCGGTGAGTTAAACACTTACTTATTTTGCTGGTTTACACACAGACATGCAAAACACAACCAGGCTGTCATGAAGACAAAAGATGGAATGTTTCCGCTTTACTCCTATTTATAACCTGCAGGTGCATCCCATCAGATGACGTCACCTGACCAAGGTTATATAAGCCAAAATTTGGTGTTTTGATACACATATGCTTCACAACCGGCAACACGAAAAAGATGTTTCCATAGCGTTTTCACGCAGCATCGAGTGTAGCCTTTAAAAGGGAACTTCCTTTCTCTTCTATTGCAGTGATTAAAAAATGATAAAATGTCAATTTTGGAATCTGCAGAAGCTCAGTGGTCCGAGAACAACATATCTTGTATAATAAAATGACTCATGGCATAAATCTACACGAAGTGCTTCAGTTTCAAATAATCTTTCAACGCTGAACACAGCAAAAGAACATAATAATAATCAAAAGAATTATAATTTCTGTCCAGCATTGAATAACTATTTAACTATAAATAATTAAAGCTGCTTACATCACGCGCTTTCACTTAAAAAAAAAAATGCTGTGTTGTAACCTTTTTATGAAGTAAAAGTGTGTACCAACAACACAGCACAATGCATGTGTGTGAATGGCTGAAATGTGGTTGTGAATAAGTCTTTTAGTGAATGTAAAATGTTCGCGTAAGGCCGCAGCGCCCACGAGCCCTCTTTCACTTTGCTGAGTTTTGATCTAAAGTCAGATAAACATGCATGTCAATATGAGAGATTTATAAGAGATTTCTCTTTTCCAGAAATACAACAAACACAAATTTATACGTGTTTTTGCGGTGTTTTAGCACTGTCTTTGCGGCGCTGTGCAAAACACACGCCGATGTGAGCCGCTTTATTTCAGTCATAATATACTAACATATTTTTGCTGTGTAGTGGACCGCATGCGCACAACCTCTCGAAGGGCACTAATTGCACAGACCAAACTGATATCAGTTGATACCAAACTGATAACTGTTATCTTCTTGTACTGTTATAAATATTCTAAATATAAACAAACAAACAAAATACAGCTTTTTTTTCTTATAGCTAAACGGAAAAGTAAAAATTACTGATTAGGCGCATGGTCCGTTACCTAGCAACACTGAACGAAACAAGGCAAAATCGTGGTGTTTGCTTCAGTTATGACATAGCATAGTTTATTATCTGTTGTGGTAAATCTGATTTATTCAAACGCAATAATAAAGCTTTATATCCTCAGCAGAGGTCATTACATTCTTTTAGCCATAATTTCACGGAAGCGATTTCAGAACTAAATCGCTGCTCCTGCTCAATCTAAAGCACTGTCACACTAAAAAAAACATCCAAGCCGTTCAGAAGCTTTAAATAGAATGAATAAACTAATAAATTTTCTGGTTATAAAATTATTTTTTTTCCCCCTTTTTTTCTCTCTTCATTTGTCCCCTTAGAGACTCTGTAGTAGATTTTCTCAGTTGAATATGAAAAAACAAATATTGCTGATTATCAACACAGGAATGAATGGCGCATTGTCCAAGTGCAAGTTAATCTTGTAGCTAAACTATTTGCTTTGGGTGAAAGTGCCATCTAGCGATCATTGTGTGTCAGCGACAGCTTCCCATTCAAAACAATAGGTGGTTAAATGACTGATAAATTGCGTTAAAAGTAGGTGACATGGCGCTGCGCTTCTAGTGTTAAGGGTTACGCGCGAGCACTTCGTACCCTTTCTTTGTGGTTCAGACATGTAGGTCCGTGTTGTCGTCACAAACTGCTAACGACAGATGCTTCCCTCACGGGCTGGGGGTAATGGAAGATGGCCGTCCAGCCCAAGGGAGGATGGCCGTCCAGCCCAAGGTCATTTTCTCGCATGGCACATTAATTGCCTCGAAATGATGACTTAAATTAAGTGTCTTGAAAATTGGTAAAACATGTAGACCCAGTCCACTGCCAAATTGTTTCAGTATGGGAAAATTGACCTCGGGCTTATGCCCTAGTATTCTCGGAACGTACATAGTTGCCATTTTGGCTTGTCATGTTCTGACTGATGTGGAGCAGGAAAGACTTCACTTACTGTGTCCAGTTCGTGCTCTTTAAATTTACAGTACATCCACCATGCTAGCCAGTGGTGTAAATCAGAGCAGGTTCTTATATGTTAAGGGCCGCAGCCGTAGGGCGTTTGCCACTAGACAAACATTGTCACATTGGGTGGAGATGCTACTGCCCCTGCCTACGAGGCGCGTGGTCACACTTCACCTCTAGGATTCAGGTCTTATTCGACCAGGAGAATTGCCTCATCAATTGCACTGGCAAGAGGTGTCCCCTTGCAGCAAGTGTGTGATGCGGCAGTTGGTCCTCTCCGCACACATTTCTATAGTTTGGATGTCTATGCTACTCAGCATCCCAACATCCCAAAGTTACATCTGAGACCTCCTTGGCAATTGTGCGCACACTACACAACCCTGGGGGTCCAGATACTTGCAGTGCGGCAGCGTTGGTATTCTCGTTCCTATAGCGTTAGCATAGCATCGAGTGTAGCTTTTAAAAGGGAACGTCATAGGTTACTTTGTTGTAACCCTGTTTCCTAAAAAAGTTTTTCTGACTGTTTCGCAAAGAGCGTTTCCATAGTGCATCTCGTTCCTGTTTTTTAAGGGAGCAGACCTTTGATTGATATCAAACATCCTTTATCTTCTACACTCATTCATACCTTCATCTAATAAAAAGGGTTTGTACATGCTGATTACGCTTCTTAGTTATACAAAATAATCAAACATAAGCACAGATGTACGTGCATGTTATTCACAAGTTCAGACGCGTGTCTTTTGTTACAGTGTCATTTAAGACTCCAGACGTTTCGTTGATTTCTTTGTCTCTTGTTTTATTTTCAACATCAAAGTACAACGGTTGTTACAGTTTCTTGCATAAATCCACTGTAGTCATGACAAATCGTTTGCTGTGTTCTGTAGCTTCGATAGATTACAGTTACAACAACTCATTTTACTGTATCTTTTAGCTTACACTCTCACGGTCTAAAGCTTGTGTTCTTCAAACCTTTCTGTATCCTTCCATGTCTTAACAACAACTGAGCAACTAACGTGTGTGATAGACATGCAGCTACATAACTGTGAGATGATGTGACAGAACAACTCATGAAATGATGTCACAATACAAATTATGAGTATGATACTTATGCTTAATGCTTAACTAATAGACTGAAATAAAATAAACACAACAACAAATCACAAGAATAAAATATGGCCCTTACATTTCCAGCCCCTAATTGACAGGCAGGAAGACTGACAATTACACACTTTTTTTTTTTTTTTTTTTACAATAGGACCACAAAATTTACTATTAGATTAAAATTTGACACTTTTAACACTTTAAACATTTGTTAACAGTTTAACTTAAGGTATTCATAAAGTTGCGTACCAAGTGAAAGGAACATAACTACTTTATAAGGTAATTAACAGTCCATTTCACATACGAGGCACAGCTTATCGATAGGTCTTTCGGGGGTACTGGTTTTAGTTTTGACCAGCACATGTCTCACAAGTCCTTTTTTTTAATCAGGGAACACTTTCCTGATCCGTCCGACACATGAATTTCTTGGAGAGGACTCGTCAATTATTAGAACTACGTCTCCGATCATGAGGTTTTTTCTCACTTGAGACCATTTTTGGCGCTCCTGAAGCAAGGGCATGAATTCACGCACCCATTGCTTCCAGAATAAGTCGGCAAGGTATTGAATTAGCTTACACTTACTTCTTTTTTCAAGAGTCCAGGAAGCAAGTTTGGCTGTTTTTTCATCAGCAGCAGGTGGTTAGGTGTCAGGGGCTCCAGGGGCCTCATGTACAAAGACTTGCGTTGAATTCATACTAAAACATTGCGTACGGACAAAGCTGTAAATGTGCAGTAAAAAAATCTGATGTATGAAACACTGCGTACGCGGAATCCCACGCATATTCTCTTTGTACATCCGAATTAACATAAAATTGAGTGCACGAGCGCAAAACCCCTCCCTGCCTCCTTCTCCGTATAAATATGTTAATGACTCCACTTTGGCAAAACCAAATGAAAAAGCAATGTCAAAAACAAGCAAGAAGAGAAACTTCGCAGAATGTGAATTGGAGGTGCTCCTATTGGAGGTAGACCAGAGAAAAACTGTGTTATTTGCAAGTTTGTCCTCCGGAATTAATAACAAAATAAAAATAAAAAACTTAGCTGGAATAATATCTTTAAATACATCACTCACCAAGAAGCCACCCATCGCGCACCCTGCCACCCTGGAGCCTCATCCCAACCATGCTGTTTGTGAGGATGAAGAATCATGGGTTGTCCCAGGCTACCTTGCCACAATATTTGTTAGGTGCATTTGAGCATTACATATTATTTGAACATTTATTAATTGGAAATGTTTCCGATTCACGTATGCAAATTCGTCTTCAGATGGCGCCTTTATACAGTAGCAATGTGCGTGCAGTTGATCGCTCCAATTACATTAGGAAAACTGGCGATCACTGCAAATTGCACTTTAATGTTTGGCTGGTCAACTGCATAGTATGGAAAACTTATATGATGATCCCGTCCCATACATCTGGCATTGCACGGCTCAAAGACAACTAGCAAAGATCATCCGTAGCAGTGGTAAGGGGACGGTCATTCATTATAGCTTCCACCTCACACAGGAATGTATGCAAGCTCTCATCGTTTAGTGTTTGTTCTTTTAGTACGGACCTCAAGATTTTTTTAACTGATCTTATCTGCCTTTCCCATATTCCACCGAAGTGAGACCCAGCAGGAGGATTAAAAATCCATTGTATCCCCTTTTGCATGAGGACGCCTTCAATTTTTGACTGAATCCACTGTTGGATAGCTTTACGCAATTCAGTCTCAGCACCTATAAAGTTTGTTCCATTATCACTTCTCTTCGTCTTTAAGCATCTGCCTTAAATTATACATGTTTAAAACACCATGTTTAAAACACCATTATTCTCTATGGCGCAACGGATGATTTAGGGATCATCGCAAAAAGCCGCACACCAACAAAAAGCGTAGAACGATATTGATCTTCTCTTCTGTTCAGTGCCTGAAGGATCAAAAAGCAACATTGTTGCCGCACTGGAAACTAGAAATCCCACACTAGTACTGCTAAATACAGAAACATTAGCATACACATTGGAATAAATGAAATTACATATATAATACCGAATGTTTCCTTATATATTGTTCCTCTGCAATTAACATGCCGACGTTAAACCGTGTTGCACTATGGTTCCACTTTTTCTCTGATTTTATTTTAATTTACTTGTATTAATGATCCATTTCTTTGCATGTGATTGTTTAGTTTCGAGTGTCTGATCTTTGTCAATAAAGAAAAGCATGAATTAGAATAGGTACTTTCCTATTATTTTCTACTAATTCCCTCCCGTTCATTGCTCCCCACCTGTCATGTCTGTATTCTCCACTAGTGGGGCGCGCCATACACTTTGAGAACCACTGCTTAAGATTAAAGTTGTGATGTGTGAGTCTTTGGGTATAATGACTGGGAGTTTTACATGCTCAGGCATTGCGAACCTACCAAGACGTCCTCCGACTCTTAGCACTCCATCCTGCAGTACTGGGTCTAGTTTGGAGAGACAACCGTTTCTTTTTACGGATGCATTACCCTTTTGTAACATGGAAATTTCGTCTTTGAATTTTTGGTTTTCAACAAACTTGACTTCGTTTTCTGCCATTGTTAAGTCCTTAATTGTCAGTGACCTAGGGTTTTCTGTTATTAAGTTATTTGCCTGTCCCTTAATCCTTTTTGTTCTTGTCACGTTCGGGGTGTAATGGCAGGTGTAAAACCGTGGGCGGAGAGAGCAGGCATAGAGGCAGAGGGGTTGTGTAACCAAAAAAAAAAAAAAAAAGTATTTAATTAACAGTAAACACAAAAGAATAAGTAAAAACTCAACAAACAAAAGAAACAACCAAACTCAAACAATACTTAACTTTGTGCTAACAGGGGGTTCTCTGGCGAGACACAGGCAGAGGGACGAAGAACACACCCTGTGGCGAGACACAGGCAGAGGGACGAAGAACACACCCTGTGGCGAGACACAGGCAGAGGGACGGAGGACGAAAAACACTTAACGGGACACAAACTATGTGTGGAGCTGAAACCGGACACTAGAGGGAGACGAGGGACACTAGAGAGAGACACGTAGAGACTAGGGACAGGAGAGAGACGGGACTAGGGCTAAAGACATGGAAGTCAGCTAGGCATGGCTTTTAGCTAAACATGGTTAAGACTGCTCTTAACCATGGCAGTCAGCTACACATTCACCTAGCTAAACATGTCTTCAGCCCCAACATGCACTAAGCTACACTTACCTAATAGCTCAACACACACTAGGGAATTAGGGCACAGAAACACAGACGGAGGATACCCAGTGGCTAGCCGAGGCGGCACTCCCAGGCTAGGCGAGGCGGCACTAAAAAAACTAGGCAGCACTCCAAAGCTAGGCGCACTGGGACACTAGGGAGGTAGGAAACACTGAACAGCTAGAGACACAAAGGGGCTATGGCTAGAAGCATGCTAGTTAGCTCAACATAGATTTTAGCTAAACACGTTTCTAGCCAAACACACACCTAACTATTTACCTGACTCTAGCTAAACACACAAGAACACAGGAGGACAAAAACCACACAGACACACAGAACATACACAGAAACATTGCCAATATGAGAGGCCAAGTCAACACAACTTAAATCAAAATATAAACTAAACAAAGAACAAAATAAACCAAAACAAAATGCTCACACAAATGACAGTGGTAAAACCAAAAATGCTCAACCCAGTTTCCCAGACTAAACAGCTATTTATAGATGGATTAATGGCTACCTTGGCTCAGGTGTGCACTCGCATCACCTGACCGAGGTGCCTGCTGGGAAACTGAGTGAGCCAACAAAAACTACAAATAAAAAACAGCGACCTCTGGTGGTGGACCGTTACAGTTCTCATGCTCTTAAGCATGTCTTTAATGCAAAGAATCCAGGCAACGGATCTTTACAACTTGTACCAGTCAGAGTGATAGTTAATCAATTTACTGACGGCATCTGTGCTCTCTGTAGTCTTTACAAGATTCACTGAAGCTGAATGTTTAATCTCAATGTCATCCTCTTTCGTTGACAGGTCATGAATGTTCTCAGGCCATTTACTTTCATTTACTTTTTGAGAAAGGAAGAACCATAGATCCAATTGTTGTTTTTCATGTATTTTCACAGGAAACTCCTCTGGAAGCAGCGTCAGCTGGTTTTTTTTGAAGTGTTGACATACCTCCACTGCTGTGGCTTGGTTGACTCTTGTATGATGGAAATTCTGTTAGCGACGAAGGTTTTAAAGCGAAGTTTTTCAGTGACAATTTATCTCAAGACAGTTGTACTGTCAGTCCAAAACACAGAGTCCAGCAGTTCGAGTTGACCTTTCAACATTTTGTCGTTGTTCACAGCAACCACTGCCGCTGTCAATTCCATTCAGGGGATAGTAGTTAGTTTCAAGGGCGCTACGCGAGAATTCCCCATCATGAATGCACAGTGTGTGAGTCCATCAGCATTTACAAACTTAATGTATGAGACAACTCCATATTCCATTTTACTTGCATCTGAAAAGTGGTGAAGTTGTGCTGTAGATGTAACTCCAAAGTCAACTGGTTTTACGCATATTGCTATACTAAACTCAGACAATTGATGCAACTCTTGTAGCCAGGCTCTCCATCTTTTTATAAATTGTTCGGGAATGTCATCGTCCCAAACGAGTCTCTCTTTACACAACTGCTGCATTAAGATCTTAGCGGGCAGTATGACTGGTGCGAGGAAGCCTAAGGGGTCATAAATTGAACTAGTGACTGACAAGATTCCTCTTCTAGTCACAGGCCGCTCTTTTAAACTAATCTTAAACTTGAGAGCGTGTCTGAATTGATACACCACAACACCCCTAGAGCTCTCTCGACAGGGAGTGCATCTTTACTTAAATCTAAGTCCCTCATGTCTTTGTTTCTTTCAGTCTCAGGGATGAAAGTTAGTAATGTACGTCCATTACTTGCCCACTTGGTGAGGTGAAACTCTCCACTTGCGCAAAGTTTGGTGAGATTACTATATAGTGCAACTGCTTGATTCTGACTAGAAACAGACTTCAACCAGTCGTCTACATAAAAGTTTTTAAGTACTGTATTGACTGCCTCGGCAGATGCATTGCTGCAGTTTTCTTCTGCTGTTTTCCTAAGGGCGAAGTTAGCTACACTTGGAGATGATTTTGCACCAAACAAATAAACAACCATATTATACTCGGCCAAGTCCTGACTCACATCTCCATTCGGCCACCATAGGAAACGCAACAAATCTGTGTCCTTTTCCGGAACTCTAACCTGATAGTACATGGCTTCCACATCTGCCATCATGGCAACTTCCTCTTGTCTAAAACGTGTAAGCACTCCAATGAGTGAGTTTGTCAGGTCGGGTCCCTGCAGGAGCTCGCTATTTAATTATACTCCCTGATAGCTAGCGGCACAGTCGAAGACTACCCTTAGCTTTTTCTTTTGAGGATGGTATACACCATGGTGAGGTATATACCACACCGTCTTGTCGACTTGATTTCCTTTTGAGGTTCAGTGCACGCTGCATGGCTGCGCTTCGGTTATTGGGCATTTGAATAGCTGCTTTCTTAAATGGGAGGCAGATGAAGAAGTGATTGTCGGTGAACTGCAGGAAGTTAGTTACAAAGTCTTAAAACTGATAGTCCTCTTGTGACAACTCAGCTTTGTCATCACAGTTCCGTTCAGGAAAATCGTGGTTGTACTGTTGTATCAGCATTTGTTCTACACTTTCGATGGAAATTCTGTTGACTGCAACGCTCGCTTGCTCATTGTCACGCGTGCCTTCCTCGACCGACTCTCGAAGAGGTCCATTTATGGTCCATCCAAGAGCGGTCTTTACTGCATATGGCCCATTATGCCTGCTGTTAATTACTCGCCATGGTTCTAGGAGCCTATGCTCTTTGTTACCTATGAGAATTTCAACTCTAGCATTAATCTGAGGCAATTTCACTTCGCTAAGGTATGGCCACTTATCAATGTCTGATTGTGAAATGTTTTCCACTGAGACTGAGATGCTCTTTTGTGTGAACACTTTGGGGAGTTCAACAAAACTGGTTCAGTTTCGTCAGCTTTTACGATCGCTTGAGCTGTGTCTTGTGCTGCGATGTGTAGCAAGCCAGGATGTTTCTTTGAGCAAAACTGACATGTAATTTTCTTTGTGCAGTCTTTGCTTTAGTGTCCTTTTAATAAACATCCAAAGCAGAATCCATTCCTTTTCAAAAAGTCCAATTTGTCCTATCGTTAAACTGTTAGCAACAGAATGCACAAGGTTTAGTGAAGGCACTGATAACTGATGCACCACAACTCTTTACTGTAATTAATTTTTTATGATTTTTACCCACCTGTTTTACACCGGTTGCAAAGCTGCTGCCACTTTTTCCTTCCATTTTTGCTTGAGCCCTGACGGAAATTTGTTGCAGTGTTTTTTATAATTGTTGAAATGTTCAGGTTGCCGAAAAGTGTGTTGGACAGTGCCGTTGATTCTTGCTCTACAAACTCCATCAACTGCACAAACTTGGCTCTTGTTTTGGTGCGCCTTTCGTGCATGTATGCAGGGTTCCTCCATCTTTCACGCAATTTGTAGGGCAGTTTTGAGACAATGAGTTCAGTTAAGTTCAAGTTTATTTGTCACATGCACAATTATACAGAGTACAATATGCAGCGAAATGATTTTTGCGACCACAGAGTCGCGACGGCAGCCACCTAACCGGCGCCATCATAGAAAATAAGGAATAAGATACATTAGGATAACGAGGGTAAAAAATCCCCTCCCAGACTGTCCTTCGAAAAGGGCAGTGTGCGATCAGGGGTACAAAAAATACCTCAGCAACAAGCACAGAAAAAACATGTAATCACAAGACATAAACATTGCAACGATGAGGGTACAGAGGATAGGAAATGTCCAATGTAGGCAAACAGCTCCAGTCCCTGCAGCTAAAGAGCGCTGGTCCCGATTCCGCCTACCCACACTGAAGGGAAAGGGAATAAGCACACGAAGGCGTTGGATATGGGGAAGGTAGAGTGTCTATCTGTAGCTGTTCTGTGAGTGCGTGAGTGCGTGCGTGTCAGTTTGTAAGCCTGTAACATCCCGTAATAGTCTGCGCCAGGTGTCCTTGAAGGGGGGGAGTAGGATTCCAGAGCGTCTCGTTATCTTGGTCTTCGGGGAGTTAGTTATGTCTCCAGCCACGGCCTTGAATGCAGTAGCTGGAAAGAAAAAGGGCAGCCGAAAAAGAAAAAACATATTTTCCAGGTTTCGATCAATATCTGCCAATTTCACAGATATTTAATGTCCATCACTGGTCTCCAGGTCTGTCCAAATCACGTTGCATAGCTGCTAGTCTCACCAAGATGTTATCCAATTTGCGGTCCAGAACCACAGTCTGATTACTGACAGCTCTCGTCACCACTATTTCCCAGCCAGCCAGTCTCTTGGGGTTAAGACTGACTGCTTTTAAGATTTTTCGATATCCAAGTATCCCACCTAATCCAATCAGCAGAATCCCAGTTATCAGAGTTCCGAATAGGTAGATATCTTCAACATCCTCCAGAGACAGTGCGGCCAGGCACACAATGCGCCACTTCTCCCAAATGTCCATCGTTTATCCAGCAGCAAACGTCTCAGCAGGACAAGCAGGTTTCCCAGAACCCACATTTCTCGTCGAGAAGATCGTGTCAATTGCATTCAGAGACCACTTGATCCAATCCATATTCCTTTTTTTTTATTTTTAAGAGCAAGACGAGGAGAGTCTCTGAATAGTATTCACAAGACAGACAAGAGAAGCAAGCGGGGAGAGATAAGGGAGGGAGAGCAGATGCGACCGCCTTCGTCAAGAGCAAGAGAGGAATATATAGTCCTCAGATTGATAACATTATCTAGCTCATCCATGTAAATGATGCTTGACATGGTATTGTGACAGTTTACCAGGAAGAGGGAGAATGTGGTCAGCGACTTTTCGTCCTCTGACTTTATTTCCGGCCAGTTTGAGTGCCTTTTGCATCAGCGTTGTAGCGATTATTTGTCTATTTTCAAACTTATCATGTAACAGTCTCATAGCTTCTGCATAACCACGATGTTCTGGCATAAGCTGACAGCTTTTCACAAGGTCCCTAGGCTGTCCTCTAGTATACTGCTCAAGATAGAACAGCCTATCCAGATTGCTATCAGTTCTGGTTTCAATGACATGTTTAAAGGCTCTTACAAGAGACGTGAACTCAAGAGGGTCACCATCGAATGGAGAAACGTTGTGCGGAGGTAAGGAAAATTGCCTTTGACTCTTCGCAAACATTTCTGTAAGATCTGCCTGAAGTGGCATCCTACCCTGAGGCTCCACTATGTCAGTGTTGTAAAGTGAGTGTTCGTTACCTTGGGTAGGCCGTTCCATTAAGGTGCTTGACATTATGGGTTTGGCACTCACGGGCATGCTTAAGTGGGTTGCTCAGAGGCGTGATGGCAGTTCGAGGTATTCCGTTGCCGAACTGTGGTCGTGGTGGTCATTGTGTTCCGGTTACTGCTTAAATGGGCACAGTCCCCTAAATCCAATGAGATGCTCATTAACAGTGATGTCATGACCTGTTTTGTAAATGATTGGCAGGAGCTCCACCCACTTCAGCCAAAGTTCCCAGCTTGTCTTGTTGACTTCGGGCTGCTCAAAGCAAATCACACGTGACAGAATATGGATGGTCTGCAAAGACATTGTACCATGAAAAATTGCCTGACCAGTGTCCGGATCTCATAAGCTGGATGTAGAGTCATTGCGAGATCTGTAGACAGCACACAAAATCCACACACCCACGTAGGCTTCAATATTCACCTGGTTTAGTTCTTTCCAGGTGTCTCCATATAAACCTTCTTCCCTCCAGGTTTGGCATGTTGATGTCAATTGTTACAATGGCGTTAAAAAAGTTAAAAACAGGACTTTATGTCATCCACTCGGCAAATGGCACATTGGGTATGTGTTAGGGTTAGGTTCCGTTTTTTGACCAAAAGAAGATCACACCTTCAGCTGGGTCTTCTTCCTCACCAGTGGCAGAGTCTTTCTCCTTGGGTTATACTTTGTGTCATCCTCAACCTCTGACTCTTCCTTCTGTAAACCCCCCTCACTGTCAACCTGGCTTCTCTCCTTCTCATCACTGTCTCTGTCAAATATAAGTCCTGAGCTTTATGTGCAGTATATTGTGCTGACAAAGACTAAACTGTGAGTAAAAAAGCCTTGTATATCAGAGCTTCAAGAAAGTTGTGTAGTTGAAACAATGTTGCAATTATGTTGTTGATAGATTCCTGTGCGGATTGCCATGGAAGCCAAAAAGGGCATAAGAAGTGTGTGTGTGTCTGTGTGTGCGCGCAAGTTTGTAAGTCTGCTTAAAGAGACCTGCATGTTAAGGGTGGCAAAGTGTGTAGAAATGTGCTTGAACTTTTTCTTCTACCTTAATTGTATAGTCTTCACCATTCATTTTCAATGATCAGTCATTTTTGACCAGGAACACCATGAGTGTATAAAAGTTCCATAAAACACTCACATTTTTAAAAAAATATTTCAAATGTATTGTATGTGGTTAAATTCCATGTGCAAACAAAGTCATTGAACCTCATGAAAAATAGATAAGATTTACTGCGGTAAAATTACTTTACCTTTAGAGAGGAAACTTTGGTCAGATTTGACCGGAACACAGCATGAGGATTAAAGCAATTCATCACAGCTAAGGTCAAAGATACAGGGTGATGGTGATTGAGGGGGTAGGTTCCCAGATAGCACACACGTCATGGAGACGTCTATGCGACGTCATCTTTTTCATCTGGCAGATGTCTGGCAGAGGGCGTTTGCTTATATGGCAGATGTCGCCGAGACGTCGTTGCCAGATGTTAGTACGATGATTAGCCTATGTATTTAAGACGTAAATGAATTAAAACGTCCCTGATCCGCTCTTTAGACAATGTTAATCAGATGTTCATACATCTGCCAAATGTCTGATTCATGTTGCATAGACATTGTTTTATTAAAACACCCCCCTCCGATTATTTTAATTAAATACCCTCGGTTAATTATAATTAACCATGGTCAACAGAATTCTGTAAAGAAAGAAAGCATAAGACAAATGGGATTAAACAGAGTTTAAACAGAGAGACTGAGGAGGAGCTTCTTCCCGCAGGCGATAAGGTCTCTCAACCACACCACTATGCAAAACTAACACAATATTTTTACAATTCTCACAATTAATCAATCAATCAATCTTTATACATCCATGGACACTATGGACAACTCCACGCACATCAAATCTACACTACATGTTTACGTTTACATTCTGGACCATTGCACAAAGACACTTTAATAACCATTGCACAAAGTCACTTTTTCTATGCATATTTGCACACCATTATAGTTCTATGTGTACAGTATATTTCTATTTTCAGGTTCTATTTTTTTCTAGTTAAATTTTATTTTAATTTTTTTATTTAAATTTTCTATCATATTTCTTTTATTGATATTTATTACTTATTATAAGTTTTAATTCTCTTTTTAAGGTCACTGGCGGTCGTGTAAGCATTTCACTACATTTCGTACTGTGTATGACTGTGTATGTGACAAATAAAATTTAAATTTGAATTTGATTTTTGAATTTTTTATTTTATATTTAATAAAAACCCTGTTTTACACCAGCAGCAACTTCCAAATGAGGTCTCAATTTAGAAAAAAGATGAACAAAACATAAAACACCAAAAATAAGTATTAATCATAGAAAAAATAATTAACAACAGAAACGTTTTGTACTTTACCTGTACGTTATGACATTTAAATATGAGCATTAGATATGATTGGTCAGGAAACTCTTGAAGTCAGATGCAGACAGGACACTTTTCAGTCACAAACTGCTGTGAAAAAATATAGAGATAGATATTCAATTAAAATTCATGATACTTAATTTAGCAAATGAACAGTATAGACGTCGTATAGATGTAAAGACGATATATCATTTAACAGCTCAAACAGGCGATCTACAGACGATCAAAAACTAACATGATGTTTACCAGATGATACGCTCTTTAGCAGACGTCTCCGCGACATACCTGTGCTATCTGGGTTGTGGTTTCTCTGAGACAGGAACCATAATAAATAGTTTAAAGCATGTAGGGATTAGAGATTGTGGCAGGGGAGGCTTTGAGGACATGACCTGGGATGCCATCTTATCCTGCTGCTTTTCAGGTGTTCCTTTTCCTAAAAAACATTCCTTACATCACAAGATGTAGAACTCATTTCACTTTTTTACATCTCTGCTATTACCACTGGTAGCACTGTGTACAGCTTGTCTGCCAAAAACACATTTTAAAAGTATTTTAAGTCATTTAAATTTTTTTTCACTTACAATTCCGTTTGTAATCGTACACTAGGTGTAACAATACAGATTTTATTACCCATTTTTTTTGTTATTATGGCTCTTGCATTACTTTTATCATGCCGGAGACATGATAAGCCTCTATTGATTACACTAGGGATCAGCTGTTGAGTCTCCAGCATAGCGTGGACATGGGGACAATCTTCTGAAATTCCAAAAGAACAGAAGAAAATATTGGGGATGCAGAGCGGGGAAAATGTGACGACTACGGAAGAGAAGGATCAGACCATATCTTCCATCTATCATTATGGGAAACGTAAGAACACTTGCTAACAAGATGGACGAACCTTACAGCACTTACAAAAAATAAAATCATCAGGTATGTGCATCAGGTATCATGGAAACATAGCTGTATGACAAAATACCGGACTCTATTGTCAGTTTATCTGGATTTCAGTTTACGCAGGCAAACAGGAACAACACCGCAAGCAGCAAGACTAAGGGAGGGGTTGCACCACTTGTTGTTGATTTTATGTCAACAACAAGTGGTGCAACCCTGGACTTATTAGGGTGAAGGAAAGTTTGTGCAGCCCAGATATCGAACTGTTTACATGTCTTAATCCATACTATTTGCCAAGAGAGTTTTCCATTATCATCACTGTTTATCTTCCTCCCTCTGCTGATGCGGTGCGGGCTGCTGACATCATCAATTCCGCGACAGTGAGGCTATAGATACTGCATCCCTGTGCCTTCAGTGCTATCTCTGGCGACATTAATCATGTCACACTGGATTTTACACTACTCACATTTAAACTGTTTGTGAACCGCAACACAACAGAGAATAAAACCTTGGACTTGTTGTATGCTAAAGTCAAAGAGACATACAGCTCCATAGCCCTCCCCCCTCTGGGTAAATCAGATCACAATCTGGTTTACCTCAAACCTACCTACATTCCTGCAGTTGTGTGGCAACCAATGATCACAAAAGAAGTATGTAGGTGGTCACAGAAAGCTATAAAGTAAGGACCACCAGAGATACCATATATGCATTAAGTGTGTATATACATTTAATATTGTGCTGTACACCAATCATACATTCGCCTCGCATACCACATCCACACAGTTTGTTATTCTTGAATGATTAGAGTTCTTTCTCCCATCAACACGAGTCCATAAGTTCATAAGTAATACAGAGAGCGCCCCGCTCCTCTCCTAATGTCCTCCGCGAGCAACGTCTCTTTAATGGCGGCACGGTCAATGCCGAGGATTTAGTCCTGCGTACACACCCCGAACACAGTCAATGACGTGTTTACTTTACATTTTTCCTGTTGGTAATGTAACTTCCTGTTTTCGTATCGTTGCCGCGAAAGTTTCGCGTTTGTATCCGCGTTTTAATTATATTGGTTTTTTGTTTATACAATAATAATATTAATAGGAACTAGTTTTTTTTATCTTTATACTATTTGGCTTCGCCTTTTTTTTCCCCATTTTTTTCGCTTTTTGGAGAACGCACGAGTTACTTCTTTTAAGAACAACAAACATTCAAAACAAATATTCAGCTTGTTTAGTGTGTGGAGTGCAGGATGTTTAGACATTCTTCCTCCATCGTTAGTGGTAATTTTAATTGTGATAGGTGTGTGTTAGTGAGCACTCTGACGGAGAAGATATCAGCGTTAGAGGCATTTTAACATCCAGACATTAGAGAGGGTTAGAGAGTGCGAGAGCAGCATTATTCCTGTAGCGGACAGTCTGGGTGCCGCAGGCGGAGATAACCAGCCCCCGACTCCGGCATTAGAGCCCTCACAGCAGGGCAAGTGGGTGACGACTTGGCGCCATACTCGTTCAGCCAAAGCTAACGCTAAGGCTAGCCCACCGGAGCACACCTCCGCAGCTCTTCTGCGCTTCACGTGTCCAACAGGTTTGCTCTCCTCAGTGATGCACCCGCTGAGAAACCTAAAAGACCTCTGGTTATAGGAGACTCTGTAGTGAGACTGTACTGTACGGGACAGTGGTAGCTCAGTGGTTAAGGCATTGGACTACGGTTCGGAAGATCCCAGGTTTAAACCCCACAACCACTGTTGGGCCCTTGAGCAAGGCCCTTAACCCTCAACTGCTCAGATGTGTAATGAGATAAAATTGTAAGTTGCTCTGGATAAGAGCGTCTGCCAAATGCCTAAATGAGACATGTGAAATTAGCCAGGCCTTTAGGGGCACCAGCGGCAGTGGTTAGGTGTATCCCGGGAGCCAGAGCACCGGACATAGCAGGTAATCTTAGGGCTCTAGGACAGCACAGGTTCTCAAATATAGTGGTACATGCTGAAGCTAATGATACATGCCATGAGTCAGAGTTAGTAAGAATAACTTTTCAAAGGTGTTTAAATTAGCGAAGGCAATGTCCGATGACGTAATATGCTCTGGTCCCATCCCAATGAGACGTGGCGACATAGGTTACAGCAGGTTATGGTCGCTGAACCGCTGGATGTCCAGGTGTTGCTCCGAAAACAACGTGGGCTTAATAAACAATTGGAAGACCTTTGAGGGCAAAACTGGCCCTTGGTTAATCAGTGACAATTCAGGTTAAGTGTGAGACCGGCAGCTTCGAGGAGGGAAAATACTTGTCGGAAATGGTTAAGGTGAGTAATGGAGTCCTTTGAGTAATCAACAATGTCGATGTAAACAAAACAATATTTCGAATGGAATGCAGGTCATCAGCCTCTAAAAGGTCACCCCTGCATTTTTCAAGTCAAAGGAGAGACAAAGAAAGTCATATTAATTGTTTTTGGTGAGGAATGCTGTTTTTGGGATGCTGTCTGGATGCATTGCCACCTGCCAATATCCATTACGCAGGTCTAATGAGCTAAAAACAGTAGCCCCGTAGAGCGCCTCCAAGATCTCATGGACCTGGGGCATAGGGAAGCCATCCAAAGGTCTTTTGCTGTTAAGGGCCCTAAAGTTCACACAGAAACGGGTCCCACCGTCCTTCTTCCCTACCAGCATAACAGGGGAAGCCCATGGTGAGGTAGACGGTGCTCAAGACGGTGAGCAATTTTAAGGTTACTCAACTTCAGTGGTTGAAGTTGTGCCAAATCATTTTAAAAGGTTGATTGAAACTGCTGTTTTAAGTTAGTTATACCTTCCTAAAAAAGTACATCTAACTAATCATCATGAGTTTGTTTTAAGCCAAAAAGGGGTTGAGTGAATTTTAAGAAATGAGTAGTCACAACTACACAGACCTGAAGTTCAGTAAACTCAAAAATGCTTTGCAGCTGGTAACCCTTAAATTTTTAAGTTGGTTCAACTTAAAAAATTATAAAAATTAAAAAGATAAAAATTATAATTTTTAACTTTAAATTTTGAGTTAACTTAACTTCAGTGGCTAAAGTTGTGCCAAATAATTTCATGAAGTTATTTGAAAATGCTCGTTTCAGTTAGTTATAGCTTCCTAAGTTACAACATCATCAAGTTTGCAGACGACACCACGGTGATTGGCCTTATCAGCAACAACGATGAGTCAGCCTACAGGGAGGAGATTAAGCATCTGGCCACTTGGTGCATGGACAGTAATCTGCTCCTTAACACCAATAAGACCAAGGAGCTCATTGTGGACTTCAGGAAAGGAAGAAGTTGTTCACATGAACTCATTCACATCAACGGAATGGTTGTTGAACCTGTCTCTTCCTTTAAGTTCATGGGGACCCACATTTCGGAGAACGTATCCTGGTCTACACCTCCAGCCTGGTCAAGAAGGCTCACCAGCGCCTCTTCTTCTTGAGAACACTTAAGGAGAACCAGCTGTCCTCA
The DNA here is from genome assembly GCF_024256425.1 of Clarias gariepinus. Taxonomy (NCBI): domain Eukaryota; kingdom Metazoa; phylum Chordata; class Actinopteri; order Siluriformes; family Clariidae; genus Clarias; species Clarias gariepinus. The sequence continues at coordinate 21,866,155 of NC_071106.1, forward strand.
ACTACTCTGGTGAACTTCTATCGCTGCACAATAGAAAGCATCCTAACCAACTGTGTCACAGTTCGGTACGGAAGCTGCTCTGTTGCTGAGCGTAAGGCACTGTAGCGGGTGGTGAAAACTGCCCAGTGTATTATAGCGACTCCACTTCCAGCCATTAAGGACATTTGAAAGAAACACTGTGTGCGTCGAGCACACAGTATTCTTAAGGATTACTCTCACCCCGCCCACAGACTGTTTTCTCTCCTGCCTTCTGGTAGGCGCTTCAGGTGTCCCAGGTCAAGAACCAGCAGACTGAGGAACAGCTTCTTTCCCAGAGCTGTCTCCTTATTGAACTCTTCCTCCTACTGACACCTGCCCACACCTCACAACACCCCTATACTCTTCCCATTACCATTACACTAATTACTATGGACTGCACTAAAATGTACATACCTGTTTTACAAATACATTTCTACACTTCTGATCGAGTATATATTCATAAATGTCTACTTATAAATTCCTGTCTATAGAAAATAGCCACCTGTATATTATGTCCATATCTATTTGCAAATTCCTGAGTACAGTTAATAGCAAATTGTATATATTGTTTATGCACTGTAAATTTATAATTATAGTTACTAGCAATCTGTATATTATGCTCACATAATATCCTGTACATTATGTTCATATCTATTTGCAAATTCCTGACTGCAGTTAATAGCAACTTGTATATACTGTTCATCCATTGTAAATTTATAAGTATAATTACTACTAATCTGTATATTATGCTCACATAATATAATTCTGTAATAGTTACCCATAGCTTCTCCCTGCACATATCCCTTTTAGGTGTATTTAGAACTTGTACCTCTATCCTGCACTTTCTGCTAATTGCACTTCTGGTTAGACCTAAACTGCATTTTGTTGCCTTGTACATGTTTAATGACAATAAAGTTGAATCTAATCTAATCTAAGTAAGTATATCTAACTAGTCATTATGAGTTTGTTTAAAGCCGAAAAAGAGGTTGAGTAAATTTTAAGAAACAAGTAAGCACAACTACACTATTATAAGTTCAGTAAACTTAAAAAGCTTTGCAGCTGGTTTCACAAAATTTTTAAGTTGGTTTTACTTTTATTTATTTTTATTTTTTCATTTACAGCTTTAAATCCACTACATAGATTTCTGTATGGCCCTCACTTTAGAAAATCAAACGCAGGGACTGCAAACCATACTGTAAACACAATACAAACAACTGTCATCATTAAAGAAAATTATTTATTTGACCATTCTGCCAAGTGACATTTGTCAGCATGAAATGAAACAATTGAAAAAAGTTTTACTCCAGTCATACAAAAAGAAGAACAAAAGAATAATATAATATAGACTTAATAAAAAAAAAATTAAATGACCTCTAAAATACTTAGAGTACTAGAGTAATTAAACACAAATGCTTTCAAGATGCTGAAGTAACAAATTTTTTCTCAATGTGAAAACTTAAAATGCTGCAGCAATAAACAAGACTTCAGAATTTTAACAAACATGCTAGAGCAATCAAGTATTTGATAACAGCTGCAAAGATTACTTGAAAACCTTACAATATACTGTTAAACAAGTAACACTGTTTTTTGGCAGGTGTTGTACAGGTACATCCACTGAACAAACAAAAACAAAATTAGTACTTGCGCTTAATTATCCATACAGTACAGACTTAAACTAACAATTTGTTTTTGAGGGACTGGACTCTTGCCGAACACTGGAAATCAAGGCCAATAAACCCCTTCTGAATTGTTTCAAAAGTGTATTTCAGTTCTTTAGGATAGTTCATAAATCAAGCCAAATAGGAGAGCAACATCTGTAGGAAGGTCTTGCACATCATCCAGCACAACTTGCTCCTCTAGAACTACAGACATATCTTCAACAATAATTAAGATTCCCATCTTCATCCCTTTTGTGCGAGTGTCTTCTGGCTTTGTGTCCTGCAGTAAAAAAGCAGCATAAAGACAGGATCAATACCCATTTTTCTTGATTGAATTCTGCTGGTCCCACAAAGAATTAAACATCTTCCTAAACATGTGCTGATAGAAATTCATTTAAAAAGTAAGGCTAGTAATGTTTTTTTTTCTTTACAGGATCTCATTAGTACATCAGGTATGAGTGTATATGCTGATGACAGAAAGATAACACACACTCACCATGCAATTCTTCAGAAAGTTTCCAGAGTTTTGCCACATAAACAAAGGTAGACCTTTGAGAGCTGTAGACTTTCTTTGAGCAAGCAAATCAGAAGTCTGAAAAACAAGGAAAAGGTTTTACACATTGCCTTTATGTTTTCTAATTTTGATTGATTACATGCACACATACCTATATTACTCACTAAAAGAAAATTAAAATTTAAAAAAGCATACCTGTTCTTTAACCAGAAATATATGACCAAATTCTAAATAATTACTTGATTATCTAATTGGTCCAGGAGGGTCTTCATTTGAACGTGATACACACCACCACGTGATCGGTACAACTTAATCAGCTGTGATGCATATTTATCCAAAGCAGATAAATGGTTAAGGTTGGTTTGTGTAATCCTGAAAAACTCAGCACAGACCTTTAAAAAAAAAAAAAAAAAAAAAACACAGTTAACAGTATGAAATTAAGACTTCACAAGGTAATCCATCTTTAAATAAATAAATAATCAATCTCAAATCCATAAACTCACCTGATCTTTCAAAAACAATGCTGGCCATTGTTTCAGAACATAAGTCACAAGAGGTTCTTTATCAACTATCTCCTTCATTTTGGAGTCAACAAATGCCATGCTGAAATGTTTCTTCTTCAGTTCCTCCTGTAGTGCATCTTTTTCCTTCTGTAGGGAACAATCTGCCCGCCATCCTGGGTTGTCTGGGAAAAAGTTTACCTCACATCTCTTAGCTTTCTTTAAACATCTAGAACTCTTGTTGAATCTCTTGAGGTTTACAGCAACTTCAGTGCAACCTGCTGATCGTAGTTTCTGACGGTAGTTCCCAACCTTATATTTGATGCTCATCGTCCAGCTGTGATAACCTTTTCCTGACCCTGGATCCTTAAGACATGGATGCCTTTCAATCAACACAGCAGACACAGATTCAAACTCTTGATTGTTTAGATAAGCTTTGAATGAAAAAATTGCTAATGTCCATTTTCATTTCTCTTGGTATTGTGAGCAGTGTTTCATTTTCTTTAAAAATTTCATTCCCTTTCTCAAGCCGCAACTTAACGCCATAAGAAAACTTGAGAATTGGAAAAGGAGAGGCCCACTGAGAATTTTCACGCTGTCTCACAGTCAGAAAGAAGAAGCTCTGGTTTGAGCTTTCAGATGTGGAAGACATACTGGCAGTGTCTAAAGAGGAAATTGAGATCCCTGATTTGGATTCTTTAGGTACTTTCTGAAGTACCTTCAGCACTGCTCTATCTGGTGGAAGCTTTGTTATATTGGTCAAGTTACATTTTCATTTACGAGTTCATTTCCAAACTCAGGATCCTCAAACTGAATCAGAAAATCGTCCTTGATTTTAAGCCTTTCTTGAAGAATTCCTCTGTGTTCAACTGAAGTGAGATTTTCCAAAAGATTTATCCCCCTAATATTATCAGTGGCCAACACAACGCAGTCACATATCTGTAAAGCAAAATTTTCTGATAAAAAATAAATCAAGTACATTATGTATATGACAAAGTTTAATATGGGGTAACACATAAAATTATTTTAAGGGATCATTCAAAATGAATATCATTTTATTCCATTTAAGTCATGTTATTCCAAATCTGTGTGACTTTCTAATGCAGAAGAAACAAAGGAGGTTTTTTTTAATGAATAAAAAACAGCTGTGTATACTGACTTGCTTAAAAGATAGAAAGTTAATGCACAAGTAAAATTTACTACAGTCGTTTTGAGATCTCAGGGTCTTTTTCAATCTTTGAAGTTAGCTATATGGCCAACATAAAAAAAAGTAGACTGAAAATTCTTTAAAACACCTGCTTTTCTTCTGAATTAGGAAGTCATACAGGTATAAAATATAATTTACCTTCTGTGTAGCCGTTCCTTTAACCTGCGAGATACTTTCCAACTTAAAAATTAAATCATAATACAATGACCCACTTTTTATGTACACTGTGTGTCTATATAAAGAACAATTAATGGAGAAGGAATCTCTTTAGCGCAATCATGTCTCTTACCTGAACTGTATACAATTTAAGAGGATGAGGATCATTAAGGTCCTCTGGCTCAAGTATTTCTATTGCAATTGTTTCAGAAACCTCATAACACCTGTAGTGTTCAATGTATCATGAGAAAAGCCTTTTGCAAAGGAATGTCACCTTGTTAGCATTCACAGGTACACTGGTTATTCTGAAAAAATCAGGCAAACCACTGCATGGATCTAAGGACAAAATCTTGCCCTCCCTAAAGTGAATTTCATGCAAATGCACATCAGATGCAAGTGAGAAAACATCTTTGTGTGGGATTTTTTTTTTTTTACTGCAGTCTTCTGTACTGTAGTTCTTCCAATGTACATGTTCTTACAGTTTTTGTCTTCTGCACAGACAAAGGTAATAAAAAGAGACTTGGTCCTGGGACTGGGATGTTTTTGAAATTGTGGACATCACGCACTACACCTTTAAAATAGCTGTGCTTGGCTTCAAATCTGATTGTCCAGAGCTCGACCAATTGTCCAAAACAGCGAATCAGATGCGGATAGTGCTCCACATAGTGGTGTTTTGGTCGCAATTTCAGGTTCGGTAATGTGTCTTGGAGTAGTTGTCGGTGTTCTAAAATTTTTCATTCTAAAAAGCACAGGGTTGCTTCTGAGAACTTGTCCGACATGACCAACTCCACTATCTCGCTTACATCCATCAAAATTTCCCAAGCAGGCTCCGAATTGGGTACTAGATTACTAATCATTAATGGTAATAAGTGAAGTAATGCCCAGTTCTCATGCCCGTTCCCACCTATGGTTTTCTTTGAGAAACTGGACCGGGAAATTACTTGTGGTCTGTTTAATCTGTCCAAGTCCTTGTAAGGAAAGGACTTGATTCAATTGTTCAGAGTAAGAAGAGTAAAATTTATCATTGTGATGAGTTCTTTCAAGCAAGTTGATAACTCGACTCTTCGGAGGGAATTGTTCCAATTGAGTTATGTAGAACATCTGGTGGGAACCCAGTTTTTGGGTGAAAAAAAAAAAGGTGCTTACTGAGAACACATTCTTTTTCTTTACACCCAGTCTGCTCTGAAGCTCTTGGTGGTCTCTCAGTTCATTTGCATTTAAGTTGTGCTGTTCAACAGTCCGAAACTGAAAATAACAAGCATATTGCGTCTGTATTTCATCTTTGCTAATATGGCAAAATCTACACAGGTTTTCAGCCTGGAAGCTTTCTTGAAAGCCAGCAAGACTGTAAGCCCCAAGATTGTCAGCACATACACAATACACTGTTCCCCTGAGATGTGCATTTAGTGCTTCAACAAACACGCCTTTCTCCTCCAGGTGTTTTAAATCTTTTAACAGTGGATCAAAAAATTTGATATAGCCAAATTGTTTTACATCACTGCTTTTTTTGAGTCAAGCAAGTTGAATTGAGAAAAGTGTAGAACAGAATTTGGCAGGCAAATTTAAAAGCACCCAATAAACAGCTGTGATCTTGTGAATCTTTTTTGAAGTGCCTACCTCAAATTCATCAATGTAGATACCCACTGAAATACAATCACTTTGAACCCCTAAAAGTTGGTTTCCTTTGTCAAACTGACCACTATGAGTTGCTGTGTACTCTCCTGGTGAGTTCTCCTCAACAAAAACTGCTCTTTTCAGGACATCTTTTCTGTTTGGCAACAGTTTAAGAACATTCAACACTGGGACATACACAAAGGTATTTTGGTGTAGTCTATCAAATTTGTACTCCACAGGATCAATGACTTGAAAATGCTCTTTAAAAAAAGCATTTCATCTATATTCTGTTAAGAGAGTACTCTTCTTTAAGGTGGCTGTAAAAATAGGATTTATTTTAAGCACTTATGCTGATATCAATTCAGCAAACTCCTCTGCCAATGAGTCACTAATGTGGCTTTCATATTTTCTTAAAATATTTCTGATTGACTGTTTGACTGTAAACCTAGAGAGCGAAACATTGTCTCACATCCAACTTAATATTTTCTGAGTTGCACTTTTTGAAACATGCAGAACTGTCTGCATATAAATAATCAATGATGCAAGTTTGTTCTCTAGACCTGTATACTCTACAGGCTCTGAATACAAGTTTGTTTCATGTGCAGATGGAATCTCAGGAACAGGGGCATCTAGAACATTTGACTGTAGATTCTGCACACAATCTCCTGACTCTTCTAACTCTTCTGTCTCTTCATTGCTTTCCAAATTATTAAATATATATTTGGTGATGTAACAGAAGAGCTAAAATCTTTAAAACCTTGAGATTTATGCTAACAAGATATCTAACTACTAAAGGTTGTAAGGACATTGGTTGTCAGCTCACAATCTTTAAAAGGACATTTGACTGTGTCATAGCTCCTTAAATGATTTTTGATATGGCTTATAAACTGGGCTGGCTGACAACCATCTTTAAAATCACATAACTCACATGAAAAACCAAAGTGGTCACTGCAACTGCAACAGGCTGTTTGTGTGCACTTGTCAAATGTGATTTTAACACACCTACAGTTTTAAAAGTACAAACGCAGTCAGTGTACAAGCAAGGCTGCTGCCAGGATCGCCCTTGATAGTGCTAAAACCTGTAGTGTTCCAAGAGGACCTCCCGGCTACTGTGGACAAACTTGCAAAGCTTACACACTGCATTCCAAACCCATGAAAAGAAAAGAAAAAACTGTTTGACGTGTCAATTAAATTGACATTCATTGTTTAAAACACAACATAAATAAATATTACACACAAAAAAGAAAAAATTTAAATGAATGAATATATACAGTGTCCTCCGTACAAACTGGGAAAGCAAAGATAAAATTTCTTAACATTTTATATGCTTACATTTGAACCGGGAATGAAACTTTATACGTATATGGTGTTCTCCTCAGCTGGTAAAACATGCATATGCTGAAATTGACAGAAGCCAAAAATGTTTGTCACATTTTATTTGTCAGTCCCAATACTTATGGAGGGCCCTGTTTGTGTATGTATAGTATATGAAATAGTGCTAAAAAGATCTATGTTTAAAAACCACAACGCTTCTGAAATACTAGGTGCTATTCAACATGATTATATATTTTCAGTGTTTTAGACTGAATGTTATGTACAGCACATTGCTGTTGTACACCTACAGATCAAAACAACCACAAGGTTAACAAGGTTAGGCAAACCCTATAACTTACTGTTTTGTATCTGTTTTACAATATTAACTTAAAAAAATAATGACTTTCCATGTTGACCAATTGTTCCCTCAGTCAGATTTCTTGTTTTTCGTGTGGCCGGATGAAAACAAAATACAGTACATTGTTTGCATTCAGCAACACGGATTGGCTGAAATCAAAACGTGGTCGGTGAAATGAAATGGACCAGGCGGCAAAGAATTCTGCTGGGTCTTAAAGCCTTCCATGCATCTAAATAGTGCAGTATGACCAAAAAAGAAGAACGTTACAGAATGAAATGAGCACATAATCAACTTAAATATAGCTTATTGTATTAACAGTATAGTTTTTCGGCACATATTACACTTTTTAAAGTACAGTGGGGTAAAAAACTATTTGCCCCCTTCCTGATTTCTTATTCTTTTGCATGTTTGTCACACAAAATGTTTCTGATCATCAAACACATTTAACTATTAGTCAAAGATAACACAAGTAAACACAAAATGCAGTTTTTAAATGATGGTTTTTATTATTTAGGGAGAAAAAAATCCAAACCTACATGGCCCTGTGTGAAAAAGTAATTGCCCCCTGAACCTATTAACTGGTTGGGCCACCCTTAGCAGCAATAACTGCAATCAAGTGTTTGCGATAACTTGCAACAAGTCATTTACAGCGCTCTGGAGGAATTTTGTCCCACTCATCTTTGCAGAATTGTTGTAATTAAGCTTTATTTGAGGGTTTTCTAGCATGAACCGCCTTTTTAAGGTCATGCCACAACATCTCAATAGGATTCAAATCAGGACTTTGACTAGGCCACTCCAAACTCTTCATTTTGTTTTTCTTCAGCCATTCAGAGGTGGATTTGCTGGTGTGTTTTGGGTCATTGTCCTGCTACAGCACCCAAGATCGCTTCAGCTTGAGTTAATGAATAAATAGCTGGATATTCTCCTTCAGGATTTTTTCGCTAGACAGTAGAATTCATGGTTCCATCTATCACAGCAAGCCTTCCAGGTCCTGAAACAGCAAAACGACCCCAGACCATCACACTACCACCACCATATTTTACTGTTGGTATAATGTTCTTTTTCTGAAATGCTGTGTTACTTTTACGCCAGATGTAATGGGACACGCACCTTCCAAAAAGTTAAACTTTTGTCTCGTCGGCCCACAAGGTATTTTCCCAAAAGTCTTGGCAATCATTGAGATGTTTTTTTTTTGGCAAAATTGAGACGAGCCTTAATGTTCTTTTTGCTTAAAAGTGGTTTGCGCCTTGGAAATCTGCCATGCAGGCCGTTTTTGCCCAGTCTCTTTCTTATGAAGTCGTGAACACCACTGTTCCATGTTTTTGCCATTTGTGGATAATGGCTCTCACTGTGGTTCGCTGGAGTCCCAAAGCTTTAGAAATGGCTTTATAACCTTTACCAGACTGATAGATCTCCATTACTTTTGTTCTCATTTGTTCCCGAATTTCTTTGGATCTTGGCATGATGTCTAGCTTTTGAGTTGCTTTTGGTCTACTTCTCTGTGTCAGGTAGCTCCTATTTAAGTGATTTCTTGATTGAAACAGGTGTGGCAGTAATCAGGCCTGGCAGTGACTACAGAAATTGAACTCAGGTGTGATAAACCACAGTTAAGCTATTTTTTAACAAGGGGGGCAATCACTTTTTCACACAGGGCCATGTAGGTTTGGATTTTTTTTCTCCCTAAATAATAAAAACCATCATTTAAAAAATGCATTTTGTGTTCAATTATGTTATCTTTGACTAATAGTTAACGGTTTTTGATGAGCAGAAACATTTAAGTGTGTTTAGTGTATTTAAGTTGCAATAAACATGCAAAAGAATAAGAAATCAGGAAGGGGGCAAATAGTTTTTCACACCACTGTAATACATTTAGCACATTTTTCTTTATGATTCAGAATAGAATATGCAGGGTGTTCAATGCATTTGTGTGATTTAAATTACAAGTTATTATATGGATATGGAGCTTTACTTACATTGCTACTATTATAAACACAACTGTATATATACAGTCTAATACAAAAGTTTAGGCACCCCTGGATAAATAACATTTTGGTAATTTTTTATTTGAAAAGATATTAACACAGTCTCTCTTGGAAATAGAAAAGAAAATGCACAATATTTTCAGCAAACATTGATGCATAGTTACTTTTTATGCTATAAATTGAAAAAAAAGATTAAAAAAAAAAAAATAAAAACATTATTGTGGCAGTGTCATGATCGGGGTGTTGTGGCAGGTGTTGAACGCCGTGGGCGGAAAGAGCAGGCATAGAGGCAGAGGGGTGGTGTAACCAAAAAAGAGTCTTTTTAATAATGAGTAAACACAAAGTATAAATAAAGATACAAACAAAGGAACAAACAATCTCAAACCATACTTAACTTTGTGCTAACAGGGGCTCTCTGGCAAGACACAGACAGGGGAACAAACACACGCCCTGTGGCGAGACACAGGCAGGGGGTTACACAAAACACGTCCTGTGGCGAGACACAGGCAGGGGGACAAACACATAACTGGACACAAACGAGGCGTGGAGCTGAAACTGGACACTAGAGAAGAACGGGAGACACTAGAGAAGAACGGGAGACACTAGAGAAGAACGGGAGACACTAGAGAAGAACGGGAGACAAGAGAGGGACGGGACGAGGGCTAAAGACATGGCAATCAGCTAGGCATGGCTTTTAGCTAAATATGGTTAAGCTAAGCTTAACCATGGCAGTCAGCTACACATACACCTAGCTAAGCATGTCTTTAGCCCCAACATTCACTAAGCTATACTTACCTAATAGCTCAACACACACTAGGGAATTGGGGCACAGAAACACAGACGGAGGATACCCAGTGGCTAGGCTAGGCGACACTCAAAGGCTAGGCTAGGCGACACTCAAAGGCTAGGCTAGGCGACACTCAAAGGCTAGGCTAGGCGACACTCAAAGGCTAGGCTAGGCGACACTCAAAGGCTAGGCTCACTGGGATCTAGGGAGGCAGGAAACACAGGACAGCTAGAGACACAGAGGGGCTATGGCTAGAAGCATGCTAGTACTGTAACTGTACTATAAACTCAACATAGCATTTAGCTAATCATGCTCCTAGCCACACACACACCTAACTGCTTACCTGCTCTAGCTAACCACAAGAACACAGGAGGACAGGACTGAATCAGCTCCACAAACACAGACACACAAAACATACCCAGAGACATTGCCAATAAGAGAGCCCAAGTCAACACAACTAAAATCAAAGTACAAATTAAACAGATAACAAAACAAACCAAAATGCCCACATAACTGACAGTGGTATTACCAAAAATGCTCGACCCAGTTTCCCAGTCTAAACAGCTATTTATAGATTGATTGATGGCTACCTCGGTTCAGGTGTGCACTGCATCACCTGACCGAGGTGCCTGCTGGGAAACTGAGTCGGCCAACAAAAACTACAAAATAAAAACAGTGACCTTTAGTGGAGGACCCTTACAGGCAGTGTGCAAAAGTTTGGGCACCCTACATAATCAGTACTAAGTAACACCTCCTCTGGCAGATATCACAGCTTGCAAACACTTTTTTTATAGCCAGCTAAAAGTCTTTAAATTTTTTGTACTTGGGATTTTCTCCCATTCTTTTCCTGTGCCACTGGCTGCAACACAATCCCAAAAGGATAATAGATCCACCCCCATGTTTAATAGTTGGCAAGGTGTTCTTCTTATGAAATGCTGCTCCTTTTTTCTCCAAACATGCCTTTGCTGATTGTGGCCAAAATTTTTATTTACCTTCATCAGTCCTCAGCACTTGTTTTCAAAACATATCAGGCTTCTGTGAATGTTCTGTTGCATACTTCTGATTTTATTTTTCACGGGGTGCCTAAAATTTTGCATGAGACTGTGTGTGTAATATATATATATACACACAGTCCCTGGCAAAAGTCTTGTCGCTTGGGTACAAATTGACCTAAAGTGCCCCTCAAATACAGGGTGGGCCATTTATATGGATACACCTTAATAAAATAGGAATGGTTGGTGATATTAACTTCCTGTTTGTGGCACATTAGTATATGTGAAGGGGAAAACTTTTCAAGATGGGTGGTGACCATGGTGGCTATTTTGAAGTCAGCCATTTTGGATCCAACTTTTGTTTTTTTCAATAGGAAGGGGGTGATGTGACACATCAAACTTATTTGGAATTTCACAAGAAAAACAATGGTGTGCTTTGTTTTAACGTAACTTTATTCTTTCATGAGTTATTTACAAGTTTCTGCCCACTTAAAACAGTTATGAGCAGTTTACATACTAATGACACATGAGGAGCAGATAGAAATTGTGTGTTGATGTCTGGTGAACGCAGTAACCGGGTCATTGCAGCAGATTTCAATGCAAGACACGCTACGAGACCATCCATCTTCCATGCTACAGTTGGCAAACTACTAATAACTGCTTTATAAGTGGTCAGAAACTTGTAAATAACTCATTGGTTTTCAACTCTCAACTTTTTAGGTTAAAACCAAGCACACCATTGTTTTTCTTGTGAAATTCCCAATGAGTTTGATGTGTCACATGACCCTCTTCCTATTGAAAAAACAAAAGTTGGATCCAAAATGGCCGACTTCAAAATGGCCACCATGGTCACCACCCATCTTGAAAAGTTTTCCTCCTCACATATACTAGTGTGCCACAAACAGAAAGTTAATATCACCAACCATTCTTAAGGTGTATCCATATAAATGGCCCACCCTGTATATTACTAATCAAAAAAATTTTTTTACAAGAAATTACTCATTTTAATCCTAACAGCTTTTCTAATAATGTTTTGATGCAAAACTAAACTATTAAAAAGTATTTCAATATTCACAGCTTGGTAAAGCCCATTGAGTTAATTTTTGCAAATACATAAGTCTTGTCACCTGTGACTAATAATGGATCAACTAAGTTTCAGGTGTGTATAAAAAGAGCCCAGTACACCAGACCTTAACATCAACTGCAACTAGACCTCTGACAACATGCCTAAGATCCACCCTGAGACTAAAGTGTTGATTATCAAGAGGCTAAAGACCAGATCCAATGCTGACATGGCAGACACCTTCAATGTGTCTCAGCGTCAAGTACAGAGGATAAGAAAAAGATATGAAGAGACTGGAGACATTTTTGACCATTCCAGGTCAAACAGACCCCTCAAGAAAACTGCTCAAGAGGACCGTTTGTTGGCTCAAAAATCCAAGGCCAGCCCATTTTTCACTGCAGCAGAGCTCCACACGACCTGGTCCCCTGAAGTCCCCATGTCAATCAGAACTGTTTGTAGAATTCTGTCTAAATTTGAAACAAAAGACAATTAAAAAAAACATGTGGCATTCGCCAAGGCCCACAGCTTGCCAAAAAGATGAATGGTGAAAAAAATGTGGAAGAAGGTGGATTTTTCAGATGAATCTTCTGTTGAATTACATCATAGTCACCGCAAATATTGCAGAAGACCTACTGGAACCCTATGGATCCGAGATTCACCCAGAAAACAGTGAAGTTTGTTGGTGAAAAAATCATGGTCAAAACCAAAGAATGTTGATTAACTCTGGGAGGCATGCAAGACTCCTTTGTTTGCTATTCCTGATGACTTCATCAATAAATTGTATGAATCCTTGCCAAACCGCATGCCACACGTGTACAATTTTTATAACACACGTGTGTGCAGGCGTAGAAAGCAAAAGCAAGTCTCATTAGAGGGTAAAGATCCATTTTTTCTTTCCTTCTCTGTAGTTAGTCGTTATGTGTGCGTGCGCGTAATTTGACACCGTGCTCCTTCACACACACCAACACTTCTCTCTCTCTCTCTCTCTCTCTCTCTCTCTCTCACACACACACACACACACACACACACACTCTCTCTCTCTCTCTCTCTCTCTCTCGCCTTTACAGCCCCACTCCTACACCCTCCTCCTCTCGGCTTTCCACACACCTACAGGTGCACACTCTGCCCTACACAGAAACTCTGCTCTGTCGCGTTTTTTTTCAAAGGTTAAGTAAAATTTGGTATATGAGTTTTTTTGGAATACAAGTTCCAAAATGAATTATGCTCGTAATACAAGGTTCCACTGTATACAGAAATTACAAACGCAAATTGATAAGCACACCAAAGTGATTGATGGTTACCTGGGCAACTATCCCACCCACTTGATCTCTGGGGTGTAATTTTTCTGGTTACATTCAAGCATCTTGACCACGTACTCTTGTTAAAGGTAAGATTAGAAGTGATTTAGCAAACTAGCTGACCAATGCTCTGAGCAAGAGAGTTGTAAGGTTTTATATGTTTATTTTGTGTTTTATACATACAGTACATACTAAATATACCTTCCATAAAACCTGCCCTTCCTCCCCTATAGTATTCTTGTCAAAGAGTCAAAAATATCTTTGTTTAACTTTCTGGCTGCTTTGGCCTGTTTGCAAGCATCACTCCTCTACCATCATTACCTCCAACATTACCCTTTTACAAACCTCGTTGCACCCCTGCTGGGCTAATGTGAACAGGACATCCCACTGCGAAGTCAAAGAATACTACTTCATGGCAAGCTGCATAGCTGGGAGCCTTTATTTATGGAGATGCCTGAAATGAATGGGTATTAGTGTCCAAACATTTCACCATGCTTCTGTGGCAGCACACAAAAGCCACTGATTTGCAGCAAATCTTTACTTATTTTATTGAAGCACACTAAGTCAAAAAAGAAGAAGAAAAAGGGAAAAAAACATTTTTAATGACTTAAAAGAGCTTAGAAGAAGAACAAAGACTAAAATCCAGTCTTTCAAATGTTGAATAAGGGAGAAGTAGAACATAAAAGACTTCAATTTCATTGCAATGCAGTTAAAGCTAAAAGCAGCAGAGCTACAAGACTCAGCAGGTAGGACTTAAGGCAAAAAAAAAGAACCTATAGACTGCTGATGAGTAAAAACCATACATGGCCTTTGTATAGCCAGTGCTATTTCAAAGCAAAATTGCAAATGCTAATAATTTGTTTAAGCTTTAATACAGCTTTTGCTGATTAATTGTTGAGGAAAATGACAGTCATAAAGTGAGCCTTAAAAACATTCACCAATGATTTGTGTCATTACTACATAAACACCAAGACAACATTAGCATCAAGATGGCCTGGATGATGGAATCAGTTGACACAGGGGTCCAGCCTCTCTGTTGTAATAAGAGCAAATAGATCAACAGGATCATTATGGGTGATAGTTCTTTAGTTTGCTTGTCTTGCTACTTCTTTGGGTTCAGTGAATTTCGTGACGTGACCTATCTATTATCTCTAGCTCTTTACAGACAGACTCTGACATTTAAAGAAAAACCTCACTTCCACGATGGGTCTTTTTTTTTATTTTTTTTTTTTATTATAGCTTCACTGCACATATTATTGATGCATAAGCCAGTGAATATTTGCACAGCTATGCTAGCCCTCTGCTTGGAGAGAGGTCTGGTAAAAAAATTTCCAACACTTGTTGGTGTTACTCACTTTTTCCATAATCTATTTTCTTTCTTTTTTTCATTTCCATATCTTTCCATTCCTGCCAACACTCTTTTTCAATCCTTCAGCCTTATCTTCCTAAGCGTCTTAAAGTAGAAATTCACTTATAAGTGCCTCGTCATTGGTTCTACTTTTAGGAGTAGAAGTAAGAGCAATTAATCAACATTCTTAAAATAGAAAATCACTCCCACTTTCACCAAAATAAAGGAGAATTCCAGATCTGTCCTAACTGGTTAGGAGTAATGAGAAAATGGCGGTTAAAAATTTCAATTCCAATTTTATTCATCACATACAAAGTCATACACAGCTTGATATCGAATAAAATGCTTAAACAACTGCTGATGACCTAAAATTTCAAAAAGAAAGTTTCAGTATGAAATAAGAGAAATAAGAGAATTTTACAAATTAGAAATATAGAGAAATATGAAAATAAACTTTAGCTGTAAAAAACTTAAAAATTTACATTATGTACAAATAATAAAATAATGAAAATGAAATATTAGAATAAAAATATAAAATATAGAAGAGTTGAAGTGGAATGTAGAACCATGTCCAGTTATGGGCAAGATAATGTGCAGAATGTGCAGAATAGTGTGCAAGCTTGCAGTTCAAAGTTCAGGTCTGTGGTGTGCAAAAAAAGTGTTCCATATGAGCAATGTAGTGGTTAGTGAGATTGTTTGTGAGAAAGCAGATTAGAGTGTTAAGTCCTATGTTGTGTTAAGAATGGCATTCCTTATAGCCTGTGGGAAGAAGCTCCTCCTCAGTCTCTCTGTGTGGGCCTTCAGGGAGCGGAAGCACTTTCTTGATGTCAACAGAGAGAACAGTCCATTGTTGGGGTGGCTGAGGTTCATCACAATCTTCCTGGCCTTGGTCCAGCACTTGTTGTAGATCAAGTGTAGGTCCAGTAGCTTGGTGCGGTAGATGTGCTCAGCTGATCACACCACCCTCTGTAGAGCTCATCTGTCCTGCTTGGTGCTGTTCCGGAACCAGGTTGTGATGTTTCCCGTCAGGATGCTTTCTATGGTGCAGGAGTAAACGTCATCTGTGGTCTGCCAGTTAGGAAGTTGGAGATTCACTGACACAAGCATGGGCTGAGTCCCTGGTGCTCTAGCTTGGTAGAAGTAAGAGCAATTAATCAACATTCTTAAAATAGAAAATCACTCCCACTTTCACCAAAATAAAGGAGAATTCCAGATCTGTCCTAACTGGTTAGGAGTAATGAGAAAATGGCGGTTAAAAATTTCAATTCCAATTTTATTCATCACATACAAAGTCATACACAGCTTGATATGGAATAAAATGCTTAAACAACTGCTGATGACCTAAAATTTTAAAAAGAAAGTTTCAGTATGAAATAAGAGAAATAAGAGAATTTTACAAATTAGAAATATAGAGAAATATGAAAATAAACTTTAGCTGTAAAAAACTTTACATTATGTACAAATAATAAAATAATGAAAATGAAATATTAGAATAAAAATAGAAATATAAAAAAGTTATAAAATATAGAAGAGTGAGTGTAGAGGGAATTATAGTGTTAAACGCTGAGCTGTTCTCGACAAAGAGCATTTTAACATAATTCCCCTTCCTAGGTGAGTCAGTGATGTGGAGCCGTGGCCAAAAGTTTTAAGAATTACATAAATATTGGAAATTTTAAAAGATGCTGCTTAAGTTTTTATAATTGCAATTTGCATATACTCCAGAATGTTATAAAGAGTGATCAGATGAATTGCATAGTCTTTATTTGCCATGAAAATTAACTTAATCCCAAAAAAACCTTTCCACTGCATTTCATTGCTGTCATTAAAGGACCTGCTGAGATCTTTTCAGTAATCGTCTTGTTAACATAGGTGAGGATGTTGACGAGCACAAGGCTGGAGATCATTACTTCAGGCTGATTGGGTTAGAATGGCAGACTTGACATGTTAAAAGGAGGGTGATGCTTGAAATCATTGTTCTTCCTTTGTTAACCATAGTGACCTGCAAAGAAACGCGTGCAGCCATCGTTGCGTTGCATAAAAAATGGCTTCACAGGCAATGATATTGTGGCTACAAAGATTGTACCTAAATCAACAATTTATAGGATCATCAAGAACTTCAAAGAAAGAGGTTCAATTCTTGTTAAGAAGGCTCCAGGTCATCCAAGAAAGTCCAGCAAGCGCCAGGATTATATCCTAAAGAGGATTCAGCTGCGGGATCAGAGTGCCACCAGTGCAGAGCTTGCTCAGGAATGGCAGCAGGCAGGTGTGAGCGCATCTGCACGCACAGTGAGGCAAAGACTTTTGGAAGATGGCCTGGTGTCAAGAAGGGCAGCAAAGAAGCCACTTCTCTCAAAAAAAAAAACATCAGGGACAGATTGATCTTTTGCAGAAAGTATGGTAAATGAACTGCTGAGGACTGGGGAAAAGTCATATTCTCTGTTGAAGCCTCTTTCTGATTTTTTGGGGCATCTGGAAAAAGGCTTGTCCGGAGAAGAAAAGGTGGGCGCTACCATCAGTCCTGTGTCATGCCAACAGTAAAGCATCCTGAGACCATTCATGTGGGCTGCTTCTCATCCAAGGGAGTGGGCTTACTCACAATTTTGCCCAAAAACACAGCCATGAATAAAGAATGGTACCAAAACACCCTCCAACAGCAACTTCTTCCAACAATCCAACAACAGTTTGGTGAAGAACAATGCATTTTCCAGCACAATGGAGCAACGTGCCATAAGGCAAAAGTGATAACTACTGTAAGTGGCTTGGGGACCAAAACATTGAAATTTTGCATCCATAGTCTGGAAACTCCCAAGATCTTAATCCCATTGAGAACTTGTGGTCAATCCTCATGAGGCGGGTGGACAAACAAAAACCCAAGAAGTAATTATAAAAGAATCGGTTGCTATCAGTCAGGATTTGGCCCAGAAGTTGATTGAGACATGCCCAGTCCCAATTGCAAAGGTCCTAAAAAAGACAATTACAAGACATAAATGTCATGTAATTGTCGATAAAAGCCTTTAAAACGTATGAAGTGCTTGTAATTATATTTCAGTACATCACAGAAACAACTGAATGACTTTTGGCCACGAATGGAGAAGGTGAAAGATGGCATCATCTAGCAACCATAGCACAGGTCACCACTACTGAGTTTTTACACAATTTTTAGTAACATTTTTGCAGCTTTGAAACAGTGACATGTCCAACATGTCAGAAATATTAAATCAAACTTTGCGCTTACAGCACAACAGGTCATGTGCAAATTCATACAGTTTCCCACCAAACAGCATGCAATAAACAACAACAACAACCAAAAAAAGCTGTATTCATGGAGTTGTGGGCATCATCCCTGGCACACAAATTTAAATATTTATATTCATATTTATATATATATATATATATATATATATATATATATAGATATATATATATATATATATATTTTTTTTTTTTATATATATTTATAATAAATTATTATACTGACTGTTTTTTTTTTTTGTCATTGTTATAAGCAGCACTCTATTACTTTATTACCACAGCATAACCCCATCTTTCACACTTCTTAGGGGTACGTGTGGCAATATGACAGGTGGCATTCTCAAACTGCTATACACTCACTTTTTTATCATTAGAGGGAAACGCAGGCCAAAATTTTGCTTTATTTATTTCTTTACATTTTACTCATTTCTCTGCAGACAAAATGAATAAAACAATCCTCTCTCTAGATTCGCTTTCTTTTTATTCGCTTAAGTCATTTTTATCAGATTATGACAGTCCTACATAGCTTTATTATAGTGGCTTGTACAGTTGTGATTGGAACAGTCTAATTAGGATAAGATCATGCACTGAATCACGGGTCTATAAGTTTTGTCCATGTGCAGAAAAAAAGAGTAGAAAGCTTCCTACAGAACTTTTATTTCCTACTCTTTTCATAAAGACTGTCATGAAAGGTTTAATTATAGAAACAAGCATTTTGTATTAATGTGGCCCCAACCATCTTTTAAGGACAGACCATCGAGCTTTCCATTAAGGCCTGTCCTTCCCAGTCAGGCTCCAGTAGTGTTGCTTTGCATAAGGTTCTTTCATTATTAGTATTAGTATAAGTACTCATCGCCAGTCCCTATTCTCCCTTCTCCCTTTACCTCTTTCGCTTCGTGTCTGTTTTTTTAGAATTTGTGTGATGCCAATATACAGTAATTTACTGTTTTTCATTCTGCTTTGAACGAACAACCTCATTAACTACTTTCGGTCCTTTCACTCATGATCTAGCCTTGACTTTACTAAGGGCGAATGATCCAAACACACACACACACACACACACACACACACACACACACACACACACACAGTCTCTTATCATCTTTCTCCCTAGGTAACTGGCTCTCCAGATGCTACAGTGATCCCCCATCGATACTTCTATTTGTTCTGCACTGTTGGGATTATTTATCTGATATCATGATTTTAAAAAAAAGATTTTTTTTTAAACCTTTGATAGAACACAGGTTGCTAAAGGACATTGTTACATCATTCTGTTGCCTTAAGACATTCTGGCAATTTATTTTCTTTCATCTGTCTTAAAAGCAATAACACATTTACATTTGCCAGCTGAATGCCGCTTTTGGTCTACCCTGCTTCTCGAGAGTTGGTGTGGATTTATTAATCTAAATGAATGACTGACTAAATTTTATCACCTTTAAATTGTTGCCTATAATGGTGTAATAGGTGTCATGAAACCATATCTAATTAAAAGTGTGAACAACACCAAAGTGGTTCACATGTCTGGTGGATTCACAAATGGGTTTCAATACACTGGCTAATCACCATTTCTTGGTCAAGTGCAGGTATGAATTTTGTTCAGTAAAAAAAAGGTGCTAATGAACAAATTATTTTTTAGCTGCTCTTTCCAGTTTAAATAATTTCCACATCCAAATCCATTGTCATGGCATTGTAAATTTGCCAGTACTTGAGTTTCTTAATTGACATACAGTAGAAGACTCTCAATCAATAGCACCATTCTTTATGTAAAAGATCAATCAAATCAACCAATTATGTTAGAAGCTTTGACATTGTAATCATGAGAATGCAAATGCCTGCCGTTAGTACAAATAATGATATATAACAGAAATAAGTAATTTATTTTGCTAAATAAATGCTACAGAGTCTAGAGAAAAAGAAAGAGGGGAGATGGAGACAGAATAAAGTTAAGAATGGAAACTGTGTAACAATGCAATTAAACTCTAGTAATGAGGTCAGACATCAGTTTTAGTAAAGCAATATCACAACACAAGCCAGGCAGCCTGCTCCAGCTGCCATGCCAGGGCCGGGGGATTACTGAATTCCCCTAACATCTTTATGCCTAACCTCATAACAATCTCTCTCAACCTGACCATATGAAATGCCTACAAGGTTTACTTTGCTAAACCCAAATCACTATCCCTGATATTCAGTGGCACCCACAGGCAGAAAGAAGCTAGTGGGGTGGGGCTGAAGTTAGGAGGAGACATGTCGGCACCAGAACCAGGCCATCTCAGAGCAAGTGTACACAACTTTAGAGAGCTCACCTCACCTTGGAGGGCAATATAACTGTGAGGGCACATGAAGAAATTACTAAGTAACTGAGGGAATGTCTTTATAATTTCAAAACCAGGCCTGAAATGTCATACTGGAAAGTTCAAAAAAGGACATATAATAATGGAAGAAATCTTGTATTTTACTGTATATATTACTATTTTATAATGCAATACACTCAAAAAAATAACTTGTTGAATGAACATAATTAAATTATGGAAAGAATTTTCCTTAATGTTTTTAGGTTCAGTCAAATTAATTTTATTAGGTTCATTTAACTTATTTACTACAGCTGCGTCCAACATAATTTAATACTTTTAAAATAAATGAATAGCGTTGGTACAACACATTTTTCAGTTGTAAATTAAGTTGATCCAACTCAAGTAAATTTACATTTCAAGCCCTGGTCAACAGAATTCTGTGAAGGAAGGAAGCATAAGACAAACGGGATAAAATGGAGATTTTTATTTTAC
This sequence comes from Clarias gariepinus, assembly GCF_024256425.1. Classification (NCBI taxonomy): domain Eukaryota; kingdom Metazoa; phylum Chordata; class Actinopteri; order Siluriformes; family Clariidae; genus Clarias; species Clarias gariepinus. The sequence continues at coordinate 21,886,999 of NC_071106.1, forward strand.
ACCAGCAGCAACTTACAAATGAAGTCTCAATTTGAAAAGATGTACAAAACATTAAACACCACAAATAAGTATTAATCATAGAAAATTTTTTTTAACACCAACAGAAAGTTTTGTACATTATAACTGTATGTTATGACTTTTAAATATGACCGTTAGAGACGGTTGGTCATGAAACTCCTGAAGTCAGATGCAGACGGCCACTTTTAGTCACAAACTCCTGTGAAAAAAATACAGAGATAGATTCAATTAAAATTCATGATACTTAATTTAGCAAATGAACAATATTTATACTTTGTTCCTCTCGCTTCACAACTCATGAGAACAGACCGAAACCAGAACCGAACTGCAGATTAAGCACGCGCAATATAACTGTCGGTATTTTAAGTGTGATTAAAAATACAAGAAATAGCTTAAACCAAAATAACGTGACTAAACATCGCTAAACAGCAGGTGACATTTATGTTCAGTATTTTGTTTCTATTTAGAAAGATGGGAATTAATTCCTGCTTACCTTTTCCACACGCCCGCCAAACGTTTGTCTTCTTAACACGCTGTGTGTCACGGTACGCCGGGTAATGCCCGCTTCCCGGGACAAGTCCTGATCTCCCGCAACTCCCTTCCACACTCCATTCCGCGGCTTCCATTTTGCCGCCTGAGTTACTCATGCTCGCGCACACCTGCGCCTCATCACCACCACTCTATATAACTCTCCCTCAAGCAGCAAACCCTTGCCGAATTATTGCGTGCCAATGCTCTATTGTCTCGTGCCTTTTGTCAAGTATATCTGCCTGTTTTTCACGTTGTTGATTCTCTTTTCTGCTCCCCAGGATTACGCTCTTGCCTCTCGGATTAAACTCGTTTGCTACGCTGACTGCTCTACCGGCTTTGATTCTCTGCTTTCACTTTCGACTACGGCTTGTCTCGATCCCCCTGGATCATTCTCGTTTGGACTACAGGTGTGTGCTGTCCTTATTCAGTTGTTGGTCAGTGCCTCTGCGCTCTACCCTGACTCCTTTTGGCTGCTCTTATTTAGTGAGTCTAAGACGGCAAGCGCTCTGCCCTTTGATCTTTCACTGTTGCTCTCTCGCCCGTGTTGTATGGGCTCTGGATCTCACATCTTCTAGACCTCTGCCTTCAGCCACTTCTAACCTCCCCTGCTGCCCATTCCTAGTGGCATTTTGAGTGAACCGCATATTTTGCCTAACTTTCCTCTGTATCTACCTTCAGCATAATCTCATCTGCTATAGCTCTGCCCACAGCCACTTCCAACCTGCCCTGCTGCCTACTCCTGACCGCCTCTAGAATAAACTATATATATATATATATATTCAATATAAAAGAACTACATTATACATAGCTATATCTATTTATCTATCTATCTATATCTATATATATATATATATATATATATATATATATATATATATATATATATATATCTCTCTATATATATATATATATATATATATATATATGTATATATATGTATATACATATATATATGTATATATATATGTATATATATATGTATATATATATGTATATATATGTATATATATATATGTATATATATATATGTATATATATATATATGTATATACATATATATGTATATATATATATATATATGTATATACATATGTGTATATATATATATATATGTATATATATATATATATGTATATATATATATATATATGTATATATATATATATATATACATATATATATACGTATATATATGATATATATATATATATATATACTGCCTAATGTTCCCTTTATCTGCTTTCAGCATATTTTCCAATTAAATACTTTTTTCCATTTGATCTGTTGTGTCTGCTTGTGGGACCTTTTAGCCTGCTGACGCAGGTCGGCGTGTGACAGAATAATTCGGCCAAGCATGGACCCAGCAGCGTTAGGACAACTTAGGACCGCCGTAGAGGCACAGGGCTCCCTCCTCGGTACACACCAGGGGGAGATTCAGCAGGTTAATCAGAATCTAAGGTCTATGGCGGACACCCTCAGTGCACTCACCTCTCGTATCGAACAACTGCAGACTCCATCTCCCTTAGTTCCAGCTCCACTCCCTCTTCCCCGGGAACCTCGCCTGCCCCCTCCTCAGTCATACAATGGAGAACCTGGCACCTGCCGATCTTTCCTCTCGCAATGTTCTCTTTCTCTAGAGTTACAGGCTTCAACATTTCCCACAGAACGCTCTAAAATAGCTTATATTATTACCCTCCTCTCGGGAAAAGCACGTGAGTGGGGAACAGCGCTGTGGGACGCCGATGACCCATGCTGCACCAACTACAATGCGTTTACCAATGAAATGAGGAGGGTCTTTGACCGTTCCCTTTCAGGCCGGGAGGCAGCTGGGCAGATGCTAAGACTCCGTCAGGGAACACGATCAGCCTATGATTATGCCATCGAGTTTCGCACCCTGGCGGCCTCCTGTGGATGGAATGAGTGTGCCATGTTTGATGTTTTTTTTCATGGACTAAGCGAAACCGTCAAGGATGAGCTGGTCTCTCAAGAGCTCCCCTCTGGCCTAAATGAGCTCATGGATTTAGCGGGGCGCGTCGATGCACGTCTCCGGCTCAGGCGCAAAGAACGCACACCACCCCTGGTAAGGACCAGACCAATGTCCCCCCCACAAACTGCTGATTCACCTGACCAGCCTATGCAGGTGGACCGAGCCCGAATTTCTCCCGAGGAACGCCAACGTCGGCGGGATAAACAGGCCTGCTTCTACTGTGGACAAACAGGTCATTTCCGCCTCCAATGCCCGGTAAAAGGAGGGGGCCCACATTGAAACTGGGAGCCTTGGAGGGCCCTTCTCACACAAACCTCCCAAGCCAACGCCCCTTACTACCGGTTATGATCATCTGGAGTAACAAGGCTCAACCACTAAAAGCCCTCATTGACTCTGGATCAGACCAGGACTTGATCTGTGCTGCAACAGCCAGGAAATTGAACATCCCTTCTTTACCCCTAGATAACCCCCTATCTGTCCAGGCCCTCAACGGAAGTTTCCTTCCATCAATCACTCACCGTACACCTCCAGTCACTCTTAGAATCTCTGGCAATCACGTTGAAACCATCTCCTTCCTTATTATGGAGGATTCTCATGCCCCTGTCGTCCTTGGCACCCCATGGCTAATTAGACATAACCCCAACATTGACTGGGCCAAGAGCACTATCCTTGATTGGAGTCCTGCCTGTCTCTCCTCGTGCCTTCATGCTGCTAGAACCCACTCGTCGCTCTCTGCCACTGAGGAGGTTATTGAGCCCTCTGACCTATCCAATGTCCCACCTGAATACAGCGACCTCCAACAGGTGTTCAGTAAGGCACGTGCTCTTTCTCTACCACCGCACAGACCCTACGATTGCTCCATTGATCTCCTTTCAGGATCTACCCCCCCAAGGGACGTCTGTACTCCCTATCGGCTCCAGAGAGGGAAGCCATGAACAAATACATCACCGAATCACTGGCGGCAGGAATTATCCGACCCTCCTCCTCGCCCGCAGGAGCCGGCTTCTTTTTTGTGGATAAGAAGGACAAGTCCCTTCGCCCCTGCATTGACTATCGTGGGCTTAATGCCATTACCATCAAGAACCGTTATCCCCTTCCTCTCATGTCTACGGCTTTCGAGCTCTTGCAAGGGGCGTGTGTTTTCACAAAGTTGGACTTACGAAATGCATATCATCTGGTAAGGATAAAGGAGGGGGACGAGTGGAAGACCGCCTTTAACACACCAACAGGCCACTACGAGTACCTAGTAGTTCCTTACGGACTAACTAATGCCCCTGCTGTTTTCCAGGCCCTCGTTAATGATGTCCTGAGAGACTTTTTGAACATCTCTGTCTTTGTTTATCTAGACGATATCCTGGTATTCTCTCGTTCCTTGGAAGAGCATAAGCGGCACGTCCGACAGGTCCTGCAAAGACTCCTGGAGAACAAACTGTACGTAAAAGCAGAGAAATGTGAATTTCACCGCAGCTCTGTGGCCTTTCTTGGGTTCATTATTGCTCCCTCTAGCCTACAGATGGAGCCGTCCAAGCTAACGGCCGTCACAAACTGGCCGACTCCCAATTCAAGGCGAGACCTCCAAAGATTCATAGGGTTTGCCAAATTTTACAGGCGTTTCATCAGGAATTATAGTTCAGTGGCAGCTCCCCTCACAGCACTAACCTCCACAAGAGTCCCCTTCCGTTGGAACAAACAGGCCGAGAATGCATTCTCTGACCTCAAGCACCGATTCACTTCTGCGCCCATTCTAACAATCCCAGATCCTTCCCTTCAGTTTGTGGTGGAGGTAGATGCCTCCGAGTCCGGAGTTGGGGCTATCTTATCACAACGATCACCCAAGGACAAAAAGCTACACCCCTGCTCGTACTTCTCCCGCCGTCTCACCTCAGCAGAAAGAAATTATGACATAGGAGATCGAGAACTGTTGGCAGTAAAGCTTGCTCTAGAGGAGTGGAGACATTGGCTGGAAGGTACTGCTACCCCATTTTTAGTCTGGACTGACCACAAGAACTTGGAGTACCTCAAATCAGCCAAGAGGCTCAACGCCCGCCAGGCAAGGTGGAGCTTATTCTTTTCACGCTTTAATTTCATGCTCTCGTACCGCCCTGGCTCCAAAAATGCCAAACCTGACGCCCTGTCTCGACAGTTCTCCACACCTCAACAACCAACGACGAGTGAGTCAATCCTGCCCTCCCGCTGCCTAGTAGCAGCCGCACTCCTGAATGTCGAGAGGCAGGTTAAGAAGGCGCTTAATCAGGAACCAGGCCCTAGCAACGTTCCCCCCGATTGTCTCTTCGTCCCGGCCTCTGTGCGAACTCAAGTGTTAAAATGGGGACATAGCTCTCGGGTTGCCTGCCACCCGGGGGGGGCCCGCACCCTATACCTACTCCAGCAACGATTCTGGTGGCCCTCTATGAAGGATGATGTCCTGAGATTTGTGGCAGCCTGTGACACCTGTGCTAGGAGTAAGTCAATCAATAAACCCCCTACCGGCCTCTTGAGACCCCTCCCTGTTCCACGTCGGCCTTGGTCACATATCGCCCTGGACTTTGTTACTGGTCTCCCCAACTCTGATGGCAACACTTGCATCCTGACTGTGGTGGATCGCTTCTCCAAGTCTGCTCATTTTATTCCCTTGCCTAAACTTCCGTCAGCCAAGGAAACGGCGGAACTAATGATTCTCCACGTTTTCCGTCTGCATGGCCTCCCAACTGACATTGTCTCTGACCGTGGGCCCCAATTCTCAGCTGAGTTCTGGAGGGACTTCTGCAAATCAATTGGAGCGACACCCAGCCTATCTTCTGGCTATCACCCCCAGTCGAACGGGCAGACAGAGAGACTCAACCAGGAATTGGAGAAAGCCCTGAGGTGCATGGTGTCTCGTGATCCGACTACATGGAGCAAGGCGCTTCCCTGGATAGAGTATGCACACAATTCATTACCGACCTCCTCCACAGGTCTCTCCCCCTTCCAGTGCTGCTTTGGCTATCAGCCACCCCTGTTCCCAGCACAAGAAAGAAAGGTGATGGTACCCTCAACCAGTTCTTTTGTACGCCGCTGCAAGAAGATTTGGTCCCAGGCCAGAACTCGTCTCCTACACACCGTTAGCACCTTTAAGAGGCAAGCGGACCGAGGCCGCACAACAGCCCCCAGATACCGAGTAGGTCAGAGAGTGATGCTGTCCACCCGAAATATCCCCATTAAGACAATCTCCAGCAAACTGTCACCCAGATTCATCGGACCATTCACAATCACCAAGGTAATCAATCCTGTCTCCGTCAGGCTTTCCCTACCACTCACTATGCGCCGCATCAACCCGACCTTTCATGTCTCACAACTCAGACGACTAGTACACAGTTCGTTAAACCCACCCCCCCCATCCTCCTCCTCCTCCTCGACTCATTGACGGGGGTGAAGTTTTCACAGTGCGTAAACTACTAAAGGTTCGACGCCGAGGGCGTGGCCTACAGTACCTTGTCGATTGGGAGGGATACGGCCCAGAGGAGAGAAGTTGGGTTCCCGCCAGGTTCATTGTCGACCCAACCCTAATTTCAGACTTCCACCGGCAACACCCAAAAGCACCAGCTAGGACGCCCAGTGTCGCCCATAGGGGGGGGGGTACTGTCACGGTACGCCGGGTAATGCCCGCTTCCCGGGACAAGTCCTGATCTCCCGCAACTCCCTTCCACACTCCATTCCGCGGCTTCCATTTTGCCGCCTGAGTTACTCATGCTCGCGCACACCTGCGCCTCATCACCACCACTCTATATAACTCTCCCTCAAGCAGCAAACCCTTGCCGAATTATTGCGTGCCAATGCTCTATTGTCTCGTGCCTTTTGTCAAGTATATCTGCCTGTTTTTCACGTTGTTGATTCTCTTTTCTGCTCCCCAGGATTACGCTCTTGCCTCTCGGATTAAACTCGTTTGCTACGCTGACTGCTCTACCGGCTTTGATTCTCTGCTTTCACTTTCGACTACGGCTTGTCTCGATCCCCCTGGATCATTCTCGTTTGGACTACAGGTGTGTGCTGTCCTTATTCAGTTGTTGGTCAGTGCCTCTGCGCTCTACCCTGACTCCTTTTGGCTGCTCTTATTTAGTGAGTCTAAGACGGCAAGCGCTCTGCCCTTTGATCTTTCACTGTTGCTCTCTCGCCCGTGTTGTATGGGCTCTGGATCTCACATCTTCTAGACCTCTGCCTTCAGCCACTTCTAACCTCCCCTGCTGCCCATTCCTAGTGGCATTTTGAGTGAACCGCATATTTTGCCTAACTTTCCTCTGTATCTACCTTCAGCATAATCTCATCTGCTATAGCTCTGCCCACAGCCACTTCCAACCTGCCCTGCTGCCTACTCCTGACCGCCTCTAGAATAAACTATATATATATATATATATTCAATATAAAAGAACTACATTATACATAGCTATATCTATATCTATTTATCTATCTATCTATATCTATATATATATATATATATATATATATATATATATATATATATATGTGTGTGTATATGTGTATATATGTGTGTGTATATGTGTATTTATATATATATATATATATATATATATATACATACATATCTATATTGCCTAATTTTCCCTTTATATGCTTTCAGCATATTTTCCAATTAAATACTTTTTTCCATTTGATCTGTTGTGTCTGCTTGTGGGTCCTTCTTGCCTGCTGACGCAGGTCGGCGTGTGACACTGTGTTCTCTTCTCGCGATATCTTCTCGCGATGTTTGATCTGATATTTCCGGTTTTCATAGTGACAAGATCTCTTTGGTTTATCTCAACATGATTAAATCTAATAAATGTTAAGTTGTTGAATTTCATGTAAATACAACATAATTTATTCATGTTCATCTTGGAAACATGAAATTATTATGTACAAATCACATATTACATTTTAGTACATGTAACAGGTAGCCAGGTTCATTTTTTTGAGTGTACATAGACATTAGTATAATGTGCTTTTTTTAGGTTAATTAAAATTTGCCTTAAGAAATTATTAATTTGTCCCTTTTTTGAATGGTGTTTGTTCAAAATGTTATAATAATTGACTACTCTAAGGGGTATCATTCACAAACAGAGCAACTTGTTCTAACTTGTATCAATTAGTAAGGCGACAGTAATTTAAAATAATGGATCCATAAAGTCTTGAAAGGCTTGTGATAATGTTATGTTGGCAGCATAATTATGTAGCCAAAAGGTAGCTTGTTTTCTGTCCACACACATTCCTTTGCATGTTCTCCCTGGATTTTATCCCATAGCACAAGAGTTTGAAGTGGGAAATTGAACAAGTGTAGTGCATGGACCTTGGCAATTAGTTATTGATTGAGAACAATTGTGTGGCACACTCCACTTTATTAGCCTCCAGCCAATGTGTTGTGAAACTAAAGACACTTGTCCATAAAGACAAGTTAAAGAAATAAATTCTCTCTAAATAATAAATTTCCTTCTTCTTTGTTCATTTTATCCGCAACCGAGATTGAGCAATATGTTGTCATTTTAAATTAGACCAATCTCTAAGCTACCATTTCTGTCTAAGATTCTGTAGAAAGTAGTATATACACAATTAATAAGTTATCTTAATGAGCATGAAATTCTTGAGGTCTTTCAGTCTGGTTTTAAGGCACTTTACAATCTTCTTCTGCTCCTTGACTTAACATTTGCCTTTGATGCAGTAGACCATGACATCCTTCTGTCATGCTTAGAACACTGGGTGGGAATTAGAGGGACAGCTCTAGACTGGTTTAGGTCCTATCTTATTGATAAAACATTTTGTTAGTCTTGGAGTTTTTGAGTCCTCATCAGCTCCTCTGACATATGGGGTCCCACAGGGGTCTATCCTTGGACCCTTGTTTTATCTTTGTATTTGTTGCCGCTTGGCTATATCCTGAGAAAACATGGCATCTTCTTTTACTGCTATACAGGTGAAAGTCAGATTTATCTCTCATTAAAACAGAAGGAAGGCTACTCTGTTAGGGCTCTGTTAACATGTCTAGATGACATAAAGATGTGGTTAGACCAAATCTTTTTTCAATTTTAATGATAAAAAGACAGAGGTTTTGGTATTTGGTCTTGGTGCCAGGGGTAGAGTCCCATTTAGAGTCTGGATTTAGGAGCCTTGGAGAGGTATGTTAAACCCACAGTGTCAAATTTGGGTGTTATTTTTGACCATGGTCTTAAATTTGATAAACAGACCAGTGCTGTGTTTCGGTCCATTTTCTTTCAACTAAGACAATTGGCAAAACTTAAGCCTTAAGCCTATTTTTAAATAGCCATCCATGCCTTTATCACCACTCGCATTGATTACTGTAATGCTTTGTATTTCGGGGGTTTCCCAGGCAGCATTATATCGACAGCTGATCCAAAATTCTTTTGCTCGACTCTTAACGTCTACTCGTAAAAGAGAACATATCTCTCCAGTTCTGGCTTTCCTTCATTGGCTCCTGGTACAGTACCGAATTCATTTTAAAATTCTTTTGGTCATGTTTAAATGTTTACATGGCCTTGCCCCGCCCTACCTCTTGGATCTGCTTCAGCCCTATGCCCACCCCGGTCTCTCAGATCATCAAAAAACTTTTGCTGACTGTTCCTAAAACCAAATGCAAGCTTAGGGGTAATCGGGCGTTCTCTGTAGCGGCACCCAAATTATGGAATGACCTACCCTTGACTATTCGTTAGGGCCACATCACATGTTTTCTCTGGCGTTTAAACCAACATGAGATGTTGATTTTATATATTCTGTTTGATTAGATATGTGTGTCATGTTATTTTAATTATGTCTTTTTATATTATTAATATTATTATTATATTTTATTATTTATATGAAGCACTTTGGGGAATTCTTGTTGTTAAAGTGCTATACAAATAAAGTTGAGTTTAGTTAATTTTTTTTATTCAGCATGTTGCTGGAAGACATTGCAGATGAAGGAACACTTTGTCTCAGCTAGGAAAGTCCCAGCTAAGAAACTCTGTTAAGGCAGGGGATAACAACTGACAAAGGAAAAGATGAGTAAGTGTAGAAATTCATCTATGTATAAAGTTTGGTACATATCTGGGTGTTTTTAGAGGTTAACATATGGTGTGTTTTAACAATGCAGAGTTTAAATCAAAAAGAGTTTAAAACAATGCAGAGACTGTGGCAGACTGAAATGCTAAAACTGATGTACAAATTCAAGTTTTATTTGTCACATACGCAGTCATACACAGTATGATATGCAGTAAAATGCTTATACGACCACCTGTGACCTTAAAATTTTAAAAACAATTAACAAGAAATAAGAGAGAAACTATGAGAAAGTAGAACAAAATATAAACATTTTTTAAAAATATATAAGAAATATAAAACCTATCTGTACAAAAGACAAAATTAATTTAAATAATTTTTTTTTTTATAAAAATAAAAAGTGGAAATAAATGGAAATGTCCAGAAGTGTGCAAATGAAAATAAAAATGGAAATGAATGGAAATGTCCAGAAAGTGTGCAAATGTGCAATGTGTGTGCTAATGTGCTATGTACATGATTGTCCGGTCTAAAGTGTACTGGGGTATGTGCACAAATGAATAATGTCCATGAGTGTTCATTTCTGTGCGGTGTTGCAAATACGCGGAGCTGATTAGTTCTGTTGAAAAAGCTCCTCCTCAGTCGTTCTGTGTTGGCCTTCAGGGAGAGGCGCGCTACAGTAGGATGGGAAGGATGCCATTGTTGATGGAAGACCGGTATGGGTTGTGAGGTCTTCACCTTACAGGAAACCACAATTGTCAAAAGCAGATTCAGTGCAGATTGGAGATGGATATGCTCTATGCTCTTACACACCATAAGCTTATTAGAGCTAATGGAACCGAATGGACATTCATTTTTGGAACAATAACAAGTACTGGTGCATGTGTTTGTAGACCAATAGGGAACACCAGAGTTGTGCATAGGTATAAAATGCAAATGAATCTTAAAATGTGAATTTTTTCTGATAAAATATTTAAGGGAATTACTTGACATGGCAACAAATAGCTGTACAGTGGTAGGATACCTAAGCAAGATACATCTGATTTTGTACAATTCTGGAAGTATCCTAGCTTGGTGGAATTTGATGTAAACACTCAGTGGTACTTTAAGATACTTCTTTTAGATACTACACCTCATTTCATGCAGTGACTGTGCCTTTAAACTTGGAAAATTCCAGAAAATCATGTCATGGCTTTAGAAGCTTCTGATAGGCTAATTGACATTTAAGTCGAATGGAGGTATACCTGTGGATAAATTTAAGGCCTACCTTTATCTTAAGGCCAATTTAAGGCTTAATGCCTATTTGTTTGATATCATGGAAAAATCAATAGACATCAGCCAAGGCATCAGAAAAACATTGTGGACCTCCACAAGTAGAGTTCATGCCACACCACTAGCCAACTTTAATGACATTGTGTTTGTAGAACCATCAACTTTAAGGATGTTGTGCTGGCACAAAAAAATGCCATGCTTGCTCTTCACCCAAGTTTCAAGCATGTAGTGCTTGCACACAGGGGTGGGTAGTGACAAGTTACATTTACTCTGTTACATTTACTTGGGTAACGTTTTAAAAGTAGTTTTACTGCACTATACTTTTTACATTTACTTGAGTAGATCTGTAAGAAGAAATGCTACTCATACTCCACTACATTCCGCTTATTACTTTTCTAACCATTTATTCTACACATGGATCTATCGCTTGACTGATTCACCAATCAGATGCAGAAACAATGATCACATGATTCTGTTTGACCAATCAGGTCTTCAGCCGGTGGTCTATAAGCTTCATACTGTAGTGTCTTCTCTATCTGCCAAAACAGACACACACTTCAGCATATACTGTGTGTGTGTATACACACTAATATATAATTATTATAATAAAAAAAATCAGACATTGCAAATGAAACAGTTACTCAAAGTACTCTTCGTACTCAGTACTTCAGTAGTCTTTGCACCAAAAACTTCTTACTTCAGCTACTATGACTTGAGTACATTTTTATCTTGTTAGCTTTAATGCTGGCACCATCTCAGGGACTTCATGTTCCTGTAAAGCTCTGCCGAAAGGTCCATTAGCAACCCTTTCTGTCTTGAGTCATAGCCTTAGCTATGGATCCAAGATGGCGGCGCTGCAGTAGCACGCAGCGGCCGCTCTGGAGCCAAAATATGTTGTTTACGTTTTGTGTGTAGCGTGTTTATTTTACTATGTGTATGGATATCGTCGCAACTGGTGTCCGTACATACAACAGCCAGACACTTTTCAACCTAAATAACCCGGTTAATGATATCCATGATGAGCTGCGGGAAAAGCTACGCGACCTCTGCTTGCTGCGTAAACCAGGCTTTGAAGCCTCGGCGTTGCCTGATGCCGGAGGAAGGGTTATCGGAAGCGGTGCGCAAGGAAGCGGAAGCGCGGCAAGCGGGCGGGAGTCTGTGCTAGGCTAAAAACAAACCCTAGCATCTTATCTAACGTCTGCTCCCTGGACAATAAACTGGAATACAACCGACTCCAGCAGGCTACACAGCGTGAGGTTAGAGACTGCTGTGTCTTTGTTTTCACGGAGACATGGCTCAGCGACAGAGTACCGGACGCCGCTATTCAGCTAGACGGGCTAGAGTTTGTGACTGTTAGATGCAGACCTTTTTATTTACCACGGGAATTCACCACTGTCTTCATTATCGGAGTGTACATTCCACCTAGCGCTAATGCTAAGGAAGCGCTATGGGAACTGTATACAAAGATCAGTGAACTGCAAAATACACACCTGGATGGACTGTTTATTGTTGCTGGAGATTTCAACCATGCATATCTCAAGTCAGTGCTTCCTAGATTCCATCAATGTGGACTTTGCAACGAGAGGGAAAAACACGCTGGATCTTGTTTACACAAACATCCCCGGCGCATATCGGGCAGAGCCCCGCCCCCACCTCGGCTACTCAGACCACATCTCTGTTATGCTAATTCCAGCATACAGACCACTCGTCAGGCTCTCAAAACCGGTTCTGAAGCAGGTGAAAACCTGGCCAGCAGGAGCCATCTCTGCTCTTCAGGACTGTTTCGAGAGCACTGACTGGAACATGTTTAGGGAGGCTGCAACTTACAGTGAATTCACTGACTTGGAGGAGTACACGTCATCAGTGACCAGCTACATCAACAAGTGCACCAATGACTCCAAGAGCATCATCTCACGACCCAACCAGAAACCTTGATTACTGCCTTCAAAGCCGGAGACAAGGTGGCCCTCAGAACAGCAAGGGCCAAACTTTCTCGGGCCATCAGAGAGGCGAAGCGCGCACACGCCCAGAGAATCCACAATCACTTCAGGGACAGCGGCGACACACGGCGCATGTGGCAGGGCTTACAAGCCATCACAAACTATAGGACGACATCACCTGCCTGTGACAGTGACGGCTCCCTCCCAGATGCGTTGAACAACTTCTATGCTCGGTTTGACAGGCAGAACGACATGGCGGCGAAAAAGACCACCCCTCCTCCGAACGACCAGGAGTCAACCCACGTAAAGCTGCTGGACCAGACAACATCCCAGGCAGAGTGCTCAGAGAATGTGCTGAACAGCTAGCAGATGTTCTCACCGACATCTTCAACATCTCTTTGAGCAGCGCCGTCGTTCCCATGTGCTTCAAGGCCATCACCATCGTCCCCGTGCCCAAGAAGTCTACTGTGTCCTGTCTCAATGACTACCGTCCTGTTGCACTCACACCCACCATCATAAAGTGCTTTGAGCGGCTCGTCATGAGACACATCAAGACCCTGCTGCCCTCCTCACTGGACCCACTGCAATTTGCATTTTGCATCAATTCCTCAATTCTTGCTGCTGTTTTAAGGAACGTTTATGTTTACCCACTACCTCAACACCATATTTTATGTTTTGTTATGTCATGGTTGCGCACTGTCACTTGCTCTTGTTTGCACATTTGCACGTGCACTTTATGTTGTCTATAAAAATGTTATACTTAGCTAGTTAGTTTTTGTTAATTTATGTTGTAATTTATGTTAGGTCTCTCTGTCCTGTCTCTGCTCGCCAGCTAACTAGGCCTCTTGGTCAGCTAGTTTAGTGTCTATGTTAATTTATGTTGTAAATTTATGTTGCATGCAGCACCTTGGTCCTGGAGGAACGTTGTTTCGTTTAACTGTATATGGTTGTAATGACAATTAAGCCTACTTGAACTTGAACTTGAAATTTAATGCTTAAACTTGTACCAAGCCCTAGTTAGGTGCCGTCATTTTAAGTTTTAGTCCAGCACTCATGTCCTTGTCCAAGACCATCTTCAGCACCCATGGCAAACTATGTCACAGACCTCATGCTAGGCTCTAATGTAGCACCCATTGCAAGCTATGTCACAGTCCTCTTGCAAAGCTGTCACCATGTCCCCATGAACTATATTACAGCTTTAAGATGGAAGAAGTGACTGAAGATGGTAGTGTGGCTGCCCTGAGCCACCTATAGGCGCATTGAGAGACAAACATTAAAGAATGGTTCTGTTGTAGCAGTCCACACTTGGACTCTTAAAGTACATTTGCAATTTTTATTGCACCTGATCGAATCCTGATGTGTCCCTGTCGCTTCTTACATGCACTTTTTGTGTACATTCATTTGTATCATTGTTTAAGGTATTTGAGACTAAAGAAATAAGGAAAATGTGCCATTTTATTTACTTCAGTGTGTTTGGGTGAAAGGTGGTGGCAGTGCAGATCCTTGGCCTTCCGCAGCCCTTGCCATCCACTGTAGAGAAGCATAAACAATGGTGAACATGAAATGCCAGCCTGTCAGGTATTATTTTAGCTCCCCAAAGGTCCACTTTTGGATCTAAGAGGGGAGCTGACACAAAAGAGAAGATAGAAAAAAAAACAATAATAATAACCCACTAGCTCCTAAAAAGCAAGTATCTGCATTTTGGTCGAGGGCCATGGGTAGGTGCACACCACATCAATCACATTCTTTTTCTTCTGGCTCCATAGCAAATTTGCTAACGCAGTTGCTGTGCTTCAGTCAGCCCTAAATGACACTGACATTGCTCCACTGAGTAACAATAAATAACCCCTAAGTACCTTCTGTAGATAGTGGAAGTGATCCTCTGAGCTGAATAAATATTTGACCACATCATCTAAGCCAGCCATGTCCTATGAATAGTGATGATGTCTTAGCATAATGCCCATCAAGTATTGGAAAGTAGCAGGGTTCATTGGAGGCCAAAGACCAAATATTGCAAATGGCCATCCTTGGTCTGCGATTATGTAACCTACTTCCCATCAGAAGTTATTGCTGGGAATTAGCATCAACACTCAATCTCCTAGCTTGGAATAATGCTACTGGGCTGGTCAGTCATAGGTGTAGCACTATTGGGTTTGTTTGCTTGCGTCATATGCTTGTGCACTATTTGGAGGACATTGTCCTCCTTTACTTACATGCTCTGTACTTAACTTGCATGTCCTATACATAGACCACCAGAGAACAGAATAGCTGCTCTTCTTAGGCTTCTTTCATCAAGCAAACCTCATAACCACCTCCTGAATAGCAGAGTAAAAGGCATAAACCTGGAAAAGGCTAGAAGCTTAGAAGCTTGTTTCAAGTTGTTTTACCATGTCGTTGATAGGAAAAGAAATGTAGTATGAGTTACCCTTAAAGGGGAGTTTGTAAGGAATGTTCTGGAGGTTAAAAGAATATCAGATAGGTTGATGAGTCAGAAGCTGGAAATTGAAGGTGTGATGTGTAATGTTATTAGTGGTTATGTCCCACATGTAGGATGTGAGTTAGAAGAGAAGGAAAAATCCTGGAGTGAGTTAGACGTGGTAATGCAGAGCATTCCCAGAGGTGAGATAGTGGTGCAGATTTTAATGGACATGTTGGGGAAGGAAACAGAGGTGATGAAAATGTCATAGGCAGGTTTGGTCTTTAGGACAGGAATGCAAAGGTTCAGATGGTGGTGGACTTTGCAAAGAGGAAGGAATGAAATGGCAGTAGTGAATACTTTCTTCCAAAAGAGGCAGGAACCTAGGGTGACATAAGAGTGTCAGCAGAAGCACTCAGGTGGACTACATCTTGTGCTAATGTAATCTAGAAGAGATCAGTGACAGCTTAGTATTGGTAGGGGAGAGTGTAGCCAGACAACACAGAGTGGTGGTGTGTAAATTGTTCATGGTGGTGAGGAAGGTGAAGTCCACAGACTAGACAAAGCAGAGGACAAAGTGGCGGAAGTGGACAAAGAAAGAATGTTGTGTAGTTTTCAGTAAGGAGTTGAGACAAGCTCTGTGGGGCCAGGAGGTGCTTCCAGTTGACTAGACCACTACAGCTAAGGTGATCAGGGAGACAGGTTGGAGGATACTTGGTGTATCACCAGGAAAGTGAAAAGTGGACAAGGAGGCTTGGTAGTGGAACAAGAATGTCCAGGAGTATAAACAGAGAAAGAGGAAGTGGGATGCTGAGAGGACTGAAGTGAGTAGAAAGGAGTACAGGTAGGTGCTACGTAAGGTAAAGGGAGAGGAGCAAAAGCCAAACAAAAAGCATATGAGGACTTGTATGTTAGGTTGGACAGTAAGGAGAGAGAGGTGGATCTGTAAAGGTTGGTGAGGCAAAGAGATAGGAAAGGAGGTGCAGCAAGCATGGGGAGAACATGCAAACAGGTGGGAATCGAGCCTGGTCGGGAAACAAAAACTGACCCTGGAGGTGCAAGTTGACAGTGCTAACAACTACACCACCGTGCCGCTGAGGTAAGCAGTTGTGAGCAGCAAAATGGTTTCATGCCTAGAAAGACTAAAACATATGCAGTATTTGCTTCGAGGATGTTAATGGAGAAGTACAGAGAAGGTAATAGGGTGTCAAATGCTTTGTGTCCTTGAAGATTTAGAGAAAGCTTATGACAGGGTGCCGAGACAGGAGCTGTGGTATTGTATGAGGAAGTCTACCTCAGAGAAGTATGTTAGAGTGGTGCAGGACATGTGTAAGAGCTGTAAGACAGTGGTGAGATGTGTTGTAGGTGTGACAGAAGATTTCAAGGTGGAGGTGGGTCTGCATCAAGGATCGGCTCTGAGCCCCTTCTCGTTTGCTATGGTAATGGACAGGATGACAGATGTTATTAGACAGGAGTCTCGAAGGACTTTGATGTTTTCAGATGACATTGTGCTTTGTAGTGAGAGCAAAGAACGAGTGGACGAAAATCTAGAGAAGTCGAGATATGTTCTGGAAAGCAGAGGAATGAAGGTTAGCTGTAGCAAGACAGAATACATGTGTGTAAATTAGAAGGACCCAAGTGGAACAGTGAGACCACAGGGAGCAGAGGTGAAGAAGGTGCAGGACTTAGGGTCAATGGTCTAAAGCAACAGAGAGTGCGGAAAGAAGTTGAAAAGGCATGTACAGGCAGATTGGAATGGGTGGAGAAAAGTGTTAGGTGTGTTATGTGATAAAAGATTGTCAGCGAGAATGAAAGGAAAGGTGTACAAGACGGTGGTGAGACCAGCGCAATGCTGGTCTCACCAACGTCTTGTACACCTTTCCATTTATTTTTGCTTTATGGTTTAGAAACGGTGGCACTAAAGAAAATACAGACAGAGGTGGAGGTAGCAGAGATGAAGATGTTGAGGTTCTCTTTGGGAGTGACAAGGTTGGATAGAATCAAGAACGCGTCCATCAGAGGGACAACCCATGTTAGATGTTTTGGAGATAAAGTCAGAGAGGCCAGATTAAGACGGTTTTAAAACCAATGCCAAGCCCCTGCCCTACATTGCTTAAACTAAAGGTGATTCTGGAACTCAAGAACTACTAACAACTCACTCTTTCAAGCAGACAACAAAGGCTGAAGCAGAAAGCAGAAGGTTCTAACAACCCACTCTTTTCACAGCAGAAGCTCTTCAACACTAAAACCCTGATACAATAATTTCATATTACACCAACACCTACCAACACCACCTACTTATGGAGAAGACCCAGGTACTTGTTGCTCCTTTCTCTTTTAATGCTCCCAAATCTTTAATCTGCAGGCCTCCGCCTTCCCTGCAAAACGGTCCAAGGTGGCCTATGTCATTTCTTTCCTCACAGGAAAGACTTCTCCCTGTTATCCTAATCCATGAGCACTAATTGACTCTGAATCCTACAGAAACCTAATCAATGTCTCTACAGGTAGATCCTTAAAGATCCCTTTCCTATCAAATTAATCGCCCCTCAGGGTACAGATCCTTAATGGAGGTCAATTCATGGCCTTCACTTACGAAACCCGTCAGCTAACCTAAGAGTGTTGGGTAATCACACTCAGGAGCTTTTTTCTTATCATGGAAGGCACACTGCTGTAGTTTGTGGTCTCTCCTGGCTATCCCTCCATAACCCACAGCTTGACTGGTCCTGGAACATCATCACACTCTGCTGTTCCTCCACATTCTATTCCATCACTACAAGCGATACCCCAGCCTCTCCAATGTCCAGATATCATGACTTCAAGGTGGCCTTTAATAAGTTGTAGTGTGCCTTTCTTCCCCCTCGACCCTTCGATTGTATCATTGACTTGCTACCCAGCACTACTCCACCCAAGGGAACCTTTACTCATAGTTCTCTTGCCATATGCTTATTTAAGAGACCTCCTAGCGTGTTTGTTAGACCAGGTTTTTTCATGCCTCATGTCATGCAAAGACTCGTATGGCTAGCTTGCAAAATAACAATTACACATGTATCAGTGCTACATTATGATTCACTAACAATGTTGGTCCTCTAATTCTCAATCTTTAGCTACTGTTTGGTTAGACTTTGGAGGCAGTTTTTCTTAAAAGGCAGAAATGTCCTTAATCAGTCAATTAAGTGCACCCTATAAAAGTGTAGCATTTACAAGTATAACTGCCCTAACACCTTGTCACCCATAGTTGAGTGTTTGCTTCAGTTGCAGGAACTGAAATATTCCAACTTTTCATGCAGTGCTAATCAAAAACAGCTGATCACAGTTGAAAGTCAAATGGATGTATGACTAATTGAGAAAATTATAAGCGTATTCAGAGTTTAAAAATCATTTTAGGATGGTAGTGATCCTTTTCCAAGTCAGTGTTTCAATTTTATTTTATTTTTTCAGATTTTTTTCTAACATGATTTATATATTTTACTTGTGAATATTTAAAATGGGGTTGATTCTTTCCTATACCCACTTTGTATACATACACATATGTATAAATGTGAATGTAAAGAAGTAATAAACACAATGAATATTTGGTGTGAAAATTCTTTTCTTGAAGATAATAAGTAGTGTTTGATATACAGTAGATTTGTGCAAAGTAATACAGCATACATTCTACCATATAAAATTCTTTTATGTAATGTTATTTATTCATGAATTATGTTTCGAAATATTGAATTGTTTTGAACATAGTAATCTAGATATGATAAATTTATTTAACTAAACTCGTAATAATATGGATATGCATTTTGCACAGTGCTGTAAATAAAACAACTATTTAAACAGATAAAATTATGATATAAATATGAAGTTGGGTTTTCATTTAATTAATTTAGTCCATGAAAATTGCCGAAATATTTATATTAATAATAATAATAATAATAATAATTTTTGCCTTTTGGTTGTTCTCTTTCAGGGGTCACCACAGAGTTCCCTTTCAAAAGCTACACTCGATGCTGCGCGAAAGCGCTATGGGAAACGATTCCTCGTGACCGGTTGTGAAGCACGTGTGTGTCAAACACGCCAAATATTTTGGCATGTATAACCTCAGGCAGGTGACGTCAACCGATGTGGTGCACCTGGAGGTTAGGCATAAACCAGAAACACCCTCAGATCTTTTTCTCTTCAGGATCCGTCTTGTGGTGTGTGCGGTGTGTAAACAGACTTTCAGGGAAGTAATAAAATCTATTTATTTACTTACCATGGCTGATTCTTGCAGGAAATGCGTTTATCCGTGTGAGAGGAGTCTCCCGGACGGCGAATTTCACACTTATTGTGTTGAGTGTTTGGGGGAAAAGCACGCTGTCCTCGGGCTTAAGGGAGGATGTGAGCATTGCGATCTCCTCTCTATTAAAGTCCTTCGTGCTTCGTTCCTGGGGCTCGCGTGTTGATTTGGCGGAAGTACAGCAGAGCGACTTTTCTCTTTCTCTTGCTCTTTCGCCGTATCGCGTACCGTTGCCGCTTACTTCTCAAGCGCGCGCCCGCGCCTCTTGTGAAGTAGCTTAAGAAATTTCCTCTCTCGCTTCCGCGGACCTAGAAACTGTCGCTTCGGAGCGCCCCTCCAGAGAGAAGCAGGCGTTTCAGGAGCTATTGGAGGTAGTGACACGCGCTGTCGAGCGCCTACACCTCGAATGGCCGTGGGAGCAAGACTCTCCCAAGCGGTCGAAATTAGATGACAGGTTCTGTCGGGTGGCCGGAGGGAGGAGCCTAATCGGCGCTCCCTCCCCTTCTTTGGCGATCTCAATGACGAATTAACCCGTTGATGGGAGAAGACATATTCATCCCGTGTGTTCGGCCAACGACATCGATGTATTCTAATGTCGTGGGTGCAAATACACATGGTTATATGATGATGCCCCAGATAGAAGAGACGCTTGCGGGCTATCTCTCTCCTGGGTTGTCATCCTCCCTGGAAAAGCCCATGCTCCCCTCCAAGCCGTGCAGATTGACATCTTCGCTGGTGGGGAAGGCTTTTCAGGCAGCAGGTCAAGCTGGTTTTGCTCTGCACACCATGGCGGTCCTACAGGCATACCAGGCTGACTTGCTAAATAACTTGAGCACTCGCGGGGTTGCTAACGAAGCGGCGTTTTTGGAGTTACGCCGAGCCACAGACCTGTCTCTTAGGGCAACCAAGCAGACGGCCCGTGCTATTGGCCGCTCCATGGCTGCCTTGGTGGCTACAGAGAGACATCTGTGGCTTAATCTTACGGGCATCAAAGACAGGGGCCGTGCGTTCTTTCTTGACGCCCCTATCTCGCCTTCCGGACTGTTCGGTGATGCTGTCACAACCGTCATGAACAAGTTTCGGGATGCAAAACTCCATGAGGAAGCCTTTGTGAGGTTCCTTCCCCGCCGTGCTCAACAGGCAGAGTTGTCGGCCACCCAGCTGTGGCCTCCCAGAGGCGGGAGGTTCAGAGGGAGAGTGTGGCGAGCCGAGCACCAACGCGTGGAGATCGGGGTGGAGCTCGCCGCACTTTACGAGCCGTCACGAGGAGAACAGACCTGAGGACCATGTTAAATGAGAGGAGAAAGGCCTCAGGACCGTGACGGAGTGTCGAAGTTCGTGCACTTTTTAGAGAGGCTGGCAGCGGGGAACCTACTGCCAGCTATGTCTCTTTAAGCACGAGGCACTATAGAAGACCACCACCCTCAGGAGACCGGTGTTCAATTCCCGCCGCCACTGGTGTTTCGGGAGACAGCGGTTTCCAACAAAGTGTTATCTCCTCCTGTCGTGTTTTCAGGACACCGAACACCTAACAGCCACCACCATCACCACCACTCCTCTGCCTAGCTGAGCAAAAAGCTACCGCCCCTTTGGAGAAGCTGGCAGCGTGAAAGCTACTGCCAAGCATGTCTCCTGGACTACAGGATTCAGCCATTGTGTTTCTACGGCGTGGGTTTCCACCTCCGTGAAACCACAGTGAGCACCTCTGTTAATTCAAATCACAGGCTGGCTGGCAAAGGGGGCCATAGCGCATGTTCCCCTCCCAGACGAAGCCATCCGGCACGAACACGTCGCCCTAGCTCACCTATCTTTCTCTTCAGGGCAGAGTTCTAACGCCCAAAAGCGTTCTCCTTCCTGCATGAGATATGAGCTTGAGTGTCATGCGGAATCTGAGCGCAATGCCGGCACAGCTGTTTCCTGCGTGCGCCGAATTTCCTACAGCACTCCAAAAGAGTATAAGCTAGGCCAGGTGGTAACATTACTGCTCCCAGAGTGGTTTCAGTGGTGGCTAAGTGCCGGGGGATTTCATCTAAGGGCCATTCCCCAGAGGCAACAAGGGTTACGCGCCGGGAGCTTCGTACCCTTTTTATGTGGTTCAGACCCTCATCCTTGACTCTGGGTCCCATTCTAGGTCCGTCCTGTTGTCGCAAGCGGCTAACAGCAGACGTTTTTCCCTTAGGGGCCGGAGCGCGGCCTTAGATGGCCGTCCAGCCCAAGGGAGCTGGAGAGGTCATCTTCTCGTGTGGCACATTAATTGCCCCGAAACGATGACTCTATTTCTGGCCCTGAAATACTCCCTCCAACAACTGAGAGGCAACAAGGGTTACGCGCCAAGAGCTTCGTACCCTCTTCATGGAGCTAGCGCCTTGGCATCAACATGTCATCGTAGCTCACCTCGTTTTCTTTAGGATTTCTCAACGCCACAGAAAGCGTTCTCTTTCCTACACAAAGCATACACTGAGTGTCATGTGAGATCCGACTGCAATGCGGGCACAGCTGCCTCCTGCGCGTGTTGGGTCCATTTTGAACACTCTAAAGGAGTTCAAGCTAAGCAGGAAGTAACTTTCACCGCTTCTGTGGTGGCTAAGTGCCTGGAGATTTCATCTAAGGGCCAATCCCCAGAGGTAATAAGGGTTACGCGCAGGGAGCTTTGTACCCTTTTTATGTGGTTCAGACCCTCGTCCTTGACCCTGGGTCCCACTCTAGGCCCATCCTGTCGTCGCAAGTTGCTAACGGCAGACGTTTTTCCCTTAGGGGCCGGAGTGCGGCCTTAGATGGCCGCCCAGCCCAAGGGATCTGGAGAGGTCATCTTCTCGTGTGGCACATTAATTGCCCCGAAACGATAACTCTATTTCTGGCCCTGAAATACTCCCTCCAGCAGTCAGGAGGTTAACATGTCCTAGGGTGGAAAACTACACTAGGACATGGCGAAACATGCAGACCCAGTCCACTGCCGAATCGCTTCAGTGCTGGAGCTTCTGCAAGAAAGTTGACCTCAGGCTTTTGCCCTAGTGCACTCAGCCTTTCTATTGTGCTTAGGCTTTGCCATTGGCTAGCTAGAGCTATTCTGCATCCTCACCCAACTATCTTCTGCAGTTGTCTTCGAAGCTTCTGTTCTCCGCCGTTACAGCTACGGGGCAGTAAGACTTCATTAACCGTGTCTAGTTCATGCTCCTTAGGATTTACAGTACACCACCGCACTAGCCAGTGGCGTAAATCAGAGCAGATTTCATATGTCTTGGGGCCGCAGCCGGAGGGCAGCCGCCATTAGACGAGTCGGGTTAGAGATGCTAGTGCCCTAGCCTAGGAGAACAGGAGAAATTCCGTCCCTCGGGATCTTTTACATTCCAGCCCAACTATCTTCCACAGTCAAAGACTTCATGCGCTGTGTCCAGCTCATGCTCTTCAATTTACAGCGCACCTCTGCATTAGGCCAGGGCCGTAAATTAGAGCAGGGTTTCATACGTCTTGGGGTCACGGCCGAAGGGCAGCTGCTATTACACGAGTCGGGCTATAAATACTAGTGCCCAAGCCTAGGAGGCACGTTGCACACTTCGCCTCTAGTGATTAGGGCCCATTCGACCAGAAAGCTTGCCTCATTAACTGCTCTGGCAAGAGGTGCTTCCAGTACGTCATGCCGCAGGTTGCCTTTTCGCAAGACATCTGTCAGGCTTCATGGTTGGATGCCAGGCTCACTGGGCCTCGAGTCAAAATCCCAGAATGATGTCTAAGACTCCTTGGGGGTACTGTGCGCACACAACACAACCCCGGGGGTCCAGACACTTGTAGTGCGGCGAAGTGGGTATTCTCGTTCCCATAGCGCTTTCGCGCAGCATCGAGTGTAGCTTTTGAAAGGGAACGTCTCGGGTTACTTTGCTGTAACCCTGTTCCCTGAAAAAGCGGGAACGAGATGCTGCGCTACAATTCCGCACTGCATGCGTGACTGAACATCCTTCAGACAAAATTGACCTGAGGGTGTTTCCGGTTTATGCCTATTTATAATCTCCAGGTGCACCTCATCGGTTGACATCACCTGCCTGAGGTTATACATGCTATAATAATAATAATAATAATAATAATTATTATTATTATTATTGTTATTGTTGTTATTGTTATTATTATTATTATTATTATTATTATTGTTATTATTATTATATACTAATAAATAGAATAATCAATCATGATTATTTATGTAATAAATAATAAATATTTATCTATTTAATAAACCATTTATTTATTCTTCTATTGATCATGATTTATGCTCAAATTGATTGAAAGATGGGTAATTTAAGTAGTGATTAACCTTCAGATTTTTTAAATATAAATTTTTTTATATAAAATATATAATATTGTGGCGTTTTTATCGCCTGAAAGGATGGTGGAGAGACGAGTGAGCTTATATTGCTGCCCAATGCAAATGGCTGGGAGTATTTTATTAGGTAGCACAATCTCACACACGAACACATGAGACGGCTCAAAAGAAGAAGAACACCCTATCACACATACCCTGGCTGAAGCCACTAAACCAAACACCTTTCCCCAACACGGTGAACACATAACAGTCCCTCCCGCAAAGCATGATGGTTATTACCCGAAACCCCGCCCACGCCACATTGCCCCCACCCGAGCTGTGACCGTCCCCGGTCACCATGGCGAACTCAGTCTAGCAGGCGTGACGGTGGTCGGCGCTGGCGTTGTGAACGCCGGAGTCTTTTTGCGGGGGAAGGCGGGGCACAGCCCTCTTCCTGAGGCGGGCCGGCCTCCACAGAGCTCGATGTTTTGCTGACGTGGGGCTGGTAGGGAGCGAGCCGGTCCCGGTGGAGCACGACCAATCGCGACCGCCCCGTCAACCGCACCCGGTAGACCACATCAGAGAGCTGTGCGACGACCGTGCAGGGGCCCACCCAGTGCGACATAAGCTTAGGTGAGAGCCCCCTTTTCCTTCCGGGGGAATACACCCAAACCTGCTCCCCAGTAGCAAAGTCGCGCCCCCGGCTGTGAGTATCGTACACGCGGCGCTGCTTAACCCCGGCGTCCGCCAAGTGTCTACGCGCCAATTCGTGGACACGAAACAGTTTGTCTTTCAATGAACAAAAATAATCCAAACCTGGTTTCGTGGGTAAATCCACTTGGGGCGGGGGCCCGAACACCAGATCCACAGGCGTGCGCAACTCGCGACCGAACATTAACGCAGCTGGCGTCAGTTGCGAGGACTCCTGCACCGCTGTACGATACACCCAAAGCACGAGAGGCAAATGCTCGTCCCAATCTTTTTGCCGGTTGCTGGTAAGCACGGCGAGTTGGGTGGTGAGTGTTCAGTTGAACCGTTCCACGAGGCCGTCACTTTGTGGATGCAGGGGCGTGGTGCGGGTCTTTTTCACCCCGAGGCGCTCGCACACCGCCGCAAACACCTCCGCCTCGAAGTTACGCCCCTGATCACTGTGCAACTGCTCCGGGGCGCCGAATCGGCTGAACACCTCATCCACCAGCACCCGAGCCGTGGTGGAAGCGCTCTGATCCGGAACAGCGAACGCCTCCGGCCACTTGGTGAAATAATCCATGGCCACCAGCACATAACGATTCCCGCGATCAGAAATGGGAAACGGCCCCAGAATGTCCACGCCCATACGTTCCATGGGCGCCCCCACCCGAAAGTCTTGCAAGGGTGCTCGCGAGCGCTGGGTAGGGCCCTTCTTTGCTGTGCAGACATCGCATCTGTGAACAAAAAGTTCGCTGTCAGTATGACAACCCGGCCAGTAGAACCGAGCACGCAACCGCCGCAGTGTCTTAGTTACCCCAAAGTGTCGCGAACCCGCGTGCCCATGAACCATCCCCAGCACACATGCCCGCAAAGTCCGCGGCACCAGCAGCTGAAAAGATTCGCCAGCGCCACACGGCCGTTCCCACTGGCGGTAGAGTAAACCCCCCCGCAACGCTAGTCGGTGAAACTGCGAGTGGAGAGCTTTTTCTTCGGGTCCCAGGTGGGCAATGGCGGAATAATCCGGTCTCTGGCCCGCGTTAACCCAACCTAATACCCGCTGCAGTGCCGGGTCCTTCTCCTGCTCGACCATTAGCTGATCACAGTCCATCTGTGGCACAGGCAAAACGACCACCGGCGATGGTTTAGGTGCCGCAGTGACTCGGCTGCACGCCGGCTCGGACAGCCGATTACCGACGGGGGCTTCGGAAGACTGCGCAGGGAGAATGTTCTGATTCACGGGGGTCGGGGTGTGTTCGATGTCGTGACCACCCACACGCTCTTCAACCCGCTCGCAGTGTCGACAACGCTCTTTGCTGCACGGCCGGCGGGATAACGCATCGGCGTTAGCATGCAATTTTCCCGCTCGGTGCTGAACGGTAAAGTGATAGTCCTGCAACCGCTCGAGCCAACGCGCTAACTGCCCCTTGGGCTCTTTAAAACTGAGCAGCCACACCAGCGAAGCGTGGTCGGTCCGCAGCAAGAAGGATTGCCCGTATAAATACGGCCTAAAATGCTTAAGGGCCGCGACGACCGCAAGCAGCTCGCGCCGCGTGACGCAGTAATTCTTCTCCGGCCCAGACAACGCGCGGCTGAAGTACGCGACAACACGCTCTTTGCCCCCGGCAACCTGAGACAGGACGGCCCTCAGCCCTACATCGCTCGCGTCCGTGTCGAGAATAAACGTACGAGCTATATCAGGATATTCGAGAACGGGCGACGTGACCAGAGCTTCCCGTAGCCGAGTGAACGCACGCGCGTGCTCCCTGTCCCAGCGAAACGGCTGGTTCTTTCTCGTGAGCGCGTGCAGCGGGCTGGCGATCGTAGCAAAATCCCTCACGAACCGGCGATAGTGCGACGCTAACCCGAGAAAGGTGCGCAGCTGCGACACATTTGACGGCTCAGGCCAATTCTGTACCGCGGCAATTTTGGCTGGATCGGTGGCAATCCCTTGAGCGCTAATGACGTGTCCCAGAAAGACAGTTTCTTGCCGCAACAACTGGCACTTTTTGGGATTGAGCCGCAAATTCGCCCGCCGGATAGCTAGAAACACCTCCCGTAGGTTAGCTAGCGCGACCGCAAAATCCTTGCCGTGCACCAATAAATCGTCTAAGTAGACGACACAACGACGAGGGATCTCTGCCAATACTCTTTCCATCAACCGTTCGAACGTAGCGGGAGCGTTGCAGAGGCCGAACGGCATGCGCCGAAATTGCCATAGACCTTGTCCGATCGAAAACGCGGTTTTGGGTCGTGCTTCCGGGGCGAGCTCTACTTGCCAATACCCGCTACGCAGATCCAACGAGCTAAACCACGCCGAGCCCGCAACGTGTTCCAGCGCATCATCTATTCGCGGTAACGGATAAGAATCTTTGCGCGTCACCTCGTTTAACCGCCGGTAGTCCACACAAAACCGCCACGATTCGTCCTTTTTACGCACAAGTACAACGGGTGAAGACCACGGTCCGGATGCTGGCTCTATGACGCGGATGTAACCGAACAGGAGCGGCGTTACCCGTATCGATATTGTGCTGCACCAAATCGGTATGCGTGCACTCGCGCTCATCCACTGCGAAAATATCTGCGAACTCGTGCAAAAGGGACTTCACGGCGTCGGTCTGCGTCTGATTTAGCCCTACACTGCTACGCCGCATCAGCTCGGCCATTATTCTCGCTCGGACAGCTACCGGAAGAAGAACACCCTATCACACATACCCTGGCTGAAGCCACTAAACCAAACACCTTTCCCCAACACGGTGAACACATAACAGTCCCTCCCGCAAAGCATGATGGTTATTACCCGAAACCCCGCCCACGCCACAATATAAATAGTAAAATAGTAAAAGACAATTACATTACAGTATACATTTATTGTTGGGTCTTGATATGTTAGTTAGTGTTAGTTATAAAAGAGTTAGTATTAGAGACTTCTTTTAAGAATTCTCTCTTTAGAGAGACAAGTATCATTTAAAGTCCATAAACACACTTTACTGACATTGTAAAACTCAGTGCAATTAATTTATTTTGAATTATAAAAAAACACCACATTAGAGCCGACTGTTGACCCAGTGTATGTAGTAGAGTGTAAGTAAAATATTGCTCTCTTTACTTTTAAACACAACCATCAGTGTATATAATCTCTATATTTCTTTTTTTATTCTTGCTCTTTTCTTACAGGGAGACACTGCAGAAAGGTAAAGAAGAGAAAGGGATCACAGGTGCCAGCTAAAAAAGTTGTGTCGAGCATAACTGTGCCAGCTGCTTGATTGTGGATAAGATCACAAGTCGCTGAAATGGAGGTGACTACTCAATTGCTTGTGCTTGTTATAAGCGCCATCCTTCATACCTAATACCCTTACATCTGACAAAAAATGCAGTATCCGAGCGACACATTCTCCTCTGCAAAATACTACTTACTATCTTTCTGGATTATAGCTATAGATGTAAAAAATTTAGGTGTGAGCCATGTTGTTCACATTATTTTAGATACTGATATACAGTACTTGGGTAGCTTCTTTATCTGGATAGCCGGTCAGCTTTGTAATCATAAACTATAGTGTAAAATCGTAGTCATCACAGATTCATAAAAATAAATCATTAACACTCAAATACGGCCAAAACACAGTATTGGTGGTATTTTTTTGTGTGTGTTTTACATATAATACAGAAAATGTGTGCCTAGGAAGCTACTTCTGAAGTTTAGGCAATATGGAAGTGACCATTATTGCTTCCCTAAAAAGGTTGCTAACTTCAGCGGTTTTGGACAGATGATCTTATATCGCAAAAATAGCTTTTTTTCAGCATCATACTGTCTCACTTCACAATAATACTAAAAATAATAATATTAAATGTGAATTATTCATATTTCTTTATGAGTATTGATACCAACATTTGTGTAAACTTATAGAAGAATATGATCTGTAGAAATTGTTGCTTAAATCAGAGAATTCCATGCAAAATTAAGATTTATCTCCAAAAAATCTTTAGTATCCATAACCATTTTAAATCCATGTTGCAATATCTTAACAATTTTGTCTTTTATAATGATACACTTTTGTAGGTTTATGTCTTTTCATGTATAATCTAATTGGCCAAATTTCATCTAAAAGACAATTAAGTTCATTAAAAGACACTAAAACATACAGACACTACACCTGTGTGAGACACTTTTTTGCACCAATGACATGTTTTGGGCCATATTATTTTCAATGGCATTTTATTCATTTTTTTTTGTGTGTCCTACTGATTGGATGCTATAGGAGCTGTAAAAAAAAAGTTACAATAATATATTGCTATTCCAAATCAACCAGCTGGAAATCATTTTAAATGTGCAGTGTGTGTGATGAGCTGTTTGTAACATTTTAGTGTTTGCTGTTTACCCACCTATGTCCCACACTTCAGTAACCAGCATTGGTGTGATATCTTAATATCATGGCCATGGTGTTTGGACAGGACAACCAAGCGTGTTGGAGGAGGTCTACAGATCTTGTCATTGTGCTGCTGTCAAGCCTGCTCCTTATAAGCAGATGAAGCTGTCACATTATTCATATATGTATACTGAATGCCTTCCCCAACTCAATGTTCAAACCCCTTCAAAAACCCACACTCAACTCTGTCAGTGTCTTTCTCTTAACAAAAGAACAAAAAAAGGGGAAAAAATGCTTGCATTAAAAGAAAGAGGCTGACAGACTAGATGCTTGGAGTCAAAGGCCAAACACATTTTGAAAACAAAATTCTCTTCTTTTTGCAACCTGTTTCACTATGCATCTAAAATATCTGACTCTGTGTCAAGTTTCAGGGTAAACTTTGGCTATGACTTGAGGCTCCTGGTTTGCTGAACCACCACCACCATGTGGTCCTAGGAAGCAGAAATTATAATGTGAAAAGCTTGGCTGACCAGAGGCATTCCTTAAACCCCCTTCCCACGCAACAATTTCTCCTTTCTCTTGACAATTCCACTGGGACTGCTTTATGTTTTCTTTCATGTATGCCACCCCCACCCCTAGCCTATTCTCTGTACACTTGATTATTAAACAACATAGAATTCAGCTTGTCAAGACGAAAAGATACTTGACTGACAACTGGAGGCATCGGTTCAGTCAACATGGGGTTAAATTCGATTTTATGCATGTTCCCCTACTGTTGTCTGGAGACATTTAGAGCCATTTGCCTGATGTGGTTTTGATGGATCAATTATCTATTAAAATGTGAAGTGTAGCTAGACTCCAAACTGAGAGAGACACAAGACATCTGTCAGCATTGTCTATCAATAAGAAAAAATTTAAATGCTTTAGTGTGTGGAGCGGTCTAATAATTGGTTGGTTTGAAATAAATGTGTAAATAAATAAATGAATAAATAATCACCCAACATGGATGTTATTCAGTTTAAAATAAAACAATAAAATACATATTTCTACAACTACTACAACATTACTACTACAAAATGATGAAAATGAAGATGATGCTGATGATACAAAACAGAACACAAGGGAATAATATAGCAACTGACATACCAATAATTACTAGTACTAATAACAATACATATAAATTTGTGTAATAAGGTGGACAAAAAAAAGTGAAAAAAATTAAAATGTGAATTTGTGGTATGCGACCGTGAGAAAGATGCATAAAAGCACCTTGACCAGGCTATATGCCAGTGTTTTAGGCTTTATTAGGATTACTGATGGAATAATTTACTTGCTTTCAGAATAAGAACAAACAGGAAGAGATTCTTAGTTTTCTCTGAAAAATGCACTGAGCTGTCTCTTCAGACCCTTTTGAAATTGACCTGCTTGGATCAGACCAACTCATTCTTTACAGTGATCCCAAAACTAATTTAAAAGACTGGTTTGGTGTGTGTGTGTGTGTGTGTGTGCGTGTGTGTGTGTGTGTGCGCGCGCGCATGGGATACATAGAGCTGTCATTCTTCAGATGTGGAAGGGTAATCTCTATCCAAACTCAGGCCAGCAGGCCTCTAACCTAAAGAGATTGATTCAGTGTCAGCACCTTTGCCTCAGGGGTCACTTTCTTTTCTAGTCTGCTCCCTCTGACAAAAGCAGATTTCTGTCTTACTTTTGCCAACGCATTTTCCCCTCAGTCTCCCTGTCCTTTATTAATATAATTATCTATCAAACTTATCAAACTTATTATTATTATTATTATTATTATTATTATTATTATTATTAAAAAATACAGGAAAAAATAAATCTGGGGAGGTCTCTCTCTCTCTCCCTTTTTCTCTATCTCACACACATACATGCACACACACATACACAAACACACTTTTTTCATGACATGCTAATTAAAATCAGCACTGTGCCAGGGATGTTGTATGGCACACACCAATAAAACAAGTAAGGATGTCAATAAGCAAAAGGCCCATGACAGCTTACAACAACAGAGTAAACAAACTGAAGAAGCTGAGTAATCTAGCAAGTGTAAAACTCTATTTTAGTTTTATCCAATATCTGTAGAAAATATAAATTATCTCAAGTTATCATCCATATATTTCTGGACATATTTTTTGACAGAATGGTAACTGAGAGCATTAAAACTATCTGAAAAATTGTGTAAACCCTTAGCAAGAATATGCAACATCTAAGGTGCAAGATTTATCTAACATATAGAAATGTTTAAGGACAGTAGCTTTGGACAGACAGAAAAAATATGTTTTAGGAAATTTCGTGCATTGTTATGTTTATGTTCTAGCACATAAAAACCGACTAGTTAGCTTTTTCTAGTTTGTTAATGTAATTGAATATCACTCATGAAATGTCTATGAAAAAAAGTTAATTGAATAAATAGAAAATGTAAAAAAATCACACAGTCTGCATCACACATAATCAGTAGTAAATCAGTAGTCTTGGTGGCATTTCCGCAGTTGTTACAATGTGGGACATAATTAATAAAGCAAACACCCTGGATTTTTAGGAAGCTAATGGTCAAAGGAGAAGCAACAATAGCATGATGTAGTGAAACGCCACAAATAATCACATCCACTGCCTGTCTTTTGCAACTAGGACTTAAGACGCTAATAGGACTCCAAAGGGACAACTGTACCTTCAAACATGTTAGCCTTGCTAATGAGCAAACTTAGCAGACCAAAGGAGGCACTGAGTCATATTATTCAAACTTACCTAATAAACACCTACCCTTTTTAACATGTCTGAAATACAAAAAAAAAAGTATACACTGTATCTTTTAGACACAGTAAATGTTTCAAGAAAATTGTATGCAGTTTCAGGACAAAGAGACTATCTAATATCACACAAATGAGGATTGGTTCCTTGTTGAGTTTGGTTTCTTTTAAGGTTTCTTCCTATTGCCATCTTAGGAAGTTTTTCCTTGCCACCGTCGTTGTCATATTCGGCTTACTTTTCAGGGACAAACTGATCATTATAATTTATATATATATTTTTTTTTTTTCACTCATACACATTTACATTTTTTTTTAATTGGTGAAGCTGCTTTAAGACAATGACCATTGATAAAAGCGCTATATGAATAAAATTTAATTGAATACATGTGAGAGATTCTTAAACACACACACACACACACACACACACAGACACACGCACGCACACATATACACATGCACGCATACACACACTGGGCTGTTTTTTCCCATCTGCCTGCTATCCATTGATCTACCTATCCATGCATTAGTCGGTTTAACATCTGCTGTAAGTAGCTGGAGCTCAGGTAACTAACTCTCTGCTGTGCACTGCTTATTGATCCCCTTGTCCACATCCATTAACATCTGTTGCAGCATGTTTTCTTTCAAACAAATCTACCTTTTTCTTTTTCCCACTGTGGTGACAACAATTCTACTGCAGATACACAGTAAATACACACCTACATATCCCCATGCATACATGTGTCTCTGATTGCCTACACTGTAAACCCTAATGCTCAAAATAATTAAACATATTGAGTAATGTTAACTTAAATAATTACAATTAGTTCAAATTAATAGACCTTGATGAGTATTTAGAACTTTTAGGTATTAATGAGTTTGTAGAAATTACACTTTTCAAGCTAGCTGAACAAATTCGATATTTTAAGTATCTGCAAGTACTTAAGTAACAGTAACTGTCACCTTAAAGGGCTACCAACTTAAAATCTTTTAGACTAGCATTTCTGTGTCTGACTTCATGAGGGCAATTGGGCACTGGTGGCTCAGTGGTAGGTGCTTCACCTGCCATGCGAAAGGTCTGGGTTAGATTCCCAACACCTGGATGAAGTGCCTGTCCTAAGCCCAGAAAAAATGGGAAGGTTGTGTCAGAAAGGGCATCTTGTGCAAAACCTGTGCCAAGCTTGTGTGCGGACCGGATTTTGTGCTGTGGCGTCCAATAGCCGGGAGCACGCGAAAGACCAACGACAATTTTTTTTTATTTGCAACAAATAAAGAAAATTATAAATACTGTTAAATAGTATGAGTTAGGCTACTCATTAATGCAAATCAAGAATGATTAGTATCATTCAATAATTATACTTAAAAACTGATAGTTCTGTTTGAACCAAGAATTATGTTAACAATGACCATATAATATTTAATGATATTTTATATATATATATATATATATATATATATATATATATATATATATATAAAATATATATATATATATATATATATATATATATATATATATAGAGAGAGAGAGAGAGAGAGAGAAAGACAGAGATATAAAGAATAAAAAAATTACCTGGCATTACATTGCCAGTAGGAAACACAGTTACAATTTTAATTTGCTGTTTTATAATGATGGGGCATAGGTTAGTTAATTTCAATTTCTGAATTCAAAAGCTATCAAGAAGTGCTCAGATGAGAAATCAATTTTCTCAGCAGCCTGGGCTTTGTGTCAAAAAAGTCTGCTGCCATTGGAGAATTGCCTATCACATGACCTAGCCAGGGATTAGTTCAGTAGGCCCATGTTGCAACCACCTCAATTACAGTCTGCCTCTTGTAATTTACCTTTATAACATCTAATTCCCAGACAGAACTCATATTTAATTCATGAAAGCTTTCACAAGAGTAATTGTAGAATAAATTGGCACAAAAATGTTAAGGTATGCTAGTAGCATTTAACAGTGTTCAACAGATTTATTAGTGGGTAAAAATGCATACAAAATAATACAATCTCTGCTACTGTTTTTAATAAGGGATAATATGTTTTAAACAAAAGACTTGCTGAACTTTTGGACTTCCTCTTAAAAACTATTTTGTGTCTGCCTTATTGAATTGTCTTTCCAATTAATTAAAGAAGAATTGATAATATTGGTATATAATAAGAATTTGTAATTCACAATGGGGTTATGTTGATATATTATATATTATTTTTTTTACAAATACTAAAAGTGTTAAAATCAGATGCCAGTTTCTAAATATTATTTTTTAAATACTTTAATTCTTTTTTTAAAGGCAACTAACACTTCATGGCTGACAAATTTTTCAGAATTAGTGGGGTAAAAAAATCTAGTGCTTATGAGTTTTTTATGATGGTATCTGCACCTCACCACTATGTATAATTATTTAACAGTAAGGTTACTCTGCATTGTTACCATGACAACCATTTGGGGGAGTCTACCTCTCTAGAGCCACCCTCAACTATAATCTCTTCACCTAAAAGCTTTGTAATTGCTCTCATTTGCATACTACAATTAAGTAGGTTAGCTCACAGAAAGACAAGTCCACCTTTCCTTTCACAACAATGAATGGTGTTATTATTATTATTATTATTATTATTATTATTATTATTATTGTCATGTTACACATAAAGAAATTACTTTCAAAAAATGCTGTAAATTCACACACACACACACACACACACACACACACACACACACACACACACACACACACACACACACACATATATATATATATATGTGTGTGTGTGTGTGTGTGTGTCTGTTTTGATGGGTCCCACAGGTGCTCAATCAGAATGGGATCTGGGGAATTTAGAGGCCAGGTCAGCAGCCTTTGCCTGTTTGATTTGCTGTAGGCAGGCTGTGGTGGATTGGTGCAGTTCTGTTGTGGCCAGCATAGAATTTTCGGGGGTTTGTGAGTGTGTGTGCATATTTTTAGAAATTATAAATATGAAGATGATTGTAGTAGGAAATTATAATAACAACAATGACAATAATAATAATAATAATAATAATAATAATAATAATAATAATAATCAATTGTCATTGTTGTTGTTACCAAAAAATCTGGGTTGGTATCATTATCAATAATTAAAATTCTATATTTTAAATCATGTTTGGCTTTTTTTTTTTTTGTATTAAGCAAGTGTTAGTGTATGTGTGTAAAGCAGGGGAATTGTGTGGAATTGTTATACCAGGCCTGGGAGCCTGAACAGTGTCTTGGACAGCAGCTCCCACAGGGCAGAGACAAAGTGTAGCTGGATCTGGTGATCAAATGGAAAGGTTACAGGGCCGGACTGGCCACACTGTTTGCCTATGCCCCTGACACAGCAGGGTTCTAATGAAGAGCTTTTGACCTGTCAGTCAGCCAAGCTATGACAGTGGTTCAAGAAGGACACCCTTTCTTTGAACCGATCTCGCTCTTTCTCTCTCTCTTCCCTCTTTCTCTCTTTCGTACACACATTTAAACACAATACATCTATATTTATGCAAAAATGAATATGCACATAAGCACACACACACACACGCGCGCACACACGCACACACACACACATTTCATTTCATTTTCCTTTAGCAGACATGAATAAAGCTGCTACTTGTTTATTTAGCTCAATAGGGGTTTATCCAGATATATAGCATATAGGATCTGCATCTGTCTAAGACCAAGGCTTGCTCCTCTCATCCCTCTTAACAACACCTCCTCCCCCAATAGTCTGATCAAGATAAAATGAGGCATGCATCAAATTTCATTTGCATTTATCCTGCGCATGACCCTGCTCTTTTCAGCATGGTGTAGGAGCCACAAATTACACACTTGCATTCCGATGGGCTGATATCAGAAAATTAGAATGCATGTACATCAGCCATAGATTCAGTGTCGTAGCACAATTATACAAGTCATGCCTGTTTCCCAAGCTTGTTTGGCTGTCCATCTAGCTGACTAACTAACACACACACACACACACACACACACACACACACACACACACACTTACACTCAGAGATGGAGAGAGAGAGAGAGAGAGAGAGAGAGGAGAAATGTCTGCAGGGAAGCCTTGTATATCACACAGAGAGGAAGGCTGGATAACTTTGGTTCAGATGGCTACACTCTTTGTAGCTTTATCAAACATCACCGTATGCAGCACTGGCACTGGCACAGCACTGGCACAGTTACATACACTCAACAAAAATATAAACGCAACACCTTTGTTTCTGCTCCGATTTTTCATGAGATGGACTTAAAGATCTAAAATTCATTCCAGATACACAATATTACCATTTCTCTCAAACATTGTTCACAAATCAGTCTAAATGTGTGATAGTGAGCACTTCTGCTTTGCTGAGATAATCCATCCCACCTCACAGGTGTGCCACATCAAGATGCTAATCTGACATCATGAGTAGTGCACAGGTGTACCTTATACTGCCCACAATAAAAGGCCACCCTGGAATGTGCAGTTTTGTCTCACAGCAAAATGCCACAGATGCCACAAGCATTAAGGGGAGCGTGCAATTGGCATGCTGACAGCAGGAATGTCAACCAGATCTGTTGCTCGTGCATTGAATGTTCATTTCTCCGCCATCTCCAAAGGCGTTTCAGAGAATATGGCAGTACATCCAACCGGCCTCACAACCGCAGACAACGTGTAACCACACCAGCCCAGGACCTCCACATCCAGCAGGTTCACCTCCAAGATCGTCTGAGACCAGCCACTCAGACAGCTGCTAAAACAATTGGTTTGCATAACCAAACAATTTCTGCACAAACTGTCAGAAACCGTCTCAGGGAAGCTCAACTGCATGCTCGTCGTCCTCATCGGGGTCTTCACCTGACTCCAGCTCGTCACCGTAACAGACTTGAGTGGGCAAATGCTCACATTTGATGGCGTCTGGCACGTTGGAGAGGTGTTCTCTTCATGGATGAATCTCGGTTTACATTGTTCAGGGCAGATGGCAGACAGCGTGTGTGGCATTGTGTGGGTGAGCGCTTTGCTGATGTCAATGTTGTGGATCGAGTGGCCCATGGTGGTGGTGGGGTTATGGTATGGGCAGGCATCTGTTATTGACAAAGGACACAGGTACATTTTATTGATGGCATTATGAATGCACATGGATACCGTAATGAGATCCTGAGGCCCATTGTTGTGCCATACATCCATGAACATCACCTCGTGTTTCAGCAAGATAATGCACGGCCCCATGTTGCAAGGATCTGTACACAGTTCTTGAAAGCTGAAAATGTCCCAGTTCTTGCATGGCCAGCATACTCACCGGACATGTCACCCGTTGAGCATGTTTGGGATGTGCTTGACCGGCGTATACGACAGCGTGTACCAGTTCCCACTAATATCCAACAACTTCGCACAGCCATTGAAGAGGAGTGGACCAACATTCCACAGGCCACAACTGACAATCTGATAAACTCCATGCAGAGATGTGTTGCACTGCATGAGGCAAATGGTGGTCACACCAGATACTGACCGGTTCCCCAGACCCCAATAAAGCAAAAAACTGCACATTCCAGGGTCTTTTATTGTGGGCAGTATAAGGTACACCTGTGCACTACTCGTGATGTCAGATCAGCATCTTGATGTGGCACACCTGTGAGGTGGGATGGATTATCTCAGCAAAGCAAAAGTGCTCACTATCACACATTTAGACTGATTTGTGAACAATGTTTGAGAGATATTGTAATATTGTGTATCTGGAATGAATTTTAGATCCATTAAGTCCATCTCATAAAAAATCGGAGCAGAAACAAAGGTGTTGCGTTTATATTTTTGTTGAGTGTAGTTATACGTGTGTTCTTACTTTGGTATTTCTTCAGTTTCTCTCTTCTTTCTCTCTTAGCTAATATGGTTGGTTTTAATGCTGTAGATTAAAAATTTATAGAACCAAAAATGTTTTATGTAAAGCCATCACTGATGCCAGAGAACCTGCTTTCATCACACACACACACACACACACACACACACACACACACACACACACACACACACACACACACAAATCAAACAAAAAAAAAAAAAAAAGCTTCCGTGCCTGGCACCCTGGTGTGCTCCGAATGTCAAGCCATTAGAGGCTGTGAAATGAGGTGCCACTCATGAGTGATTATGCTGCTGGCTTAAAAAGAGAGGACAACATATAAACCCTCACAGTCTGCAGCTAGCCTGAGCCTGTGCCTCTCAAATAAGGCCACTCTGATATCACAGTGCATGCATGCCCCTTCACACACACACACACACACACACACACACACACACACACACACACACACACACACACACACACGTGTACACATATTCATTTCAACAACTGCAGATGCCATATGAGAAATTTCATATTTGACAACTCCACTGTCATCCCATTCGCAAAAAGGCTTTGAGTTTAATGGAAAATTTTACGGTGTGTTTATATCTTCTGCAAGTATTGAATGTGTGGATGAATTTTGGAAGAAATAAATCATAAAAATAAGGGGCAAAACATTGTGGCAATACAAGGCCAGATATAGTGGATAACAGCTAGAAGGCAGGGACAAATACACGCAGACACACAAGCAAATAAAAGCAAAAATGGAGACTTTATCTGCACTTGCACAAAATACAAATTATAAAACCTTACTGTTATACATTACTTTTTATCATTTACAGAATAATCAGTTATTATAGTGATTTTTAATTAATATTGAAATGTATGGAAATTATTTTGTAAAACACATTTTACTACAAAATTTGCTTTTGCACTTCCAATTTACCGATACAAATCTGTGTCACAAATTCAAAAACAAACTTTATTATTATTATTATTATTATTATTATTATTATTATTATTGTTGTTGTTGTTGTTGTAATTATTATTATTATTATTTGTAAGATCTTTTTTGGAACTTTTTGAAGCCTCACACTTGAAGTCTCACACTAGTCTGCTACTTTACATTTTGAGAAGAATTCCAATCTGCAACCTAAATACATTCTGTACAGTGGCCTCCCCTATTGCTTAAAGGGAATACATATAAAATCTTACACCCTGTTGGTTCTGAGAATCACAGGCACAATAACAAATTACAGGCTGTCATTGTCGATCCAATCTGTGAAATCAGCTCACTGCTACTATGGTTATTACTTGAAATAGGGAGGTATGAACTTGGTGTGACATACAATGCAATTTGTAGTTGGTGCGTTAAGGTGCTCATCTCCTTCCCCCCCCTTCTGCTCGAGCTTCCCTGACAAAGTCAA
Organism: Clarias gariepinus; assembly: GCF_024256425.1. NCBI lineage: Eukaryota > Metazoa > Chordata > Actinopteri > Siluriformes > Clariidae > Clarias > Clarias gariepinus. The sequence goes on from NC_071106.1 coordinate 21,925,803, forward strand.
TAGGGGGCATGCCACATCTGTCCAAAAGACAAACAGCAGAATACTAATTAGATTTATTTTCATTGTGGCTGCCAACAGTCACTGGTACTCACACAGAGCTGTCTTTGTCCTCCAAAGTTGTAACTAGCCATGTCTCCTGGAGTGCACTTCTAATGTGGTAGGTCGCTTCAACATCCGAAGTGGCTGGCTTCACTAGGCTCTACAGAATTAAACACATAATGAATTAAAGTGCAGTTGGTACAGGCTTGCTAAGGGCATGTTGTGAACGTGTGTTGCAGCGATTCTTGTTGTAACACCTCCAGCACTGTGGGATAAAGACTGACCCTCCACTTACTGCCTAACCCAGAGACAAGACAGCAGGACTCTCTGTGTGCAGTTTTCTGCAATCTGGGAACCAGATGGCTGCAGGCTTTGGACAGGTAATGGAGGCCTGAGAATCAGGGAGTCTAGGGGGTATAGACTGCCTCTAAAAGTCTGCTTAGTACCTTCCCATGACCCAGGTACTGGCACGGGCCTTAAACAGGCATTTGAGCCATTCATTTATGTATTTACATTGTCTCAAAATACACCTGTACACCGTGGGGGTAAACCGTGTACTGCAATCCATTGCAGATCATATACTACACACACACACACACACACACACACACACACACACACACACACACACACACACACACACACACACACAATAAAGGGTATATATATATATATATATATATATATATATATATATATATATATATATATAATTATAATTATAATTATAAATTGTGGGTGTAATATATTACATCCACAATTTTCCCATCATATTGCTCCGTCCACCCTTAATCAAATAAATCTATAATTGAAATTTCCAATAAAAAAATCACTTTTTTTGTGTAAATGCATGTTGGTGTTTCTAATTGCCACCTAGTCTTAAATAGCTTTGACTAGCATGTTGAAACCAAAGCAGGTCAAGCCCATAGAGGTGAAATTGATGCCACCCTCTCACTCAGAATATTATGTGTGGAGTGGCAGCAGGAAGAGTGACAGACTGCCCCCAGAGTTGACACCTGTCACAGAGAGGAGCGCCACTAATCTGCAAGCCTCATTTTGTCTGAACTCTCTGTCACCTTGCTGTCAAATCCTCATCTTCTCACTCACTGCCTGTTTCCCTCCCCTCTGCTTGAATCTTTTGCTCGAATCACCACCAACCCCCACCTTTAACAACACCCAGACTACTACCAGTATGGCCAAAATCACACTGCGCGCACACACACACACACACGCACACATGCATACACACGCATACACACGCATACACATGCATATACACATATATATAGTTAAGTGATTTAATACAGAAAGTTGAAGTAAAAAAAAAAGTTATCTAACATTTTTTATCTTGGGACCATAATTCTTTATTCATAAGATATTCGAAAAGCTTGAGATGATACATGGTAGTACTGCCAGTTTTGGTTAAGCAAATGGTCTTAGTGAATGGCCATGAACTAAAGCCTTAATCTCAGTGGAACCACTATCTCCACCCCTGGCTCAAATATGTGTCTCTCTTTGGTCAGCCTGTATTGTAATTATAATATAATTCATTATGTCTCCTCAGCACAGCGTACAAAAGGGAAGTCCTCCCCCTAAATCTGTGTAGACTGATCAGACTGACCCAACACATTCTGTCTCACCCTATATTACCCACTTCTCAGCCTAAAATACACCCTCTAAGTTGTGGATGAATAATGTCTTTTTCCATGTGTTGATTAAGATATCAAGGCCCTATTGACAGCAGAACATTGAGTTCCAAGCGAAGACTAGTCCTGCCTTAAACACTGCCATGTAAACCTGAAAGTGACTATAACTTCATTTAAACGTTTTTAAAACTATTATTTATTTTTATTTATAGATTTGTCAGTTTTCCCCTAATAATTTTTTTGTGTGACAAGAGACAATTTTCTGAGGTTGACATAAGGAAGTATAGGATATAGATTGTTGTGATGATAAAAATAAATAAAACAAATCCCTTATATAATTGTGTGCAACATGGTACTAAAAGTGCAATTGTACAATAGGAAATACATTTTAGTTAATAACTCCATTTTGCTGACATTACCAACTGTTACAATTGTTCATGGGACTGTCAGTACAAAGTAATTGCTTACAGCCATCACAGTAAAATCTGTTTATATCAAATGCTGACCTGTGTGTGTGTGTGTGTGTGTGTGTGTGTGTGTGTGTGTGTGTGTGTGTGTGTGTGTGTGTGTGTTCTTATATTTATGATTATGAGAGAGTACCTTGGCTATGGGAAAAAAAGTGGGGAAAAAATGTTGCATTGCTATTGTAATTGTAAAACAATTTTTGTTAATTTCTTTAATGTATGTAGCAAACACAGAAACACACATTTCATCAATGTCAGTGTAGTCTATATAATACACTTATACTGATACACACTGATTTCAAGGTCCAATGTGGCTTCATCTAATTGACACAAAAGGCTGCCATTAAGAGAAATTATCCGTTCAGGACACATTTTGTATGACTGTGTCAAAAATGCTATTTCTTTAGGATGTGCTAAATTTTAAAAAGTAAAAGTTAAAGTACGATTCTGCATCATTGACAATGGGGAGACTCTTAACTATTGAATTTAATAGCACAGAGGTTAAACAGACGTTTGTACTGATTGTAAGGGTTATATAATTTGTCATGCGAGGGAAGGCAAATATCATATAATAAAAATAAATAAATACACACAGGTTTTTGCTTAGTTTGATGAACTATAGTTGGAGGACACCATTTAATGTTCTTTCTACAATATATGGCACATCGCAATTGACACCTGGTCTGTCATTTTCTGCAATAGGAAAGCCTTCACTTAGACCTGATTCCTACATGTTCATATTTATTGTAGATTAATGCCAGTCTGCACACCGCAGATAATATATAATAATATATGGATATATTACCACCATAGTCCAGGCAGTGGTGAGCTGTGGTGAGTGTCAGCCCGAGGTGTCAGCTATTGTGTCAATTTCTCTTTTATAATAATCTTTTGGATAAATAAGTGCTAATGCAGAATGTAAAAGCCATCCTGATTTAGTTTAGAATAAATATCTAATGAAGAATCATTTTGATGGCCACGTGGGTGTTGAAAGATATCATATTAGCTAAGACCTAAATAGTTGTAATAAGTTACTGAGGCTTAGCAACCAGCCTTTTGTGTAATAGATAATGTGTATTGAATTGAATATGTCCAATTTCCATAAACACAATGATACAAAACTACCGAAATAATTCAAGCTTATTTTGTATTAATGTAGATTATAGAATATATAATTGATGAATGGTGATTTTTTTTCTGTCGTATTTCTTCTATTTAAATAGGCAAAAATCAAGTAAAACAACATCAATTTAAACAATATTTGTGTTTTCATTTTTAAAAACCCTTTACACTTAAAAAAAAATTTGTTTTGTGTTCTGCTGGATATTTAATGTTTTCTTTAATTAAAACACAACTAGTGAGCTGGTATATAAATAAATTAATTCAAATATTACAAAATTTTAGGTTATTTGATTTGTTGACATACTTTCTAAATAATAAAATGTTAGATGTTGTTAGTTAAATGTTAGTTTTGCTATTGAAATTCCTCAATTTCACAGAGAAGTTCCATAGTTTTAAAAGACTACACATGAAAAATTGTCATACTTTACATATAAAAATAATGTGATAAACATTATGACTAGATATGCTTTCAATTTAAATTGTTAAGTAGCAATAAATAAATAGAATAAATAAATAAAAATCCTGATATTTTGTGGTAAAGCAAAACTATTTAAAAATCCTTTTTTTTTTATTCAATTCTGGCAATTTCACTTTATTGTGCCGCCGTAAACAAACAAACAAAAAAGTTATTATATTTTAACACCCCTGTGACCCAATGAAAGCATGCACAAAAATGATTTTTCAAACTTGTCACAAATTTGACAGAATGTATTTATTTCTTTTTGCAGTTAGACTTATCATGTAAATGGTACAGTAGTACAAAACTCTATTTACTGTATTATTTAAAGCAATAATACCCATAACAAATTTTAGAAAATACTACATATTTCAAACTTATTAAAAAAATGAAGTGGGGTAAACAAACTTTGACAAAAGGTCTCAATTTTTAAGATTATACCACTACAAGATTATACAGACGTCAGCACTGGTTAAAATGGGACAACATGATAAACATACCCACCCCCAAACAACAAGTTTTCTTTACAATATATTTTAAATGTTTAAAGATACTCTCTATACCAGTACAATCACCAGTAATTTATGTTTTATTTTATTACACTGTATGCACCAAAATATAGAACTGAAAAAAATTAAATTTGCCCATCTCGAATGCACATTTGTGTTTGGCGATGGGGCATAGATCCTACTGTATGTGTACCCAGTGGTGAAAAGGAAGTAAATTGTGCAGTTGTTGTTGAAAATGGGTCTCTCAATGAAGGAAGAAGTATTCATTGTGGAGAATTGATTTCGCTCATATGGTAATGTTGTGAATGGTGACCAACTTTGTAAAAGGTGGCAGAACAATTCAGAGATAGATTTATTAATACGGTACCAAGTAATATAGTTAAGCTGTATATTGTTATAAACTTTTGATATTCTATTAGTGTACTATGTCAACATTACACGCGGTGCACACACTTTAAACACTTACAGTACATTACGCATACCATGGTAAATCAACATGCTAATATTGAGAAATAAACTCATTGAATTCAACAAGGTAATATTTTTTATTTGTTTATATTGTTCATTTGCCACATACTGTAATAGTATCTTACAGAAATGTTCCACAAATTGGAATACACAATTTCAAAGATTTGTACTCCAGCAAATCCACTTTATGATGTTTCTCTCTTTCAATCTGACTTAGGCCTGTCTTGGTGGTAATGTTGATAGGCTCAAAAAAAAAATTGGCCATGAAGTTACTTATGAACATATACTGGGTATAAATAGAATTCTAGTAGCCTCAGAAGTCTACTTACATTGTTAGCTGTGTGAGAGTTGTTGTTTTTCATTACAACAATAGAGGCAGCTCAGTTCTCAAGGGATTTCCAGAAAGGCAATCTTGGTGGTAGATTTGTAGTTTTGTTTGTTTGTTTGTTTGTTTTATAAAATCTGTTTGAAATGTTTTATTTACTGAAATCAGTGCAGATTATACATCATACATTATACAGTGCATACAATGTAAAGCTAGCAATGTATAGTGAACAGGATTAAGCATGTGTGTTGGAGTGTTTAAATTCACTTAAGTTGTTGAAAGTAACCTTGTTCATGATACTGTACACTAAAAGAAAAAAAAATCTTAAAAGTTTGTGTTGAGGAGGGCAATGTACAGGAGTCTTTATGAAAACTTTACAGTTATGTCCAAACTTAACTAACATAAAAAAAAAAAATCTTGATTTTACCCTTCATTTTCATAGGCAGCTGAGAAAGGTTTTAAAGTATATAAATATAGCTTGCTGAACACAGAATTTCCTGAGACTCTTAAGCTAGGGGGTGTGCTGTTGGTTTATGAGAGGGGAAAATAGCTCTGGCTGTCTCGAAAAGTGAAACAGGATTAAGGCCTTTGTCCAACTGACAATGGTGAAGGGAATTAGCAATAGTTGTAGGCACTTAGAGGCACTCTCATGCTGAAGATTATCCCAGATTTTACACAATAATCATTTGAATATCAACAGTGTTTTGCAACTGCGGCACTAATGTGTAAACTTCTATGTCAAATCCCCAAGTTGGTAGCAAAGACAAATTTGCACATGGTTTTAAAGTATGCATCAATTTTTTCCTATAATTTAAAATTTCTATATTTATTCCAATTATATATTATCCATTAGCATATTAATTGAACAGATTAATTTTCTTTTGTTTTCTTTAAAATTTTCTTTGCAAAGCTATATTATCTAACATTAACATTAAAATACAGCGATTCTCAACTTTCTTCAGGGTATTTCTAAAAAACACTTCTAAAACAGGCTATTAATAATAGCATATAATGTCAGCATATAAATAATAATAAATCATAGAAATCCAGTGTGAGTAGCAGCAAAGCTACATGCAAGCTGTTGGCATCTGCTTATCTCTCTCATTAGATTGTTCTTTGCTTTGGCTGAGACATATACAGCCACAGGGTCTCACAGAGGGGGAGCAATCTTGTACTTTTTCCTCACCACAACATTACACTGCCAAGCCCAGATGAGTGTGATGGTCCTAACCAATTCCCCTCCACATAGAAACAGGGAGAGAGAAAGAGAGAGCGAGAGCAAGAGAGAGAGAGAAAGAGAGAGAGAGAGAGAGAGAGAGCCCAGTATTGTCCATATTACAAAACACTGAGTGAGATCAGCAGACTTGTCAAGAGGCCTTGGCTTGAATATGAATGATGAGAGAAGAGCAGGGTGGTCTGGGCTAAGAATAAGCCAAAATGTCCCTGCCAACCCCCAGCAGGCAGATCAAACAGTTGAGACACCTCCACACAGCACAAGAGAGGAATGTATCTTTTGATTTACTTTAGAGAAACATGTCAATATTATCCGTGTTCACTTTTATTTTTCAATCTTTTGAAATAATTGGAAACAGGGAAAGATCCTTTTCTAATTTATATATTTTATGCATTGTAATTCATGTATATATGTATGTATGAATATATGTATGTATACCATACACAAAATCTTTCTTTCTCCAGCCTCCAATACTTTCAACTGAGTATAGTGTCCACATAGTTTTCCTCATTCAACTGGGTACAATGATGCACAAGTTGAATAAAGTTATCTCTCAATGTGAATAGGATGTTGCGGGTAGTGTGTGTGTGTGTGTGGGGGGGGGGGTTTGGTCGAGGTGAATGCCTGAAAAGAGCCCTGTTTAAGGGGGCAGAACTTAGAGGTCAGGCCTCAGCTGCCTTCTTGGGTAAAAGGGACACCAGTGGACTGGACAGACACAAGAAAACACTACACAAAAAAGAAAAAAAATAAAGACATCATGACAGAATCGTGTGTTGAAAAAGTGTTGCTGACCAGTCAGATTTTCGAACACCATAGATCATGAGTAAATTTGACTTGTCAACATAACAACTTTTACCCTTCTTATTTTAAGGGGAGATAACTACAGATGGCCTATAGGTTAATTTGATGAGATAATCAATACTAAAAATTCTGGATCTGTTTTAAATTATGCGTTTTTTGCCGTGTAATTTAAATTACTTTATTTTAATTAATTCAGTTTTTCAGCTGTAGAATTTTGCTGGGTTTTTTTATTTATTTATTTTTTGTTCAAATTAAAGGAGTGAAAAAAGATTTTGGTTTCCAATTAAACATCATCAAGGATCTCAAGTAAAAGCAATAAAATATTTGTAAGATATATTTTTATTTGTTTGAAAAGGTGAATAGATAAAATTCTAAGTAAAAGAAGAAGAAACAAATTTTGTCTTGAAAGCAGACATTAGTAAAAATTCAAGTTGCTATCGCAACCAAGTAATGTATTAAACATGTTTATGTTAGAAATGGTCCCTTTCTGTTATCTTTACTCTTGGTTAAAAAGCACAGTGATGGGAGGGTCACTTCTTTACTGGGGTTACAGCATTTCCTAGATGACACCGAATTGCTCCAAGTTGGAATTTGCAGGGGGTAAGTAGGATGATAATAAGGCCATATTATAAGGAATTGATGGTTCATTTTCCCTGTCAGCAGTGGCAGTGCCTCTCCTGACGATGTGCCGACCTGTGCAGATGGGGTTCAAAGCCAATTTCCATGTTAAAAACTCTTCACGCTCCAAAAAAATATATAAATAAATAAATAAAAATAGGGGGTTTACTGAAAGGAGCTAGAGCATGTACACCTGCTTGAACAAGTATCTATGTTAGCCACAGCGAAAAAAGAAAAAAATACTATTCAAACAGCAGAAATACAGTATTATGAGATATTTGAGCATGGTCAAAATGGAAGTAAATTCACTTTTTTTTTTTTTTGCATTTTTATTCTGCTATGAGCCAAGACGTTAGTCATAAAACTTGTGACTTTGCTTTTTGAGCTTAGACCAGAATTGTCTTAGGTATTGCTTCAAACTAGTTTTACCCCCTCATTTCTTTCTTCCCTTGGTTTTTCTTCCTAGATCAAATATAAGCCATGAGGTTACTAGAGGCTTTCTGGCTGCCAAGGATCCAGTATTTATCATTCTTCATTTCTGAAACTCAATTGCCTTCAGGCTGCAGAATCTTTACATTTGTGTAATTTAACAGGAAAAATAAAACCTCCAGAAACATACAATTGATGAAAATGCAGAGAGCAATGATAATGTCAGAGTATTATTGTCAGTTTGGCTGTATCCTAAGGACAAAACTGATCCCATCTGGTTGATGTATTTTGTGTGATTGCTGGGGAGGGTTTGAATGCAGAACAATGACATAATTACCTAGATCTACTGTATATTTTACTTATTCTAATATTGTACTAGGACTTTTATCTTAATTGATATCTCACATACAATTAAAAAAGAAAAGGAGAAGAGAATGTCTATATTACAGCTTTGTAAAAATGTCTTATGTCTAAAAAGAAAAGCGTTCTTAATGCCACTGGGAAAAAGTTGTTGGGCGATATTTTAATTATATTTTTTTAATAATATATTATAAATCTATATATGCCATTACATTAAGCAGTCTGCAATCTCTCTCTCTCTCTCTCTCTCTCTCTCTCTCTCTCACACACACACACACACACACACACACACACACACACACACACACACACACACACACACAAACTGTTTTATCTCACACTAAACCATGGTGGCTCAAAAATCCCAACATGTAATTCTCTCCCAAGCTGCTTTTATCAGGCAGTTTTGTGCTAAAATATGAAGCTGATTTTATCTCTCTTTATAAATGTGCAGACGGCCCCTAGAGTGCCTCTGTGGAAGACATAGCCCATCACAGCCATGTGCCAACTTTATCACAGATCTCCTGCAACTGATAACTTCACCTCTTTTGAATGATTTGACAGGCATCAGACACCTTGTCCAGCAGTCATGCTGTGGTTTTATTATACTTTTCTGTATTCTATTGACTGTTTACATTGTGTGGAACAGATGAAAGAAGGTATTTTTCCTATCTTCCTCGTTCTGGAAGTGAGATTTATAATAAAACCTGGCCATTGAGTACAGGCTCTGAGGAAATTGTTTTGTTTTTCCTATTTTATTACCTCACAAACAAAATGTAAATTAACCACAAACCTTCAATCTGTCCTATGCTAAATACTTAGTAATATAATTACTACGAAGTGCACTTTAAAAAAAACAAACAAGAATAAACACATGAACAAATAAATAATCCTTGATTATTAGTGCTTTTTTAAAGTTTTAAAATGAGCAGAAATACATAAACAGAAATTGTAATTGCTTGAATATATTTGTCTTTTATTAGTTTTCCCTTTAATTAAATTATTTTATTACAATATAATTAAAAATGTATCTGCAGTGTACTAATTTAATACTTGCCCAAGAAGACCAGCACTATAAAAAGCAATATATAAAATATGATGCAAAAAATGGATAATATTCCAGTCTTCAAAAATCCACAGATTTTTCTTTCTTTTTCAATATACATAAGAAATACAGTTTAAAAAAATAATATTAGCATACAATATAAAATAACAAGATAACAGATTTTCCCACAGGTCTAATTTAACAGATTAACATATATAAATTGATTCAGAAGCAATTTACTGTGTTGTTAATAAATAAACAATTCAACAATATACCATTTTACTTTCTCTGAATGTTTTTGTACCTATATTTTAAATGAGTTTTAATTCATGATACTATTTAAAAACGTGACTTTGTAATATAAGGTGGGGGGCGGCGGCGGGGGGGGGGGGGATCACGGAAGTCCCGCAAACGATAAAAAATGGTTGCTTGCAAAAACAGAAATATTCTGGTAACACGCCTAGTTTAGGACATGTCAAGTACAACAAAGGCTCTGGATAAATTATCATCTTTTTAATGAAATAATTCATTAGTTATGTATTTCATGAAATACATGCTATTATAAAACTATCTAACTATTTTACTAAACAAATAACTAACCACTTGTTGGTTCCTATTTAATAATATTACTTAAATATTCAAAATTGTGAGAATATATATATATATATTATTTTTAAGAGACTGTGTGAGCATATGTCTGTATATATACACACAAATATATATATAAATATATATGCTCACACAGTCTTTTAAAAATATAATAATAATAATAATAATAATAGGAAAAAGAATGATTTAGTGGTAAGCACTGCTGTTTTGCACCTCCAGGCTGGGGGATCGAATCTCACCTTTATTCTTATGGTTGCCTTTATCTTCATTGAAGGTTCCCCGTGAGCCTACGCAGGACAAACGGTAGAAAATTAATGTATAATAATAATAATAATAATAATTAAAGCAGTATTTTCATATAGATAATGAAAAACTAAATGAACCGAAAAAAATAACTATAAGCTTAAGAAAAAGAATGAAGATAAAACTACAAAAATGTATAGATAAAATAAGAATAAATAAAGGAGCTGAAAGACTGTTGCCAAGCATGAAAGAGAGCAAACGTGTTTATTATAGTGATAGTGCTGAACAAACACCGAACAAAGTTCGTGCTAGGTAAACGAACTTTGTTTACCTTCTTGCGATACCTAGTGAAAGACAGACTGACTCCCAGGGAGCTCCCTTTGCTCCGGTTGTTTCACACCCTAAGCGTCCACCAACACGCCACGGAAACATACTCACTGTTGCTTCTTTAAAAATATTCTGTGTATTCACGGTGACTTTTTTTTAAACCTCTATTAAACTCCCCCCCCCCCCCCCATCAAACCCCCCCCCCCCTCCCCTCTCTTTCTCTCTCTCACACACACAGGCGCGCGGGCTTTTGTTACAGGTTTAATCTATTTTGCCTTTTCGTTATTCTTTCCTATTATATATCAAAACCAAAACGTTATCACCTAAAAAGTGACAGCCTACATTTTAAGCTTACATGTAAACTGAACATTACATCTGAACCTTTACTGATAATTTACATTTTACAACTATCCTACTACCAGCTAACACTGAATCACGCGACAAAACAGAAACTGTTGAAAAACATACACACAAAATGATTACAGTTATCTTTAGTTACAGCATTACAGTTATCAGTTAAATTATTATAATATTATATATTTTATAGTTCATTTAAATTTCGTTATATTATTATTATTATTATTATTATTATTATTATTACTGGCTTTCGTTTAGTTTCAGCGTGGCTATATTAACATTAGTGCTATGAATGACGTTATTTTTTATTTTTTAATGAGTACTTATTTCATGAACGTCCGCGTGACCTCAGGAAAAGTAATTCTATTATTATTATTATTATTATTATTATTATTATTATTACAAATATATTCTTTTTGTGGGGGGTTTTACATATAAGCTTTTTTACATATGGACTCCCCCTTAACGATGTCTCTCCACAAGCCCTCCAGGAGAAACTATTAACTAAAAGAAAACTACTTAGATGCATATTGTTTGCAGAAATTTTTGTTATGAAAAACAAATAAATCTCTATTAATATACACGTGCATGACAGCTACATGTAGAGCTGCGAGGCTCTTATTTATCCAAAAAATAAAAAGGGAACTGCGTGCTTCTTATTATTTGCTTTGATGTTGGCCTGAATAGTACTCAATTAACAATGTGGCTAATGAGCCCATTGAGGATGAAAGACTTCTCAACAGGTATGAGAGGACACTGCTGCTGTTTCAACACTCAGAGAGCTCTGTACTGTTTATGAACTTCACAGTGCTCTTAACTGCAAAGGCTGTGCGCTAATATCACACAGAGAGCGGAATTAGAGGCGTGTTTGCTATGACTGACTTTAAGTCTTCATCTGACAGTGAACTGATACATAATTGAACGTTAAACAGGAACGTGTTTTTGTAAGTGTATATTCAAATAAGATTTGTGACAGTGCTCTGTTCGATTTTCCTTTTTCAAATAAGTTGAATAAGCTAAAATCTTAAATTTTTATTAAAGTATGGTACCTTACAAAAGTCAACATAATTTTAATTATAATTCTAAAAAAAAAACAAAAAAAACGACGGGACAAACAAACAAACGCAAAATTTGCTTGCATATATGTTAATGTGATGTCAGTTTTGTTCCTATTGGTGAATTAGAAACTTTATTTGCTAACTGAAATTACTGTTACTCTTGCTGTGTCTAGAAGGTGATATCACAAATGATCCTCGGAGAATATGCATGAAAAAAAAACGAATTAAGCATTTTTATTTTCCTTTCAATTTCTAGGTAACAGAAATGAGCAATGGGCAGGAAAGTTAAATGCTATTATGTTTAATAATATCGATTAATTATGTGGTTATGAGTAGAATAATGAGAATTTAATCTTTCTCTTTTTTTTTTTTTTTGCTTGATGGTTTGGTCCCAAACTTTGTATTAAGGCAAATGGATTTGTTCAGACGAATCCTGACTGATTCGAAAACGGCACAGGGCAGCAATGCTCTCCCAACCTCGGCACTTCAGCCTGAACACGTTGCTCTCAATTTTTCACAATCCTGCATCAACCTTACCACTCATGGATACATACCAGGTTTTGCAGTGCTGATGTGCTTCCTTTCCGGCACATTAGTTAAACTTCTCAGTGTTATCTGATAATTAAACTGTCCAAATCGTCTGTTGAAGGCTTCATACTGTATGATGTCTAATAGTCTAATAGTAAGTATAATCTGACAATCCCTCGTGATATACGTTTTGGGTTTTGTGTGCAGACTTCGGCCCATCTGCGAATCGTTTTATTAACTACACAAGCTCAGTATGTAATGTATGTAAGTATGATGTGCATTATTCAGTTATGCAACAGCATGTAGTCTCTTTTAGCGAACCACTTTACATTACTGCACTCTGGAATATTTTGAATGGGAAAAAATGATAGAAGAGAAAAGCCGTTAGCGCCACTTAGTTCAAAACAAAATTTCACGGTATTTGGAAAAGCAATAAAGCAAATTACATACTATTCATAATCCAGCCAGCGTAGACAGTCAGATGATAATAAATAACTAGGCAGATAGCGAAGACAAGGGACAAAGTTATTGAGCTGTTAAACCTGCTTGTTCAGGGAAGTTTCATAATGTTATCAGGAGTCTCAGCTCGGGGATAACTGGAGGTGTTTTGCAGTGTGAATCCATCTAAAGCTGGCAATACAGCTGTACACGGCATATGCTAAATACAGATAAGAGTGCACATGAATGTATCTGCAGAAAATTCCCATCCACATGGCACTTTGAATGCACTTGATAAGTTGGCTTAAACTAAATAAAGTGTCCCATGCAAAGAGTTACTGTTTGAGCCTATCACAAACTTTTTTTTTTTTTTGGTTAAGACTCTGCCCAGGGAAAGGATTAGTGTAAAGCCTTCAGGATCAGACTGTGTTGCAAACATAGTTTCATCCTAAGTTGTTGTGTGCTTCCAGAAGGACAATCAATTTTATTTCAATTGCACGGTATGAAGAGGCATATATTTAATATTCAGTGCTTTATATGGACTGTGATATGTGCATACTGATAGCATTTAAACATTAGACAAGCTATTATCTGTGAAAGTAAATGTAAATCTATAAATCTAAATACAGTGTTGAAAGTTCACAACTCAAAGTTCACAAATCACTGTAATTATTTTGACATAGATTATAAGCTGAAATGTACAAAATTACTGTTGGTAAAAAAGTTAAAAAAAAGAACCTAGGTTGAAAAAAATCTTTAACAATAATTATTATTGTTGTTGATGTTGCTTTTATTCAACTGATATCAATTAAATGTGTAATACAAACTTTCTTTTTGCAAATGACAGGTAAAGGTAAATGACTAAGCTGCTCTACTCACATGTACCTGTTTTCTCACATGTATATGATTTCTAGTTTATGTCTACTGTAAGGAACGAAAAAAAAAATCAAACCTTAATATATATTTGTGGCTATGCAAGAAAACACTGAGTATATCATCCACATTGTATCTTACTGTATGTTACATCACAGAAGTGATTTTTATTCCTGAATAGACAAAAATATCAAATATTGTTAATTAAAAAATATATATATATTGCAGTATTTGTACTGTAGACTTGTATGAAGGCTCATGAGTTCTTATTTCTTCTTACTTTCATTACCCACCATAATTTTTTTTTATTTTTACATACTGTATATGTATTATGCATATAAATATCATTTTAGTTTTTTTTTCAACACTGAAGAAAAAAACTGAGTGGATTTAAGCACATTGGTTAAAATCTCTTTTTCTTAGCTTAGTTTGTTTAAAGTTCAACTGTTTCAAATAGAGGAATGAATAAATAGAGTAGTGGTCTTGTGGGCGGCTTTAGGCAATAGGCTTCAGGAGAACATGATAAGTGAGTCTGTACTGATTAATTTTTAACAGATGATTTGTGTGCATAGAGCCTCAATAATTCTAAGGGAGAGCCATTGTTTCATGTTTTTTGGACGGCTGCTTCCTGTTTTCATTTAAAGTCGCTGTTGCTTATATAAAGGAAGGGAGGGGGATGTGCTTGTGCAATAAGGCTTCTTCTATTATTTCTCATGATGGCTTACCTTAGCGTCAGAGGTTGCATGATGAGAGGGGTGGATATGGAAAAGCAACGTGACTAGTGTATTTATCAGAGGAGATAGTGTAAATATAACACTAGAGTTTCAAAGCCACTTTTTTTGTGTATGTGTGTATATATATATTTATAGTGTATATAAATATAAATAGTTAAAAATGAACTTCAGTACAATATTTTAATGTCTCTAAAAAAATCTCTATAAATTCATTTCCAATAAAAGTCTCTACAAATCTTAGTTTATTTAGTAATATGAAAATGTGTGCTGTGTCAGAAAAATGGGTCACTAGGTCATGTCTTTCATGCCCTTGCCCCTTAATAAGGCAGCTCAGCAGGTCTCAACTGTAATATATTTTACCAATAAAGGAGCTAGAAAGCCCATGTGGCCTTTTGCCCTGCCACTCCATACTAAGAAAGCAGCAGGCAGTCCATCCTAACTAGGCTCTTCCATCCTCTCTAATATTCACCAACCACTTGGCTTGTCAATAAGGAGTGACTTAGCATGTGATATTTTTTTATTCAGGCCCTGCCAAGATGTGATACCCATATTTTAATCTTTGCATTTGACATTGAGCATTGTGTTGGTGAGAAAGCCCACTTAACTCCAACCTGTTTTGGGAATGCACTTGATCTGACTTTGACCAAGCTTCTGTATTTGCCAAATCTTTTTATGTGGTCTTTTTAAAACTTTATTTGTTCCCTTGACTGCTGTGGGCATAGTGTAGTACATAAAAGAGCTTTAATGTTTTGCTTTAAAAGAAAATAGAATTAATCCTCCTGAAACAACTATTCTACCTTCTGTTATGCACATACAGTATCATCTAGGGCTGTATGGACATGATGTCTATATTTATGTTCAAATGTGGAATAGGAACTCATGTATTTAAAGGGAAATCTGTGGTCTTTGTAAGATTTGATATCTAATTTCATTGTGTTTTTATAAGACCTCCAGAACTACATAGGTAATACTCTCATTCACCAACTCACTCACTCACTCATACTGCTTTATCCTGTATTCGGGGTCATAGGGGGGCCTGGAGCTCCCAGGAGACTTAGGGCAGAGACGGGGTACACCCTGGACATCGCAGGGCACACACACATAAACACACCATGCACATGGGTAATACATTGTCTAAATATACAAATATATAAAGGGAGTAACTTTGCCTTCAAATGAGCAGGCCATGCAGCAAATACAAGACTGAGCAATGTAATGACATTAAATTAAGCAGCCTGCAACTTCTTTCTCTCTCTCTCTCTCTCTCTCTCTCACACACACACACACACACACACACACACACACACACACACACACACCAAATCCTTACTGCTGAATTTCTCTCATTATTTAGTGCAGTTTTCAACATGCTTGATTGATGCCAGAAAGCCAATTGTTCACTGTGGCATCTATGTCAGTCTATTACTGTACTTGGTAATAATGACAGCCTATTTTTTTTTTTAGTAGAGATTATAGTGATTTGTGTTAAAGCAGCAAAGTGCAGAGGCTCCCTGATGCATAGTGGTTTGAGTATAAACACCTTCATTTTCCTGATTAGAGAGTCAGAAACATATTTAGTCAGAAACATACATTATAGCTTGCTGTTTTACATTAGTTTTTTGTTTTCATCTTAAAATTGGTCTGTCATGTAATAGTTGGTTTCTTTACAGGCATGTAAATATTCTTTTGTAAAATTATAAATACATTTTTAAGGTTGGTTTGGAAATAGTGAATGGTTTCTATGTAACAATGCAGACATGATAAACATATGAAAAAAGTGCCCTGACACTCATTATACACAACCAAACAACAAGCTGTGAGATTTTCTGATCAGCTCTTATATTCTAACAGAAAGCTGCATGCTCATTAGCACAAACTATTCTTATGCACTGACTAAGTAAACAGAGCTGGCTTAACTTAATCATTATATAAATTATTAAACAAGTTTCAACATGTTGATTTTATTTATAAAGATGCGGTTAGATGCATAACAAGAAAATGTGAATGACAGCAAAAATATTTACCCCAATGTCTAGTTTTATTGTTTGTTAGTTAGTGCTTTAAGAATATAAAAAAGACAGTGACTTGTGATTTTGTTCGAATAAAAGTCACAAGCTATTAACATGCTTTTTAGTGATGTTAATATATGTAATTATGGGCAGATATCCTTCATTGTGCCATTTGGCAGTTAAGTAATTAAAATGAGAATATCAGCAGTAGTGCAAAGAAAAAAATATCAAATGAGTGAGAAAAATACGAGAGTTCAATTTTTAAACTTAGCTTTTCTGCAGATGACCATGGCCTCATCAGAATTAGAAACACCTGATTGATCACCAATACTGTAAACTGATTTGTTTTTGCTGCCCTTTTCTGATAAATGCCTGGCTTTATGCTATCAGTTTTCTTGATAAACCTGCTGATATTTTTCTGCATCTCATTTCCTAAGATTTGGTGCATAGCTAAGTTGCTTAGCGTTCTTTCCATATTGGAGATATGGCTATTGAGCCGCAGTTCTTACATGCCACTTCTGGCCAGACTTCTTCAGACTGTAGATGGGTGGTCCTGGGTCCCAGTGAAGGTAAGTAAGCATGGTGTGTCTTCACCAGTTGCATTGACTTTACTTGTCCAACCACTGCGTCCACAGTCCTCAACATTGCCCGTCTTCAAAATACGTTCAGCAAAGATCTTGAATCCCTGTTTGCTTTAAATTATTGCCAGGGATAGACCTTGCTGATGCAGTATTGTACCTTGCTTTGTCTTTCCATGGTGTAAAACCAATGACATGAAACTGTCTTCCCCAACCTCAAGTTTGCAGCAAAGTTTGGCTGTTCCTCACCAAGTATCAAGGCTATTACACCCTTCCGGTGAGTAAGATCTTAGACATGCGACATTCACTGTGATGGCTATAAAGCCTGTGCTTTCATTGCACATAACATATTCACAAAGAACTGCATACTTTGCTGCTTAAATTAAGCATTCATTAAAGAACTGTTGTTGAAATGTTGACACCTGCTTCCCGTGTGTTCTGTCTGTCTGCCAGACCTGTTATGCTGGTGGAGAATGAAATGGAACTGAACTGGGCCCAAAATCGTTCCCCCAAAAAAATACTTGGTATACTTGCTGGAAACAAGCATGCAATAACAGGCGCTCTTGGAGTAGCTCTCACAAGCTCAGTGGTTGAGCTTTCACGCCTTCAACACAGATCGGCACAAGAGATGCCTCTTCCTCACCCACGTGGTAATGAGCAACACCTGCTCATTAAGCTCACACCTCACAATGACATCGAAGCCTACTCCTCCACATTCAAGAAGACTGCTGAGCAGTAAAGCTGGCCATACCACAAATGGAGAGGCATTCTTATCCCACTGCTATCAGGTGAGGCACAGCATGCCTATTTTTCTTTGTTAGATAAAGATTCAGAAAATTATGAGTTGTTGAAAATGAGGTGTTGGCCCGCTGTGGACTTTCAAGTGCACATGCTGTTATGGAGTTTTACAAGTAGACTTCTGATGCTTAAATCACATCAGAGTGCAGCTTGACAGGCTCCAACCAGAAAGTATTTTACCATTCGAGGTGGCAGAGCGAGCACTGCCGCAAGAGAAGCAGAAAGCTGTGGGCATGAGACAGCCAGCGAACATGCAAGAGATAGTTAGCACGCTGGCTTGCACACTCTCTTACTGGGACAAGCAAAGAGACAAGTAAATGACAAGTTTGCACCAAGAATTTACTCCCAACTATGCAAAGAACCTGCTCCCATGCTGCTCCCACATCCAGAATCTTTGCGTGACAAGCCAATACTTTGAGAGGCAGAAAGACCACCAGTCTAAGGTTTCCTTGTCGGCTTTAAGTATAACAAAGATCCTGTGCCACCTACCACAGATTGGGTGAAAATCAACAGGGCACCGGACCCCGCTCTACTCAACACTGGAAAATATGGTAACGCTTGCATGCCTATCTGTATGCCATCTAATGCACCCCCATGCCACTCAATTTCTGTCACGTGTGTTCACAGTAATCAGAGAGAAGTGCCCATGGTGCACATCATGGTGAATTACCATATAAATACAAACTCAAAGCTGGCATAATTCCTGAGCTACCTGTGCCTTTACTTCTAGGTCACAATGAGCTGAATGAGCTGATGCCGCATGCGGTTGGGCAGCGGTTGGGTGCGGTTGGGCAGTCACCCACTGACGGCAGTGGCGCTGAAACTGAAGGTGAGGCTATTGATCCTTCTAACCTGCATATTTTCCTGTCTCAACAGGTGAAAAAGGATGGCAGCTTCGAACAACTACAGTGCCAGGACCCATGAGTTCAACACTGCAAAAAGCAGGTGGTATCAAATAAAGGGTGAAGCCAGAGCAGCCTCATTGAGCCTCTTATTTCTTCATTAAAAATAACCTTCTGTTGCTATCATATAAAAAGACGTGAGACTGAATCTAACTATACTGTGATCTATTGGTGGTCCCACAAGCATAGGTGTATATAGTAATGCATCTGGTGCACTCCACCCCCTTCATGAGCCATCAGGGAGTACAAAACACCATTGAAAAAATAAATATCTGTTCTACTGGGCGTGGCTCAATGCAAAGGTACACAATTTCTTGTCCCACCTTCCAGCAATGGCACCTGGAAAACCTGCCCCCGCTCTGCCAATCATTGATGTACCCTTCTAAAGACTTGGCATGGATCTGGTTGGACTGTTGCCCAAATCTGCAAAAGGGAAGTACGTCCTAGTCATCATAGACTATGCCCTGCGCTATCCCAGGGCAGTCCTGCTGAAAAAAGCCTCCTCAGCAGAAACGGCTTGCCGAAGAAAATTATCACTGACAAAGGTATGCCGTTTATGTAAAAACCTATATATAATGTGTACAGGCTGTTGCAGTTCAAGCAGATCTGCATGTCAGTGTACCACACGCTAACCAGCGGCTTGGTTAAAAGATTCAACCAAACACTAAAATGAATTTTCTGGATATATACAGTGAGGTCAATAAGTATTTGATCACCCTGTGATTTTGCAAGTTCTCTTACTTAGAAATCATGAAGGGGTCTACAATTTTCAGCATAGGTGCATTTCCACTGTGAGAGACAGAATCTAAAAGAAAAAATCCGGAAATCACATTGTATGATTTTTTTTTTTTCCAGATTTTCTCCCTAATTTAGTCAATTCCTCCCCGTCACTAGGGGGCTCCCACATTAAAGCTACTACTACCATTCAGCCGGCCGGGAGGGCCGAAGACTATCACATGTTGACTACCGCGTGACGTCAGCCGACCGCATCTTTTCGAACTGCTTGCTCACGCACCGTTGGGGGCGGAGTAACACACTTGAAGGAAAGCGCTAGCCGCTCCTTCCGCGTGCACGAGCTCACAGACGCCCCTGATTGGCTGTAGAGCCGTGATTAATGTGGGAGCGCAAAGTACCTCTACCATCCCTCCACCCTGAGAGAGCTCGGCCAATCAGCTCTCTCTAGGCCTCCGGCTGTGAGAGGAAAACAGCATCACCCGGGGATCGAACCAGCGATCTCCGTATGATAGGGCGAGTGCCACTCAGAGGAAATGCACCTATGTTGAAAATTGTCGATCCCTCCATGATTTCTAAGTAAGAGAACTACAACAGGGGGCAGAGCTTTTTCTTTCAATAGCCTTCCAAATAGTGTTTGGGACTCGGATACAGTTTCAGTGTTTAAGTCTAGGCTAAAAATCTATTTATTTAGCCAAGCATTTTTGTAAATAGATTTGCCTTAGGTAAAGGAGCAGATCAGGGGGACTCGTGGACATACCGTAGAGTATTATGGTGAACTGGTATGTTTATATGTTGTCTTCCCCACTCTCATTGATCACTCAGATGTGTTGACAGTGAGTGATTGGTTGCTTTACATCTAGGGGAGCCCTCATGTCTGTGTTTCCTTCTGGCTTTCCCTTATGCTGTTATAGTTAGTCCTGCCGAAGTCCCTGCTTGCACTATACACAAAATGTACATTCACCTTATACATTATGTGACTGTGACCATATCTAACTGTTATCTCTTCTCTTCTGCTCTCCCCTCTCATGTTCTTTCTCCCCCTCTTTCTATTTCTCTCTTTCTGTCGAAAGTTGTTCCTGAGCTGCTGATCCAGACTTCCTCTGCCCTCTGAACCTGTCTGACTCATCCTTCTTCTGGTTGGAAATCTCTTTACATGGATGCCCTGTGTGTCTTTTTGGGATGCATCTAGTGTCTGGGAACAGTTTTACTTTACCATGAAGACGGTTCTGGCCTTGACTGATGTTGCTTTTTCTCCGAGGACTTGAATTGGCTGCAGTGGCTCAATAGTTCAGGACTGAAATTTCCTACAAGTCTGCCTGAGCCTCCAATAACTACCTAGACTCCATATTAACATCAATAAACATCAACTGTTATGCTGAACTGCCTGCCACCTAACACATAGTATGAATGCAGATCAATTCCTGCTTTCTGGTTTACCCAAATGAAGATGGATTCCCTGTTGAGTACGGTCCCTCACAAGGTTGCTTCCTATTGCCACCTCAGGGAGTTTTTTCTTGCCACTGTTGCCTTGGTTTGCTCAGACAGGACTATCTGACCATTTTGATTTATACACATTCACATTCCACACAAACTTAAATAATTCTTTTGATTGTGTAAAGATGCTTTGCGACAATGACAATTGTTAAAAGCGATATACAAATAAAATTTAATTAAATTTAATTTAATGAAATTATTTGGAAAAGTATCAACCCCATCCCAAAAATAACTTGGCCACTCCAACAGTTCTGCAATCATACTGCTTCTCAATAGCACACACTGCCCACTCTTATTTATAGAACTGCTCGAACTGAGTTAAATCTGATGGTGACCATGAATTTTGAATTATGGTCTTCAAGTAATTTCACAGATTGAGTGGTTGAGTTGGCTGTGGGTCATTGTCATGTTGGAAGGTAAACCTTATTTCCATTGTCAACTTTCTGGCAGAGGGCAGTAGATTTTTCTTAAGAATTTGATTGTACTTTGCCCCATTTTTTTTATCCTGATATGTGTCCAGTCCCTCTTGATGAAAACACCCCATAACAGAATATTACCAGTTCAAGTAGGTTTTTGTCATTTCAACCATATACAGTTTAGTACACAGTGAAATGAAACAATGTTCCTGCAGGAGCAAGGTGCTGCATACAACATAAATTAACAACATAGTGAAACAAAAACTAACTAGCTAAGTAAGACCCCTAATTAGCAGACTAGCTGAGACAAGACAGATTGACAAGAAAACATGAAAGAACAAACCTAAACTTAAACCTAATTAGCTGGCTAGCTGAGACAAGACATTTCAAGTTAACAGAAAAACTATCCAACTTTTATACAAAAGAAATAACAAAGTAAATGCAGTAATTTGCAAACAAGAGCAACAATGTGACAACATGACATTTCAATACTTTGTGTCAATGAGGTAATGAGTCGAGGTAGTGGGAGAAGAAACAGTAAGCAGTAAACATTCCTTGTAAGTAGCAGCAAAGATAAACATAATTTGTGCAAAATATCAAGTAATGAATTTTGTGCAAAAGAGCATTTAGAGGTTGATGTGTACAATAGTTTGATGATTGTTGATCAGAGTATTTGCGCATGTGTTTATTTATCAGTCCTGTCTGAACGTTTTGAGGTAGTTGAGTTAATCTAAGTGATTGTGTGTGTGTGCTCGCACAATAATTATTTTGATTGTGCAAAGCTGCTTTGCAACAATGACAATTGTTAAAAGCACTATACATTTTTTTTTAATTGAGTTGAATTTAATTTATCATTTCAGTTTCTTTTTGTTGAGGAGATGGATGGCTTGTGGAAAGAAGCTCTGTTGCACAGTCTGGATATGTGTGCCCAAATGAATCGGTATCTTTTTCCAGATGGCAAGAGGGTGAGGAGTGTGTGTGATGGATGTAGCCACAAAGCCACCACATTGTGGCTTTGTGGCTACATTGTGTGGTGTAGATGTCCTCGAAAAAGGGGAAGAGAGACCTCGATGATCTTCTCTGTTGTCCTCACTATTCGCTATAGGGTCTTGCAGTCTGAGAAGGCACAATTCCCAAACCAGACAGTGATGCAGATGCTCAGGATGCTCTTGATAGTCCCTCTATAAAAGGTGGTAAGGATCGGTGGTGGAAGCTGGGCCTTCTTCAGCCTTCTCAGGAAGAAAAGACGCTGTCGGGCTTTCAAGTGCAAAGAGCTGGTTTTGATTGACCAGGTAAGGTTCTCCTCCAGGTGGACACCTAGGAATTTGGCGCTGTTGACAATCTTCACAGAGAAGCCATTGATAGGGCTAAGCACACAGCCCTGGGGGGGCTTGTACTCAGTATGGTGGTGCTGGAGCTGCAGTTCCCAATCTGTACTGACTAAAGGCCTCTGATCAGAAAGTCCAGGATCTAGATACGAAGAGAGGTGTTCAGGCCTAACCTTAACTTCCGGAACAGGTATTGGGGGACGATAGTGTTGAATGCTGCTCTGAAATCTATGTACAGCATATGAACGTAGGTGTCCTTCTTGTCTTGGTGTGTAAGAGCCAGATGAAGTGTGGTGGAGATGGCGTAGTTTGTAAATGGTTAGGATGACATGCAAACTGCAGTGTGTCCAGTGTGGGGGGCCAGCAGTGTCTTGATGTGTCTCATGATGAGCTGCTCGAAGTTGGGTGTGAGTGCAACAGGACGGTAATCATTGATACAGGTCAGTGAGAACATCTGCCAGCTGTTTAGCACATTCCAGAGATATTATCAGGTCCAGCAGATTTACGTAGGTTAAGTTTTCCTCACATCAGCTGTGGTGAGATGTAGCACCTGGTCGTTCAGGGGAAGGGTGGTTTTCCTTGCTGTCACATTGTTCCGCATGTCGAACTGAGCATAGAAGGTTTTTTTGTGTAAACAAGATCCAGCATGTTTTCCATACTGATGGAATTTAGGGAGCATGCACTTGAGATTTGCATGGTTGAAATCTCCAGTGAAAATAAACAGATCATCCGGGTGTGTGTTCTGCAGTTTACTGATCTTAGCATACTGTTACCATAGCGCTTCCTTAGCATTAGCGCTAAGTGGAATGTACACTCCGATAATGAAAACAGTGGTGAATTCCCGCTGTAAATAAAAAGGTCTACATATAACAATCACAAACTCCACCAGCAATGAGCAATAACAACCATTTAATGTTGATGTAAACACACAAGCCACCACCGTGAGTCTTACTGCACAGAGCTGCATTTCTGTCGGCGCAATACGAGGCTAGCCTTTCTAGTTGAATGACGGCGTCCAGGACTCTGTCGCTGAGCCATGTCTCTGTGAAAACAAAGACGCAGCAGTCTCTAAACCTACGCTGTGTAGTCTGTTGACGTTGGATGTAGTCCAGTTTATTGTCTAGGAAGCAGACGTTGGATAAGATGATGGATAAGATGATGGTATGCTTTGCTCTAGGAATGATGTTATTTGAATGGTGAGCTGTATTGGATTTCCACCAGACATGTTGTTTTGTGTTGTGGCCAAATAATTCAATATCAGTCTCATCTGACCCCCTGTGTTTTTAAAAAGCTCAGTCATGACTGCATGTGGACTTTTTTATGCAACCCTCCCACACAAGCTACATTTGTGGACATTTTGTTATATAGTTGTCACATGTACCATTCTTTGTATTACAGTTCTACAACTGCTAGTCTGTAGGCCTTTTGGTAGCCTCTCTGACCAGTTTCATTCAGGCTCTTTCATCCAGTTTGGACATCATGATAAAGTGAGAGTCTGTTGGGTATCAAATACCTTTCACTTCTTAATAATAGACTTCACTGTGATTCTAGCAGGGCCGTGCAGAGACGTTTAAAGGGGCGGGTGCTCAAAGTTAAAAAAGATAGAACAAGCTGAATAACAACAACTCACATTCATGACAAATCTAATATGAAATTGCATCATACTCTATGACTGTCATCAGGTGGGGACAATGCAAAGCAAATGCAGTGCTTATTAAATGTTTAAACTGTAAAGATACAATAATTATACTGCTGTAAAATCAGCCTTTTTTTCTCATTTGAAATATAACCTTACATCATCTGTTACTTAAAATATTTTCTTTAAAAACAGTGTTTCTTTTTTAAATATCATAAATATAATAATCCATAATTATGTGGATATCCATATTAGATCATTTTAGTAAAATAAAAGCCCTCCAGAAAAGAAGGGAAAAGTCCTGTAACTTACTTTAAAACAAAACATGTTCCCTAAAACGGTGGACAGAGCTACAGACCCCCAACACCCCAGTTAGCTAGTAGTTAATGACCACCACTACGTCTGCAGTTCATAAAAGGCGGGTAATGTTTGTCGCGCTGTTGCACAAAGAGCACGCTTATTTATTTAAATTCATTTGTTGTTATAGACTATAGTGTGCGCTGTACACCCTATTTACTGTTTTTTTGCAGTCTGCTTTGCACCTTTCAATTAGTTTCCCTGCTTCTCCTCCAGCTCCGCACCTTCCAGCCTGTAGAAAATGCATGTGCACTTTGTGAGCTCGTAACGAGCGTGCTCTGCCCTCAAGGGCGAGCATTGGTTAATGACTGCCATTGGTTAATGGCAGTCATGTGACTAATGCAAGCCAGATCCTTTTATTTAGCAAAATTGAGATTAATATTTACATTTTATAGTTGAGGGGCAAAGACAGGGCTCCATACACACATACACACAAAAAAAAAACAAATGGAAAAAGAAATGGGGAAAAAAAGAGAAAAATAATAAGAAGAAAAGGGCACTTGAGGCATCCTGGAGGAAAGGGCCTCTGCACGTGCCTGGATTCTAGGCAGTGATAAAGCCTTTAATTTCTTTCTTTTTTTTTTTTTAAGTGTCCATTTCATGACTTGTGTCTGAAATGGACACTTAAAAAAAACAGTGATTTTTTTTTTCTGACATGCTGGTGTTATATATTTCCCTTAGATGTTAAAAAATATGTTAATTTTAAAGCAGGATGATTCTTTTCTATACTCACTGTATATAAATCACAGTTTGAGTATCTGGGAAGCCATGTACCATGGCCTGTATCATGTGAGTAAACTTAAAGCTATTGACCTAGCCTTCATCTTTACTTTTCAAAAGCAGAAGTAAGTAAGAGGACCAGCTTTAATCAGGACCTTCTGCCCTTTATCCATTATTATTGCTTGTTACATATTAATTTGATTTCCTGGTCTGCATCAAACACATGATACTTCTGTATTTATATTTGTAGGACAGAGCAGATTGATTCAAAAGCCGAAATAGTTAACTAATAGGACCAAAATAAAAATTTGCATCTTTCCTTTCTGGAAAAATATATATTTTTCAATCAGTAGAAATTCGTAGCTTACTCATACATATTGCTGTCCCATATGCTTCTTCTTTTAAATCCAAGGCCCCACTTGTTACTGGGTTCTTTTCTGAATACTGATAGCATTTTTTAATTTGTTTGTGAATAAATAAATGTGCAGGCATGCAGCCAGAGACAAAAGAGAATACTGCAAATTAAAAATAAAAAGAATAGTATTGTATTTCTTGCCTTTCTACACAATCTGCAATTCAACATTAATTGGACAGAGTCATTTTCATTTTGTGTGATAATGACAGATAAAGAGACTTGTTGATTAATTATTTAATTGAGCAGTTTATTGCTTTGCTGTGATGGTTAAGATCATGTGAACTATCACCAACCAGCCTATAGGTTCAGTCACCCTCTTTATTCCCCACTCTTTTTTTATTCCAGTAGAATGACCCCTTCTGTTCATGTAACCTAGCCATGATCACTCATTAAATTCAACATGCATCTTGAGTTCAGTGACCAGAAACAACAGCCCCAGATCTCTGGAAATGTCACTCCAGTGGTGACTCTCCTTCATCTCAAATGTTTCGTGGTCAAATTATTGGTCAGTTTTATCTTGAACAAATGCAAGATGTTTTATCATCAAATCAATATTTTGTCCACAAATACATTTCTATTGCATATTTGGACAAAGCATTTGTAAATAAAGCAAGGCATAGGAAAATGTGCTAATCAAGTGCTTTTGTAAAAATTCACAAGAAGAAAATAAATTAGACATTTTATTATATAGAAAATCAAAACATCATTTAAACCATTCACTCCCCCATTTTTTAATAATTATTTTTTTATCCTGTTTGCGAATGCAAAAGACAAATACAAAACATCAATATTACAATCTATAGAATAGTTTAATAGAGGTTTAATAAAAAATGTCCAAGGACATATTTTATTGAAAGAAATGTCAAGCATCTCTTTTTGTAAGAAAAAAAACAGACCCTGGTGAACACAAGCTTGATCCTTGGTACTGACCAAATACTCTATTGTGAATAGGATATTATGTTGGGAGAAAAATGCCCCTAATGAGCCTTGTTTTAAAGTACTGTAGGCCATGTTTCTCTCTCTCTCTCTCTCTCTCACTCCTTTCTCTCTAGACCACCAAGGGTTAGTGTCTGTTTGTCAGGCTTCTATTGTTGTCTGCTGGTGGATAATGTCCTTATTAATTGTACCTCTTTGTAAGGTGTCAGCTGCAGTCCATGATTGAGACGGATGGATTCTCTGAAGTCTGCTTCCAGACTTTTTCCACTAGTGTTTCTTTACATGAACACAGGTACATCATTTTTCATTAAGAAATGTAGGCATTAGGCCTTCTAGTGAAATATGACTCCAAAATAAATAAATAATAATGTATGAATCAAAATGAACAGAAATGAAAAAGAAAAGAAATAAAGACTTGTCATCAGCACAAACTATTATTTTTTATGAGTAAAGAGGACAGCTGTGATTAATAAAATGAATTAACCAATGGCTTTTAGGCTAACTGTATTAACTTAATTATTACAACTAGTCCTGAAAACATATATTTTCATTATTGTGGTTGTTGTTGTTGTTGTTTTTATTATTATTATTATTATTTTATTTATTTATTTATTTATTTATTTATTTATTTATTTATTTTATAGACAAAGTCAGTTAAATAGCTTGAAGCCTTCATTGGTTTACTAGCATTAAAATCTATTTTTTATTTCCTTATTAAAGGAAACAGAGACTATTCAGTTATTGCATATTAATCCACAGTGATAGTTATTGCAACTTAAACAGCATAAATAGGCAAAGCTGCTTCAAATACTTTTCTTTTAAAACATACAAGTGTGATTACGTGCAAGTTTAATTTTGTAGCTTCCCCTAATGAGCCTTGTTCTAAAGTACTGTAGGCCATGTCTCTCTCTCTCTCTCTCTCTCTCTCTCTTTCTCTCTCTCTCTCCAGCTCTCCTTTCTCTCAAGTCCTCAAAGCTACCTCCAATGAGCTACAAAAGCAAACTACTTTTTAAAAGAGTCAGTAGCTTTTAGTGTGATTTTTTTATTATGGTATAGTTAGTATAGTAACAGTTTAATAATAATAATAATAATAATAATAATAATAATCAGAAGCAGCAGCATAATTTTTGGCACCATGTTTTTTAATACAAACTTTTTAAATTGATTCAATATAAAAAAAAAGGAGCAAACATATAATTATTATGATTTGCCACATCAAGGTTATTTTCCTTTTCTTTGACCAACTGTATCAGAGCTTGGTTCGGTGTCTAAGTAAAACCTTCCTGTCTTGCCAACATACTACTCTCGATGGTGATACAAAAAGCATACAACTGCTGCCAACCATCAAACATGACCCAGGCTAGACCCAACCCCCCATTGATATGCGCTGACTGAACTTAAGAGGCAAATCTGCCATTCTCTAGTGTTTTGTTCTCACTGTTACAAAGTCTGTAAATTATCTACGAACCGATGGCATCTAAAGTCATAAGTTGCCTGCCCTACAATGCAAATTTAGAGATTTTCTATTCTTTGGTTTGTGCCGTATCACTTAGTAAGTTAACTGTAAATGATAAATGAAACAATAAAACTAATTATTCTGTAGGTTTGTTTAAAAGTGTTTAAATAGCAACAGAAGGGCTTATAAGAAAGATTATCCTTTCACCCCTGCTTACTTATCATTTATTGAAAACCATACCTTTTCTTTGTTTTAAATTTTTAACTAACTGTAAAAACGGGATAAATTGTAACTACTTTCATTAAAAAATAAAATTGACAATTTTTTGAAGAATCAATATATTAAAAAGCATATTTTGCAGAATCAATTTATTTCAGATTGCATTTACAAAGGTACTGCATTTTTCCATTTCCCCTTGTTTTTATGTTTCTTGAAGCACACATGAGTTGAAACACTCAATTTATAGCAATAAATTTAGCATTAAAATATTTATACAAGTTTTTATTGTTCTGAAGAGTTGGCTGACTCTGTACATCCATATAGTCCATACAGAGAGTTCTCTGATTTTTCTGTCAGAGATGAGTAAGAAGTGTCCAAAAGAATTACTTTGGAGAAAAGAGCTCTATTGACACTTAAAAAGGAGATTGTTTCCATCTTTTATTCTAAAATAAATGTGACAGGAGAAATATATCATTATTTATTTTTTTTTCTGGGAATTATCTGGGAGTTACTTAAAACAAGAATTTCTGCAAATTACTTACAATGTGGACTAGATTATTGCTTCAGTAGGTTGAAAATCCTATACAACACCTCATTGCCTATTTGGGCTTGTCTGGAAAGATGCCAGTTAAAATGCATTTTTTTTCCTACATAAATTATGTATCCATTCTTCCTGTATCCATTCACTCTACTCAATAAGATAGAAATGCCTAATCATCCACCTAAGGTTGGGGTGTGGTCACCTTAAAAAGGTGTGGTAAATTTCAAGTGCATTTTTTGTATAAATTTCTGCATTCTTGTGCTGTTTTCAATGAATAGATTATATGAAGAATTTAAAAATGGCAATAGGGGTAAGGGAAAGTTAAAAAAGCAGCTTATACAAAACATACACACAAGAATTAGCGGAGTATATATATGTTTAGGTGTATGTTTACATGTATAGTAAATATAGCACTATATATAAATGTCTTGTGTATGTACAAATGTGCCACATTTGCTGTATGTGGCATATATGAACAGGTGTATTTGTATCAATGTTGTGTTATGTGGACCTGGTCATTGTTGGTGCTCATTGGTGCTTCTGATGGCTTTGCAAATGAATCTCTAGAATCTCTGAATTTACTAGTTGTAGTAGTGTTATTATTAATACTACTTATAATAATAGTTTATTTGCTTATTACCATCATTTAACAAGAACTTAAAAGTTTACTTGCCAAACAAGTAACAATGAAATGGTGTGTGGCATCTTCCTATCTCTGATAAAGCATCTTATTCAACACTGATTTTATACAAAAAAAAAAACATTAAATACTGGTTTAGAGAAGAGCTGGCCTTGCTAACATTTTATAACTGTGTTGGAACTGCTGCAGCTTTCAAATTTTTTATGGATTAAAATTACATCCCAGCTGAAACAGAATTATGCTACTTGTTTCAAACTCTATGACTAAAGCACATTATGCATTCACATAATTCAGAGCAGACTATGTTGGGAACTGCACTCCAGACTATATACATGTAATTAAGTTCATGAATACTCTGCATATTCCCTATTTTCTCTTGTCTGATATGATCTAATAGCATGCCACAAAATGATTGTGTCCCTGACTAAGCCTGGCACACATCTGCCTGCTTGGATGCATTAATGTGGCTTTATAGAGCTTTTAGAGAGTTTGAAAAGATGCAATTTGAGATTGTAATAGGAGGGTTGGATGCTTTTAGCACAGGATATGTCAATGTAGCTGTAGGATGAGCTGACATTTTGTGGGCATGTGTAGATTGTAGATGCTCTAATGTGTACTGTGTTAAGTAGATGTGGTTTCCATGCCTACATCCATTGCTGCAAGAAACACCTAAAACAGCTATCGTCCAAACTGTCTCTTCAAAAAAAAAAAAAAAAAAAATCTTAAAAAATTTCACACAGGGAAAGAGACCTGGGATACATCCATTGTGAAACCTTAATAAGAATCATGTTGTATGAATTTCCAAACATATTAATTTCAGTGATCTTAAACCTCAACTCACTTGTTTCAGAAACAGTTTTCCGACTGACAAGGTCTATCTTCTTTAGCCCCAACACCCATGTCTTTTCTCTAAATCGAGACAGGCTTTAAAGGCAAGACTTGGTGCCAGGTATAGGTGACACAGCAAATGCAGTGCACAGCATTGGCCACAAATATGTCTCTCCTTTAGGGAAAGACACATTTGCATAAGGTCATTGCTTGTCTTCTGATGGAAGTTATGTTGCATCCCCCTCCCCTGTCTCTTAGCAACACTCCTGCTCTCTTGGTCCGTGCATTACATTGAATGGTACGCTCCTTTTCTTCCTTTTTACAGAGAAGTTCACAATAAAATGCCACCCTCTGACCCAAGTCTGTCAAGTGGAAGGTCATCCCTCCCTCGAGTAGAGAAATATCTTTTTAAGCCTATATGTGATGTGTTTTAAATAAATTTAACTGTATATAAACTGTAGCCATGTTAAAAAGTAAATATGGGAAGAAATCATGTCCATGTTAAAAACTATTTTTTTAAAGAAATTGTGCACATTTATGACACCTGAGTGAGGAATACTATGGGCAATCTGCTTAATGTGGTTCAGTTGAGGTGCTTATTGTGGTTTAGTTACACACCTTAACTTTGAGATTAATGATATAACTTTGAGTGTATAACTGTGGTAATGGGAATATTTGAAGTGATACTTAGCTGTATATTTTTTATGATGAGCTAATGTTATGAGAAAACCAAAGGTCCTAATTAAAGCAAAGCAAAGAAAACAAAACAATAAGTTACCTGTTTTAATGCCAAAAAACAATGGGTTATAGAAAGAGTGGAAAGGAAAGGGTAGAGCGCTGTCTGGTTTTGTGGGTGGATGTTCTTGTGGAAGAGTAGTCTTAATAGAGGGTAAGATTTAGACAGTAGTCTCTCTATCACTGATTTCAGTGAAGCTTCTATCAGCTGAGGCCATTTCTGACTGTTCTTCAATTAGACAAAAAGTATTATACTTTTTGCGTGGCATTCATACACAATTGCATTAATGCATCCTCTTACTGATCAAAATGCAGCAATAGGCAGTAAATAACACTGTGCAAATATTAAATGATAATTTTCATGGTCATTTTTGAAGATTTGGAGAGATGATAATGAAGATAATGATGATGTGTGTGTGTGTGATTGTGTGTGTGCATGCGTGTGTGTTCGTGTGTGTGTGTGTGTGTGTGTGTGAAAGTCGTCCAGGCCCCACCGCCAATAACCTGCCGCCCTCTGTTATTTCTGCTTTTATACTCCTATCTCACCTACACGGTTTGACTCGCGGTGTGAAGCGATGTTAGGCACACGAGTGACTGTCCGACGTTCCGAGAAGCAATGTCCAAGAGCTTCCGCAAGGACCGCATGGAAAGATAAAAACGTAATTACAATGTCAAAACTCACGGTGAATCATGATGAACCGTACTTAAAGCCACCGCATGAAACTGCGTAGGTGAGATAGGGGTATTAGTAGTTAACAGATTATGGGCCAAACTTCGCTGAGTGATGATGGTAAAATAATTATAAAGGTCTTGACTAAAACAACATGCATGAGGAATCACAAAAAAAAGTTTTCATTTTTTTGCAATGGAAAAGTACTATAACTAGTTACATTTATCAGAAAGTAACGCTGTAATGTAACTGATTACTTTTTAATGACAGTAATTTTGTAATGTAATTAGTTACTTTAAAAAGTAACATTCCCCAACACTGGATATCACACCCTAGTTTGTTAAGCTTCAGCTTATCTTAAAATGCTAAGTTGACTTACGTTAAATTATATTGCAAAGATATTTTTTATTTGACTAAACTCTTTTATACATGCCTTACACATCAGCCCTTGTCTATTCATCCTGAGTCAGCTCCCCCATTTCTGGTGATAAGTTACGTTACAATGATTCCAGTTAGCAGGTTAACTAAAGTGATGCATAATAGACAGCTAGCAGTTTGAAACACCTGCAGTGCAGCTGTCAATCAAATTGGCCATGCTCCCAAATTATGTGTAAATTTATGCCTTAATATAATTTTAACTGATGAGTAATTTTTTTATTCACCCCCCACAGATTTTGTGGATGTGAAACTATGGACGCCAAAACTGTTTTTCATACCAAGCTGCAAACGTGTTTATTCTGTTGTAAATTTACACATTTTAACATTTTAACTTGGGCATTCTGTTCTGACATTTTAATTTGGAAACTCTGTTCTAGCATCTAGGTGATGAATCTATGGGGATTAATTAACTTTTGGAGTCATCTCCTAGTGCTAACCTTTGTGCTATGTCTATTATTATTTATATTTAGGAAAAATTGGCAAGAGCAGTGCTCTCACATGCCTTAGAATCATATTAATTATTTTTATGTAGAGGATGAAACTAGCACATAATGTGCACACACAGAGATTTTGGATGAGACACATTTTGCTGATGATGATATTGCTGTTTTGTTTTCAAACCAGGGGTGAACATCCTCATTCAGGTACATCATATTTACATGTAATTCAAGCTGTGTCTAAGTATGCCATACTGTGCCCAAGACCACCTTTTTAAGTTGGCTTAAGCACAGTATGGTAGTCTGTGTACAGACATGATATGGAACATAAATAGTATTAGTAGGGAATCAAGTGGGGACTCTGTGACTTGCTTGTCTGGGGCATCCCATAAGTGCTCGATTGGATTGGGATCTGAGGATTTTGGATCCCAGGTCAGTGGCCCTGGCTTTTCGCCTGTTGGGCTCTGTGTGCAGCAGCCTGTGGTGCATTGTTTGTCACCTGTCAGTGGTGTTGATGCTATGCCTAATCAAGTTATAGTCATGTTAAAATGTTACTACCCTTCTTTTTGTGTAAAATCATTTTACAAATCATCTGATCATTTTTACTGTGCCATTATTTATTTAACAGAAAAAAGAAAAAAAAAACATGTGGGGAATGCTTAGTTGCCCCTTACTGCTTCCACAGGATTTAAGATGATAATTTGCAGCCACAGGCTGCTAATCATCAGGCCTTGATTCACTGGTAATCAGCAAGTGTGCAGACATCCATAAAAGCAGAAGATTTGGTGTTTTGTTGTCTTTAGCCATAGGTGTATGTTAACACAATGCCAAGAGAAAAAGACATGCAGTGATCTTAAAGAAGCCATTGTTGCTGCACCTCAATCTGGAAAGTGTTATAAAATCATTTCAAGCAATTGTGTCCCTGCACTTTAATAAGTCAGACCATGAAAATGCTCAGAGAAAAACAGGCCTCAGAAAACCATATAGGCCTCTTTGAGTATGTAAAATGTTACAGTCTATGACAGCACAACTGCATCTGAAAAAAACCCCACAAGAATTCTGGAACAATCCTCTGCTATAAGACCGCAGTGGAGTCCTTAGGTCTTGATGTCCAACACCGTGTTTGGCGAAAACCAAACAGCATTTCAGGAACTAGTTTAGCTATCATTTGGGCCTCATACCCACTGTTAAGCAAGATAGAGGGGTGACCCTTCAAATTTTAATTAGCTGTGAGCAAGTTAAATAAGGACAAAACAGAAATTATGACAGAAGGATAAAAGAAAATAAAAGTAAATCCATCACATTTAACTATGTCTGTTTAACTTTCATGGTTTACTTTAAAAATTAATAATACTTGCTGTTTTATTTAAACAATTTTTGGAATAAACACAAATTGATGATAAACATGCGAAAGGCCGTTGTTCAGTATTCCAAATTTTCAAGTCCATGAAGTAAAAAGTTGCAAAAGTGAGTTTTCTGCAATAATAATACATCATCTATGACAGAGCGCGTGGTCTGTGATCTGAGCTAAATAGAAATGTTACAGAAAAGCAGTTGATATATATATATATATATATATATATATATATATATATATATATATATATATATATAAACATTTCTGAAAGTTAACTAACAGCGCATGTTATATATATATATATATCAACTGCTTAACTATTTATTTACTATATTAAAAGTATTTTCTTACCCATACTGTATCTCACATCACATCATTTACTCCTGAAAATGTCATGTAGTAGGCCTAATGGTGTTAATAAAGAGACAAAGTGCGTATTCAGTTGTAGAGAATCTGTGTAAAATCTCATAAAAGATGTAAGCGACATCTATTAAAACCGCAACAAAACATACCTTCCTTGGCATAGGAGATAACTCCATTAAAATAATGTAAGGTCACCTGTATATAAAATATCTATATATCTATACAGTAGAAATGTCCGCAGTATAAAATACGTAACAAAAGATGTATTACCTTTCTCAAGATTTAACGGCGTTACATTTGGTATTTTCAAAAGAAAATGACTGTCTGTATAAGACATGAAATATTCCGTGGGGATTTCTCCTAATCAATAATAGGATGACTAGTGCTCGAAACGGAGTTCCTTAACGTGATATATGGGAGACTGTGGAGTAGAACTGTAATGAAGGAAAGCGTCTGGACTTTCAGAGCTGAATACATCGAAAAATCTTGCGTTTATAAGCTATCATGTGAAGTAATCTCTCGTTCCCTCTCCTAAACAGCTGTGTCCTCTCGCTGCACTTATCATTTTCCTCGCGCTCCTGTCTCTCGTCGGCTCGCTGTAACTTGTAATAAAATGGCCTTTTGTGCCGAGGTAAAGTTCAAAGGGCATCAGATTTATTTCAAAAGTGACAGATCACAAGGGACAAGACATACCTCTCTTAAGACGTCTCTCTTTCCTTCTCTCTGTCTCTCTGTCTCTCTCTCTTATGATACCTATGTAACTTCTCTACTTCGACTGTGGCTGCAACACCTCCCAGTGAATTTCTGTAATTTTATTACCCTTTATTGTATGAATACTACAATTCATAAACCACATGTATGTTATGAATTAAATACATAAGACAACTGATGCACAAATTGTGACTCGTTAGTTAGCTCTATGCATAACCTTTTGACGTGTTGGTAACTGGCATCATGAGTTTATGATTTCTGAAGCTGAAGTGTGTACAGGATAACGTTATACTAGCTAATTATAATATGCTTCTTCGAAAGTTAGTAACTTGCTTTCTAATTTTTTACTCTTCCTGTAAATAAACCTTGTTAATATTAGGTAACACACTGTTAATAAATGCCCATACTGTTTGTGTTTCGTTCTATAGTTTCTCGTCCTTTTGTTTATAGTGTAGCTTACATGTAGTTATAAATACATACACAGAGGACTAATCATCACTATTCAAATATTGTGTTCAGCTGTGTGTTTGGCATCGGTGTATTTAATGTTTAATGTTGTACTACTACTATTAGTATTACGACTAGTAGTGGTAACGGCGTCTTCGTCATGGTTCTTTCCCTGCATCTCTTGCAATTAAGGTGAAAGGTTAAGCTCCTCACTCTTCCACACCTGCGCTTGTAACACGAACGATACGTTTCCCAGACCAAAGGCATGCAATCTTCACCAAAAAGCTCGTTTCTTTTAACCTAGCACAGTGCAAAACCAAAACATTTGCCACGGTTTGAAAATAAGTCAAGATCTGCAGTAGTACCCTAATTAAGTACCTTTTTTTTATTTATAGCCTACCACAGCAATGGGTGCAAATGACAGGGTTTGTATAGTTTGTCTCATTCACCCTTTTCCTTATGAAGTGCTCGCCTTCACTGCAAACGGTATCAGGGTATTTCTTCTGTGTATTTGCAGAAATGTAAAAAAAAATGTTTTGGGTCAAGCCAAAGAGAGGTAATTCTAATAAAGCCTGGGCGAGTCTCCGCGTCATTTTCACGGAATAAATGACAGTTACATGGGCAACAGCTCAGTCAGCCGGCGTATAATGTCAATGTCACATACCAGATAACTATATAAGCGGGTAAGCACAACGCCTGTGGATGATGAGTGAGAAATTTAGGATAATATACTTATACCTATAACTGTTCACGCATGAACATGCAAACACACGCGCGCACACACACAAGAACAATGTATTCAAGTTGATCCCTAGACTGAAGTCTTCACTACTTCCTTCAAGTTGAATTTTCTTAATTTGTGTGGAGTAAAATTAAATATGTCTTGTTTATTTTTACATTCGTAACATGCTTTAAAAAGCTTTTATTTTATTATTTTATTGAAGTAAACCTTTAATAGAAGACAAAGTATTGCAGAACAAAAATAATCGGTAAATGGAAAAATTAACACAACGAATTGTTGAAAGAAGTCCACTAAGTCTCTTTCTTAATGTTGGACTGAGTAACTACTAAGTACAACGAAACTACTTCTGTACACTTGCTGCTCGCCATAACATTAAACATTCCTAATTTTCCCCAAATGTTCAGAAACATGCTAGTTTATATTTACGCTTAACTAACGTAAGAAGTCCTACTTTCTTTACTGGACAGATAAAAAAGTGGCCTGCTGCATCGATGGGTTTTCAGAGGTACTAATAGTTCTAAAGTAGTTTCGGGTCCTCCAATATATAACGTGAAGTTATTATTGAAAGAGCGAGTACAGACAAAACCGTTCTTTTATTCATATAGATGGTAAGAGTATGCACATGATCTCTACAGTCGAAAAGAACATTACTAGAAACATAAACTTATTGTGATAAAGTAGTGACTGTACTTACATTAGTACTGAACATAAATACGAGCTATATTTATAATCTTATATAGATATATTAGTAATAAAATGTATAACAAACATATCATGCGTCGATTTTAAGAACAGATTAGTTTGATTATATTGTATAGCCTATCTTTAAAAAGCTACATAGTCAGTAGTTGAACTGGATGTAGACATGGTGCGTGACCTGCTTAAGTCTTTTTCGTGTCACTGGAATATCAAAAAAATTAAATCGCACAAGGGAGCTTTGACAAGGGTCGTGGTCTTTGTCTCAGTCTTGCCGTGTGTCGGACTGTGTTACTGGCCAAAGAGACCTGCGGTGTAAATGGGCTTCCACGCCTGTCATTCCCTTAATAGACCCGTCAAATAATGGCTCCGCCTCAGGAGAGAAACTGGTGGCATATGAGCGCAAAAGACGTGTGTGGCGAGGCTGTGAATAGTTGATTCAAGAGACCGGGGAAAAGGCGGTGGATATTGGTACCAGATTTTTTACAAAATCTTTTCCATAAAAATGCCTGATTCAGAATACAATGAAGACCCCCGTCGCATCAGGATTTTTTTGCAATGTATAATATATATTTAATATTTGTACGATAAACAAATATATTTATTTACAGGCGTAAATCAGATGCTTTATTTACAGGCGCTAATCGGATGCTCTTCAAATCTAAATTAGCAACAAGGTACATCAGTAAATCACAGCCAGATTATTATTTGTATTTATTTGTTACATTTCAGACAGTAATTTGTAGTATCTCGAAAAGTAAATGTTACTTGCATTAAACAACTGGATCTTTGGTCAATTAAAAAATCCTTATGGAAACACGTTTACATGTAAGTACAAAATGATTAGAATTTGATCCAGGCTCCATTACAAGTGCGTGGATGTGATCAATACCGGTATCAGAAAATAAGAGCGCATAATCCGTTTACTTGGATTTGGCTGCCATACTCTTTATTCCCCTCTGATAACACAAATAAATGTAGCGAGCCCGTTAATGGGGATGTCAGCGCCAAAAGCAAGTCATAAATCAAACCAAGTGGTTTCATTTGTTTCATTAGGTCTTTTAATTTCAGTCCACAAATCTTACTTGATTCTATTGGACTACAGTAGAAAGTTGATGTTTAAATATCTCAAATATAAGTTTATTCAGTGTCTTAACCTTCGATAAAACCAAATATCAGAAATTGTCTAAATAATAGCCTTGAGTCTATAAACATCACAGAAACCTATTAGTAGCGTTATTTAGAAATGCTTATTTTACTCCAAGGCGTGTCACAACATACACACTAAACCTAATCGAATCGACAGTGTCAGACGATTGTGTAAGAGCGAATTCATTAGGCTGGTCCGGTGTTTGTATGACCCGTAGGGTGCTCGCTTCCCGTAAGGTATATCTAATTAGAGCATATTTATAGCTTTTTTTTAACACCCTTCAAGCACCCACACATTTCAGTAAGGCAAAGCTTAATTAAAAACACTGTTTCTTTAATTGTGGACAACTTATACACACCAAGTGGTGGTGGTAGTATATATCACACGCGTGTGTGTGTGTTGTGGCTGTGTTGTGTCCACAATTAAAGAAGCATTGTTTCTTATTATTATGTGCTTCTGCACCGTTCACCGTTATTTCTCTGCAGACAAGAATAATATGCTTGTGCTTTTCTTGCATTTTGCAAACTCATTCTCGATCTCCGCCTATCCATCCTTTTCCCTCTCATTTTTAGGTCTCTGATCTGAGCTTGAAATGCGAAGGCAGTTAAGCCTCCAAACGTGCGATTTTTCCAGAAGATTTCTAGAAGCAATCTCCGCCTGACTGACCCCTGACACCTGCAGATCTTTTCATTTCTCTCCCTGCTGCCACTTCATTTGGTAGCAAAGCTCTCATATTCACACTTTGCTCGGTCCAGTTTTTATGATGTGCATACACACAAAATACCCCATCGTGAGCATGACAAGAAAAAGGTGGTGTTGGTGAGTTGACGTCAGGGACGAAAGGGTTAGGTGCTGGATTCGTTTTCAACGGTGGCGCACGCTAAATGTTTCACATTTCCATCGGCCAGTAAACTTTAAGTCACCAACGCAGCCTTTTGTGTGCGTACACGCACAAAACACGAGAGGGATATATGGAGAAAATTACAGTATATCACGTACTATTCTAGGCTGCATTTTGAATTATTTAAGGAACACTTTTGTTAAATATTTGAGAAAAAGTCAGTTAACAATCAATGCACAATTGATTTCACAAAAAGTAAACCAAAAAGTTGACAGAAAACATTTAAAACAGCGGACTATATGAAAAATATGCATTTTAAAAAGCAATTAATGCAAAGAAAATCTGGCGTATTTTGACGTAATTCTAAAAACTACGTTTTTGATATATTTTTATGTATAAGTACTAAACAAATTTCTTTATAACAATTTAACTATCTCACACCGTATTCTGAACGAAGCCTTTTGCCTGTGACAAATTTGGAGTGTCATTGTTGTCAAGTTCGACATTCTAATATTCTGATAAACACTTTTTTTTCTTTAAAAAAAACACTTTTTAGATAACTTAAATGCAGCAGGAGTCGAATATTTATGTATCTGCAAAACAAAGTAATAACCCTATTTTTCTTTTTTGTTAATCATAAGGATGGCACTTCGGGCAAGTTGCAACACTTATTATTATTATTATTATTATTATTATTATTATTATTATTATTATTATTACCGAACTTAGCGTCCTCTTTTTTTTTTTTTGAAGTAGAAATGCAGGCTTCTCGGAAGAACTAAGCGAATAAGGATTACTTAAAGGTTTAAGGTTAAGTTGTTAATTAAATAATAACATTTGCTTTAAGAATCTTTCGGAACTGCATCCATATTTCGTTACTAATGTTATTTATCTAATCTTGGCCAACCGATTTTGAAATTAGCCATTTTTACAATTAATTAATTAATTAATTAATTAATTAATTAATTAATTAATTAATTAATTAATCAATCAATATTATTCCCAGTTTTCTTATTGTTTGTCTGTCCATAACCTACTGACTTAATTTAATGACCACTTTAAAGTTTAATTGTATCTTTTAATTCATCAGTCCAGTACATTACATACTGTATTTGCTTAAACCTAAATAAACACTGACACAAAGGCGATTAAACGTTCAGAGTACACGGAAATGTTTATTTGCGGTCTTTCTATGAAATCTAGTCGTCTCCTCCCACCCTGAGAGTGTATAAGTACTATATGTTGTTAGATCCTCCCAATCTTGCAATGACACTCCGGGTTCTGTCATTAGATCGGATGGCAAAGCTTTATGCAAAATCTTTTGCATAATTACATACAAAAGACAGAATCGCCACCTTTAGATTTTATGGGTCACAAAGCATCCATAATTGCCAGTTTATTGTCCAACGAAGTCCAGCGCAGCCAATGAGAAAGAAAGAAAGAAAGAAAGAAAGAAAGAAAGAAAGAAAAGAAAAGAAAAAAAAGACTACTTACAAATAGACAAGCTTATATTGCTTACATATAATAAAAAATTCAGAGGACTACGGAGTTTTTAATAGAATAGAGGTAGACTTATAGTTTACCCTACTTAAAATAAAACCCAAGAAAATCAGATCGCTACGTACTTTGAGTCAACGTCATTGCAACAACATAACATAAACAAAGCTGAATATTGTACTCATGACACAATGCCGTTATGCCATAAATGGGCCATCATTTAAAG
Organism: Clarias gariepinus; assembly: GCF_024256425.1. Taxonomy (NCBI): domain Eukaryota; kingdom Metazoa; phylum Chordata; class Actinopteri; order Siluriformes; family Clariidae; genus Clarias; species Clarias gariepinus. Next base: position 21,966,805 of record NC_071106.1, read on the forward strand.
ATATGTCGATTATATTATTTTAGTGCGGGAGAAAATAATATACTCATCTTGCTTTGAATTGCAACTACCCTCATTAGCAATGTGATACATTTATTTAAACAATTTACGTACAATGTAGCTAGGGGACTCATGATACAACTGGTTTTGCAGAAATAAATAAAATGAATAAAAAGAAAAAAGTAAATAACGTGTGTGTGTGTGTGTGTGTGTGTGTGTGTGTGTGTGTGTGTGTGTGTGTGTGGTCTGAACCAGTTACCGAAGGGATTTGCTCATTATTAATACTTAGACTTTATTTTTAATAGTTAAAGTTAAATTAATGTTGATGTATTGCCTATAAATACGTGTATATGAAACAGCACACAGTGATGTAAAACGATGACACGAATAGACACGAATATCTTATTCAATAATTGTACAATTTGACTAGTTAAAATACAGCGCCATCTCGCTTTTTAACGTAAAATGACATTGAAACTTCATGTCCCGAATGGGAACTGTTTTTGTTTAACAATACACATGGAAAAACAAAACCATTCGCATATTCAGCTAGCATGTTCTATAGTCTTTATTCTCCAGCACCTGTCTGCAAACATGAAAATTTTTTTAGCCTAAAATAATTGTTTGATCCTATGGCGAAAAAATGTAGAGGAGAAACTTGCTGATGAATCGTGTTTGGAGCCTCATCTTAGTCTAGAGAACGGGGTTAACCTAAATAATCTTTAGTGCTGTAAGTTTGAATAAGATTAGGGGAAAGAAAAATTAGAGGAAAAAAATACCTCACAGACTTTGACAGAACTGTGAGTAGTGTCGCTCTAAGTGTGTGCGACTAGTTGCCAGCGTGCCTTAGAGTGTTTTCAAATTGATAGTTTGTTGCTGTTATTATTATTATTGTTATTATTATAACAAATAATTGTTTACATGAGATTAGCACATTGTGACATTAGACATTGTCAAAAAACAAATAAATAAATAAACATTTACATACAACTCTTGTATTTGTCCCTATAATGAGCAACTTAGATGCGACATTTAATTGTTACCTTTGCTTATTAAAAACAAATAAATAAAAAACGAATGAAAAAGACATGTAAAGAAGATGTCATCATTTTAACCAAAATGAAGATGTCTAAAGAAGATGTCATCACTTTAATTAAAAAATGGGTATGAATGATATGAATTGGGAACATGTGATTTAAATTACAGCTTTAAGTGAAACTTATTCTTCTGACTGGAATGCACTGCATAGACAATTTATGCTGGTATTACTGAGTTGCGGGTTTTCCACTTTCCCTCATCTGTCGGTGGGATCTGTATTATTGGCATATTGGAACATTACTTTTCATAAAACTCTTACTTACATAAAAGCATCATTGCTTGATGCTAAATCTTACAAATTTCAATAATAGTACTACGACTACAGTAGACATCGGTACTTGAATTACCAGTTTGTGGTTTGGATTGACTGGGGGAATGCATAGAGGCAATCATCTTTCTTCTTCTCCTCCTGCGACTACTACTACTACTATTACTACTACTACTACTACTACTACTAATAATAATAATAATAATAATAGTAAATAAGTACTTCACTTTTAGAGTATGATACATTTGTTATACTCTAGTGAAGACAAAAACCTTCTTGCGTTATATATTATATACGGGTGGCATGGATTGCCGCTAAGAATTATACCCAGCTAAAAAAGTCGTTTCAATAGGATTGCAAAGTTGCCCGGGCCGTGGCTAGCATTCCTTGACAGCTCAAAAGAACTTCAAATAAATCTTAAATATTTAAACAAATCTCAAAACATACACTTTACTCAATTACACACACTAAAACCCTCCTACACCCATACCTCAAGTGCAGTTGTCTTTTCTGCATCGGATCTATTCTGTCACTATTAAGCACTATGTCCTCTTTGTACGTTACGGGATTAACGTTACAATGGCTGATTTTGCTAAAATAAAAATAGCTTATGCATCGAGTTCGACCAATGTACACAAGTTATTTTAATATCGTTGTTTGTTATTATTATTATTATTATTATTATTATTATTATTTCGTTCGCATGAAAAAAAAAATAACATTCACAGGGCCTGAACAAATTAGGTTAGGATATTGCAGGCGATACATTAAAAGCGGTTTTGGGGTGTGCGGGAATAGCAGGTTGAGAAATGTGTGTTGATGAAAAATTATGTGGAAGTGATACAAACGCAGTAATGAGCCCGTCCTTTCTGAAAGAAACATTTTACTGTCGTGTCTTTTATGTAAACCTGTATAAATATACAGGTATATATATTATATTATATAGGTTTGTGTACTACACATATGTAGTACACAAACCTATATAATTCTACAAGCAACTTAAACAAGAAAAAAGCAATGCAAACAAGTGACCAACATAGACAAAGAAGAAAGAAAGAAAGAAAGAAAGAAACGCTTGCTATAAACACACTAATGCCAACTTGCCATCATTTAAAGCCACTATAACTCACAACCACCATAGTTCATAATTGGATATATATAATTAGTTAAAACCACATAATATTGGTGTTTTTAACTAATGCAAAGTAAGCTTTTGTTTGCATATACCCGGGAGTGGCCAAGCATTCCGTAGCCGTGAGGAGAATATCAATGCTGTTGTGAAAAATAAATAAATAACTGGGAGTAGTCTGTAACTCTGAGTGAAGATTGTTGGTAGTTTTTGTTTAATGTTTGTTGAAGCCGACTCTGACTGACTATATGACCAAGCATCTCACCAACCCCCTCAGCCTTTGTCGAAGTCGGCTTGAGGTCTCAGGGGATCCTGCAAGTGGCAATTCTGTGAATAGCGGGTAGATGGCACAATTTTCTAACATTCAGAGAGAGGTAACCAACTGACTATTGCAGCGATACATTTTAAAGCGCTTTATTCTAATAAAATGATCACTCTGACAGCCATGTTAAAAGGCACATCTAATCAGAGTGTCAGGGTTAGTTATAAAATAGCCAGTCGAAACCTGTTCATGATTCTTTTTAACCATAAAGATAATTGATGATTAAAACCATGATGCAATTAAGTAGTCAGACTACTTCTACTCACAGAATTCAAAGGATGCTCGTGATCCAAACCGTCGTCGTGTGGCTTATCTAATAAAAAGAAGATTGTTGTCGGCCTGATGTAAAATATAGAAAAGTAATTGAATTGATTTCCAAAGAATTTTGATGCTAGACCGTTTGTATATTGACAGTAGGACGTTGGAAATTGAAGCACTGTTTTCCCCTCACGCGCGTTAGTTTGACATCGAGAAGTCCTTTGCATACCTACCATAAAACTAGTGACATCAGAAGAGCACGACATTGCCGAAGTGGCGTGCACGCGTCTGTGTGTGTGTGTGTGTGTGTGTGTGAGGGGTGGGGGTTGTGGTGTCACTATGGAAACCAGTCGCAGGCTCTTCCTTCATTTAACTGCGCTCATCATAAGAATACTACGGCCCTCTGCGCGTCTACACAAAATAAAAGACGGTAACCCAAATGTAATCACAGTAAAAACTTTTGTACTACATTTGGCAGAACTGTATAGAAAGACCAACCCCACTGATTACCAATTGCTAACATTAGCCCGAGAAACAAATTAAATACCTAGAACTGTTACATGTTTCAATTTTGTAAGAATAATGCTCTACATGGGGAGCTTCATGCAGTCCTATCAAATGTATTCAAGTGTTTTAACAGTCTCTATTTCTAAGAACTTACTTCTAATGTGGTCAACGCTTACAAAGAAGCATTCATAATTACATTTGCACAAACTATGGAGCAAGAATGTAACTATTTTAATCATATAAATAAAATAAACTTTTACGGCAGGGGTTTGGGGGGGTTATTTCTTGTTTAGTACAATAAACAAAATCTTAATGCCATTTATTTCTATACACAGGGATATATAAAAGTAGGAGACTTCATTAGTTAACTGGTCAATAATCATAAACAGATAGCAAATTATAGAGTTCAGTCTCACCACACGGTCTGTTAGCTAGAATCAAACCTGAAGCTTAGTAGTTAGAAAAAAAGAAAAGGCAACATCTATTATGCACACAAGTAAATCACGCGACTTTTCTTCAGTTACTTTTTAAAGGGTAATAATCTTTAATAAAAAATATATAATATATTCATTTTAATGTTCGGTACTTATTTAAAATACAACCGTGCAGTACTATACTAAAATGTCATTAAAAGGCGACAAGTTTTATAACGCATTTCTGGTTCCGTGGAACTGTGGAACGTGGAACACGGTTATATATACTTAAAAGCCTTCATTTGATTCCAGTCATTAGCAAAGCTGGCTGCACAAACCGCAAAAGTTTTAAACGTAGTTTTATTGGAAGAATAAACGCTTTCGGATAATTGTAATTATCATAAGACATGCCTTAGTAGCGTTACCATATTCGAGAACGACTATGATTATCATTGTTATTGCTATTATTATTAGTAGTAGTACTAGAAGTAGCATTATGTTTATTTATGTATTTATTTATTTGCTAGGGGACCAAGTTCGAAGTTATACGCAACCTAACAACAACAATAACAACAACAAATAATAATAGTAGTAGTAGTGCTGAAACATGGAGACTGAAATCAATAAAATCTGACAATAAAATAATCATAAATAAATGAAAAAAATAAATGCAAATTGGAATATTTTGATAAGTCTACTTATGGTTATCCATCCATGTTTTTAATTTTTTTTTGTTTATTAGCCTATTTTGTCTTAATATAAAAAAAAAAAAAAAAAAATATATATATATATATATATATATATATATATATATATATATATATATATATATATATATATTGCCAACGAGTTTCAATAGAATTTTAAATATTAAGACAAAATAAAGATGTAAAAATAAAGATGAGAGGTTTTGCTGTTCCATTCACAAAACGCGATGGCAGTATTTATTTGACATGTAGCCTATACGCCAAATTTCATACATAGCATTCAGAGATTCAGAGAAAAAAATCTGTAAAGGTGTGGAGCTTCACTGGTTCACCAAACCTCTTAAAGTATTGTGTGATTACTTGCCTACATCACAGATAAATAAACGAGCAAATATAAGTGCTTGCTATTTACTGTTACTATTTACTATCTACTATTTAAGTATTGCTATTTTTACATTTAACAAATATTTTTTTTTCAACATTGGCATTTCTCTCTTTTTTTACCACACAACACTGGAAAGCTTATCAGTAATGTAACTCACTTGTAAAAATAGCAGATTGACCAGTAGACCAGAAAAGACAAAACATGGCAAGATTTTTGATTTCAAATTCATAAATTATAATTTAATACCAAGAACAAATTTACAGCAGAATGCTTGTTTACAATAAGCTAACACAAACAAACAAGAATCGTTTTCAACTATAAACTTCCACACAGACTCACTTAATATCACTTGCAATTAATAATAATAATAATGATAATAATAATAATAATAATAATAATAATAATAAAGTATCTATGCGTAATTAATACCCTGCAGTAATATATTTTTATATATTCATATAAAAAGTGGGTCAGTTTAAACTGTTCATAATTACAATCATGTAGCATTCTCTGGTCCATATATGGAATGGGAAGAGCCCAGCATAATTGTTCAGTCAACTACACAATATGATCCCTTTTTTTCCGACCACAACATTGTGTCATGTGTATTAAAGAAAAGCCTCGAGACAAGGACGAAACTGCAAGCTTTCACACTTACACACATACATGGCATCTGTTACAGACTGAAAAGGAGCAGGAACACAGAAATCAAAATAGCCATCCCTTTCCAAACCAGTTCACCCTGTCACGTCTTATTCGATATTAAAACGTTGCAATTTTTTTCTTCTTCTTAAATACTAGTGTAATGAATGCACAGATTATATCTATACAATCAAAAATATCTATACAATCAAAAACATTTATATATATATATATATATATATATATATATATATATATATATATATATATATATATATCAAAGGTAGAATTGGTTAGTGACCTGTGGCCATGCATTCACAGTCTAAATACATGAAAAAATCGTAGTAGGTAGGCTATGTATAATACAAAAATTCAATGCTACTAGCTATTTCTGCCACTCATTTTTGAAGACACTTGTTTTCCCGAAAAAATGGCAACCACAGTTTTTTTCTTAATCACATATTTTTTTGTGTAAGAAAATGTCCATGAATTGACCTATATATGTACAATAATACTGCCTTCCAATTCTCGTTTCTCTATCGTTTTCAAGTGAAGTACTCAATCATAAGATTGAATTGTAAAATTGTTCCCCACCTTCTCTAGGCTAGACATACAATAACGTTTAAATAACAAATCGGTTATTTCGCTCATTACAGGCACTTTAATGTTTTTTGTTTGTTAGGGGGCTTGTGTGAGCCATTCTTTATAATACTCCTTAATTGACTTTAAAATACAGTGTAATGGGTTTCAACAATAGTTTAGCATTTTGACAATTTCTCAAAGTCGACGTAAAATCCACTAGAAACAATATGTTCTATAAATTACAGCATTACAGCTCAAATTAAATATTACCCACTACTCTCTCTCTCTCTCTCTCTCTCTCTCTCTCTCTCTCTCTTTCTCTCTCTCTCACACACACACACACACACACACACACACACACACACAGGTCTAGTAGTGTAATATGTCCTATAGGAATACAAGGATTAATGCCATTGTAAGATACAAACAGGTGCATGGTCTCAAACAGGGTCTCAACTGGATTTTAAATTACTATTCTTTTTATTTGAGTACAGAAGTCCTCATTTTCGCTTATTTATGGACAGAAAGGGTAAGTGCGCTTTCAGGATTTATACGTATATTATCCTATATTGCTGTACAGTTGCTTTCATTTTTAAACGTCTTTACAACTGGTTTAATAAAAAAAAAAAAAAAACACCAACTTCATACTACAGAATCACATCGGCCGGTTTGGAAAAAAACAAACAAAAAAAAAACGTACAAAAACAGCGATAGATACATTTACACATGACATAAGAGCCATTTGGGGAAAAAGAAAACAGACCTTTTACTTTCTTTCACATTTCTCAAATGTACCGTCCTATATGTACTTTAGAGTTTCCTTTCTCCAGAAGTAATATTTAAGATCCGTCCAGTGATTTTTCCTTCCCTGTAACTCATTTGGTTCTTTTGTCTTTCCTTTGTTTCAAAAAAGAAAAAACTAAATTAAACCACCCACCCCAGCCCGCACAAAGTAATTTCTTCAAATGTTTCATATTTCAAGATTTACAGTTATTTATAAAAATGTCTTTTTCCCCCAAGAAGGTTAACTCATGTAAAAGCCGGTTTCTTTCTTTGAGAATGGCGCTAACTAGTGGACCCCCATTTCCGATCCTTTCTTTGAGTTATTGAATGGACATGTATGGCCAGTTAAAACTGCTCCCTGACAGCAACATATCCCGGATGAGGGTTTCAATTGGGGTTTTACCTACCAATCGGACGAAAAATAATTGCTCTATGACCGAAGAAGACACTGTGCGCAAAGAAGGCAGGCGTAGTAATAACTTCCCAAATCGTGTAGGTTGGTTAGGGTACTGGCTCCGCACGTACTCCTCCAACGCACACTGTGACTTCTCCTGCAAACTTTCGATGTGGGCCACGTCTGAGAGACCGCAAGCATCTACAAGTAAAAAAGACAAAGAAATTGGCGTTATATGAACTGCAGCACACGCCAACTCCATCGCACTGTTACTACAATGTCGAGTTTCATATTGTCAGTAGGCCAGCACCCTCATTATTCAGCTTTGCTATTGCTTTGATATCTTGCGCGTGAATAAAAGGTATCACTGTTGGGAAGACACATAAACATACACGCGCGTTCAGACTATCGAACAACGACATGTCAAATTTATTCTCGTGGTAATAGCTAACAAGTTGACTATCAGTTAACGCCACTTACAAACTTGAATTAGGCCTGCATCAATACAAATGAGTTTTATTACAATGTGGAAAATATGCTGTAGGATTAAATAACTAGAAAAGCAAACGTGTAAACAAACACCACCCATGCCACAGTATCGAGTGTTGCGAAGCGGTATGTCAACCTAATGACTTAAAAGTTTTACTTTAAAATCCATTAACAATACTGGTATGTCAGTTGATGTATACGGGAAATACATATTGTGTACGGTACGCAAAGATTAATATTTCATTTATTAATATTTATTTCTATTTGTGGATTAAACCTGAGCTGTACATTCAGTGATTCAGTAATTCATTGACAATGCTTCCTAAAGTCACTTGGAGGCACTATGATGACTGGAAGCTATATTTCAATCTAAAAAAAATGAGACAAGTGTTCTTTAATAATGAAGACATTTCCAAGTGCTATTTGGAAATTATTTGATCAAAACACAAGGAAGGTCTGGATGCTCTAAGAGATGCATACTAAAGGAAAATACTTTTAATGTAATGTTAATGTTTATAAAATATTATTTTAAACGACTTTTAAAAATGTAAAAAAATGAATATATTAATTTGAGTAAAATACGTGGTTGAGTACAGTTGCTTGTTTGACCAATACCCAACAGCTTCCCCACCATCCTTTTACGCATTCTTCATGAACTTAAGGGAATATTCTCTAAGTTTTTCAGAACTGTGCAGCCACTCGTGAAACGTCCACAATGCACAAATGAAAAAAGGAAGTGAGGGTCACGACCCAGCTCTGGAATGAGTCCGACATGTGTTTCAGTTGCCTATATCACCCACTAACAAAAAAAAGAAAAAAAAAAGAATTGTGAGCCCTTTACGGCATTGAAAGAAAAAGTCTTTCCTGCTCGATGCAACGCATCACAGTTGAAATAATCTAGCTGCGTGCATTTATCGCAACGTGGAGTAATATATCAATTTGTGCAATCAAAATCACACAGGACAGTTGTGCTTAAATATGTGTAAACATAACACTGGGCCTTCCGTCATCTTCTTAACAGGCTGCTCATCTTCCCTCCCCCACCAAGCGTGACATCATTAATAATTGTCATTCCAAATAACTACAAATAATCCATTGTAAGGTCTAAATCGGGTAATAACACATATTTAACAGAGAACTATCACAGCATTAGAGTATGTTCTCATTTGATTTAAAAGGAGTATATAAACTTCATTGAGAATGTAGGATGATATGAACTTGTTTATGAAACAATACGTGACTATGAATTTGCAACGCACCTTTTTATTTTGCATCCAAAGTATGCTCTGTAGACCAAGGCCTAACATACAGTGTCTAAACATAATTTTCAATTTTTTTTCAAATCAGTTATGACGACTGCTGTATTGTCTTATTTATTTGCCTTTAAGGAATTTACATATACATACAAACTAAGAAATTCACAAACACAAGAGGTAAAAAATAAATAAATAAATAAATAAATAAAACTTTAACATGTAAGTAACTGGCGATCCATTTTAGTGGAGGGATTTAAGGACACCTGATGTGCTAAAATAAACTTGCTACTCTTTCACGTATTCATGAATAAATATAGCTATAGATACACTTTTTAATTGTAATTTACTTATACTACGAATAATAATAACAATAATAATACTCGACCAATATTGTTAAACATGGAACTTACCTGTGGTGAATAACACGATGGCTTTTAAGCAGCTGTATTCAGCTGAGTCGACATGTAATGCTTTGAGCTTTTCAACTTGCTCCTGGAAGATCCTAATGTGGTCCATAAAGGCGACCACTCTGTCCGCGGACATGGGGGACGCATGGAGGCCTGCGGCGGCTAGCAGAGGAGCTACATGAAGTGGCATGGAGCACTGGGCCGCGTTAAGGACGAACAACTCGCTCCAGGTAAGCCTAAGCAGAGCCACCTGGTCTGTGATCTGCAAGTCTGGGAAGAATGGAATATTCCTTGCCCACTCGACAGCGCTGAACAGCATGCGCGCCGCCAGTTCGCAAATGTTCTCGATGCCCATGATGTTGTTGGGCTGCATACACTGACTGCCATAGCGCGACGTGGGGTAGGGTTCTGCTCGCAGCAGCAGTGAAATATATCCCGATAGGTAGGAATGGCAGTGCAGAGGGTCCCCGTTCGTCAAGGCGAACTGCCCGTGGTGCGGCTGCGTGGGCGGCATTCTGCCCCTCTGGACCGCTGCAAAAAGAGAAACTACAGATATTGATGTTTGAAATTCTACACATCAGTTCCAGGAATGGCATGACCTCGCGTTTCTGTTAATGTAAAAGTACATACAATTATTATTATATAGCTGTTATTATAACAGCAAAGGTTATAATAAAATGGAATGTTCATATTTGCATCAATTACAAGTGCTCAGTGACACAATGTGTTTTATTTCGAAACATAACTAATTTGCTTACCGTTACAGAGGCAAGATCCTACAAAATTGACAAAAGTTAACGCAAAGTCTTCAACAGTAAAAACACCATAATTCATAAACCGTCATCAAATTACGTGTAAGTGTCGTAAATACTGTAATGTTACCAGCAAAACTGTTTAATATTAAAAATATCGACATGGAACTCTGAGAAAATTAAACAAAGACAGGCATGGATGCTAATCCATAATCTACTTAGCGCAAGACTAAATTCAGTCAACAAAATATAAAACTAACTCTGACGGCTGGAGAACATCGAACTAAGCACGAGCATAGTAGACCCGATCGTAAAATTTCATATTTATTTTATTGCTCGTGTAGGCGGCCTGCGGTCGATCTTGAGTGTGTCTGTGTGTGTCATTGTAATGTTGTCTGTCTGATTTTCGCAAATGCTGCAGAGATGCTTTTTAAATCCAGATTCATGCCAATAATGTATTGCTCAACAAAAGCAAACAGCAAAGAAAAATTACATGGGCTATGCGTGGAATATGATTTATTATTTATTTGAGCAAAACTAGAGCTGTTTGGAGCATCAACAAAGATGGTTTGCCTGCACTAGTCGAATTGCCTATGGAAGTCTTAGGAGAGAGAATGTAGCACTTACTGGCCTACGGCACACACAAAAAAACCCAAGAAGAAAATCGAGAAAGAAAATCTTAATACCTTCCCGTCTCATGCCAACTTTGAGGCATTTTTTAAGGCGGCAGTACTGACACTGATTCCGGTGGTGCTGGTCGATGGGACAATTCCGATTGGCGCGGCATGTGTATGTGAGGTTGCGCCGGACGCTACGCTTGAAGAAGCTCTTGCAGCCCTCGCATGTAAACTGGCCGTAGTGCTTGCCGCTCGACTTGTCGCCGCATACCACACACTCGATGTGTTGCTGCTGCTGCTTGTCCGACTGACTCTGCGACGTCTGGTTCGCTGGCGTGGATTGTGAGTTGCTATTCGGCGCTCCTTGAACAGGAGTTTGCGGGGTCGGAGGTGCGACCTGTGAGGCCGTAAGGTTCAGCTGGCCCGGCTGAGGGGTCGCAAGGGTTAGTCCGCCTTGGGCTTGCGATGAGAGGGCGCCTTGCGTCTCGGCCACATCGTCCTGGGAGCCCCTCCACACTACCATTGCCATATCTAATCAGTCCGCAACTTTGTGTCGTCCGTTTTTTGTTGTTGTTTCGTTTTTCGTCCTATATTGCTGCCAGCGTGTCGTAGTGCCTTTAGTTCTAAAGCAACCCAGCACGTCGAGGTTTCTTGATGGGGCGAGGAAAATGCGCCCTGTGTTTTTACCCCACTGAAACTCGCTCGCTGACGACGAAATGTCGGTTATGAGACTGGTTAGAACAGACAAGACAAGTCAAATCGCAGTCCTATTCTTAGAGGCCACGTCCAGACGCGCTTGCAGTCATCCATCCAGGAAAGCCGTGGAAGAAAAAACACAATAAAAGTGGAAAATAAATACGACGACCAAAGAAAAGCAAGAGTCTGTTAGGAATGGGGCCAATATAACTTAGCAACGTTCAGACAAGCGGAAAATGAAAGCGTATGTATAGATTACAGAAACAAAACGGACTACCAAGTTCCAGTCTTAAAGTATTGTAAAAAACCAACAACTGGACCCAAACATCGCCGTTTCTTCCTTTTTTCCTCCCAGATAAGGTAGCGCTAGCCACCGCGCGCACAAACCCAAGTCTGCGTGCTAAAGTCAAATATGAAGTCAACTCTCCAGGCGACCGGTAGCGATACGGAAACAAAAAAAAGATCGCAACCTCCTGGGCTTCCTTTGCGTGTAGCAGAAATAATAAAAGAGGAGAACGGAGTATCAAAGTGATCAAATATGATAAAAAGGGGGAGGTTAGGAAGTGATTGCGATTTGGAGGCGCAGGGCTGGCAGAATGCTTTCTCTCTGATCAGCTCACCGAGCTCTCTATATAGTGAACTTTGACACGACTGCTTCAACTTAGCACACGTTACCATGGAGATGGTTTGCCATATATGGGAAATGACTGTGTTTGAATGGTCAGAGCTCACGGACCGCCCCTCCAAGCCCGATTGGCTAGTCGGCACTTGTGCTACTTGGTAAGCAAGGAAAAGAGTCGATGAACAACTAGGTCCTAAAGAGAGTCCGATCTACTGCAGCACAACAAAGCACGCATTTCTTTAACAACAACTTGGAACAAACGCATAGTTAGCGATATCAATACTATTCCACACTTATTCTCTCAGGTGGTTTCCGAAATCTTTTACTTTTTAATTTGTTATAAAAACTGTTTTCTAAAAGATGGGCCATTTGACCATATAAACATAACCGGATACTGAGAATAGCGCTTTTAACAAAGCAGAAACCACACTGTATAACATATTTTGATTATAAGTAATTGCTAGACGATTGCGTAAAGCGCAAAAGGTAATTGCAGAGATATCATCCGCGTACTCAAATACCAGGTAAAAGAATTTTATTATTGCTGCCATGATAATATTTATTAATGTTTCATCTATTATATTTTTAAGACATATTACGTTTACAAGTATAATTTTGAATACATGTGGTATTAATTATTGACTAAAAAGTTTTCTCGATCGATTCTTATTACAAACGATATAAAAAAAATAAAGGCTACATTATGTAAAATTCATTTCTCATTTCATTTTATCTGCTGTACCATACTACTGCTCAGTCTCGACAATATTCTGTAATCTAACTGCATCTCCATCAGTAATATGCATTTAATTAAATTTTACTAAACTTTAGCTTTAGAATCAAAGATATGCATATTCCATGCATTCTCTCTCTCTCTCTCTCTCTCTATATATATATATATATATATATATATATATATATATATATATATATATATATATATATATATATATCATATTATCAAAATAGTAAACATGATGTTTTCACATGGATTATGCACTACTACTACTACTACTAAAACTTTATTATTATTATTATTATTGTTGTTGTTGTTGTAGTTGTTATTGTGTTGATGTTAATTGTTATTCCTTTTTTATTTGTATTGCTGTATTAATTATATATATATATATATATATATATATATATATATATATATATATATATATATATATATGATAGGTAAGAGTAAACAAACAACACATTCATGTAATTGCAAAGTACACTTGTTCTGTACAATATATCTTGTATAGAACAAGTGTATTTTGCAATTACATAAATGTGTTGTTTGTTTACTCTTACCTATCTCATAATAAAAACAGCCTTTTTTTACGATTGGCCTCCAAGAAGTCCAGAGTTAAATTGCTAAATTTAGTTTAAATTTACCAATTTAAACTAAATTGCTTCACTGCGTTGATAAACTTTAGGAACCGTTTGTCTACGTCAACTGCTAATTAGAAGTGAGGTTAAATGTGAGTCATGTCTTGTGCGAACAGTAAAGATAAGTGTCTCCTATTCGGCCACTCAGGTTGCGCGTCATCTAAACTTCTAAACCCCCCTCGTGTTTGAAGGTTAATTTGTGCACCTCCAGGAGCTGTCAGCCATGGGTCTCCTGCAATATTCACAGCTCTAAATCAGAGCATATGCCGCCAATGAGAAGGAAAGCCTGCAACCATGATATATGACAGTGTCTGGGTGCCCCCTAGCGTATCATTCCTGCACCAAAATATTCTAACGTGCAAGAGCCGTCTTGGCGTCTCCGGATGTGCGTCTCTCGCTAACACTAATAACGAAGTGCGATCATTGGTAATCTGATCAATGTTTTTGGTATTCGTTCCTAATTGAAAAGGGCGCTCTGAGTGTGTTTACATCTTTTTTTATTCTAGAATTTTGCAAAAGCATTGGAATGGTATTTTTTAATTATTATTATTATTTTTTTTTTTGCATTTGGTGAGCCAGAAATCCTTATGCCAAGCAGACATGAAGGAAAAACACAGGAAGAAAAACAACGATGCGTCTTGGAATTTACTGAAAGCCATTTTGGTAAGTGTGATGTATAATGAGCGGCAAATGCACGCTGTCGTCGTTTTCTTTACTTATAGAAGTATGAAGAATGTTAAAACAAGAATACTTTCTTCACCAGGCGCATCTACATCGGCAAGTCGAGAAACGATATAAAAATCAAATATTTTCTTACCACGTTTTAAATGTAACATATAGGCTATTGTTTTCCTGTAATTACTAATTACTGGTAGACTTTTCAGGATCCGAGGTCAAACCAGTTCCTTCACATGAGTTAGGCTAGATGCAGAAACAGAAAGCTTATATATATATATATATATATATATATATATATATATATATATTACAGCTTATATATGCACAGCCTATTAAACATACCCAAAGCATATGATGTCGATTCGTCCTCCCCGTAGTGCTTCATGTTCTAGAGAATATGAACTTAGTCTTCTGTCTTTCTTTGTGTTTTAACGGTGTATTTGGTGGGGGAAACAGTGTTCCTTTCCCCACAGACGGAGTAATGCACGCAAAAAAAAAAACAAAAAAACAGGTTACTCCGTTTGTTGAAATAAAAAAAAGAAAGAAGAAGAAGAAGAAGAAAATGACAGCGTCAAACAAAATCAGGCGAACGTTTCAACGACGATTTAACTTTGTAAGCCTGTTGTTTAGTGCACGTATACTAATGGGGTTGTCTTTATAGACAGACCATGTCTAAAATGTTTTTGAAAAAAGTGATAAGATGGTTCTTTGCGTGTTTTTTTCCTTTGTACAGAAACTAGAATGCCACTTGCTTTGTGTAGGCTGAGGAACTGTGAAAGGGAGGGGGGCAGCCATGAGTCTATTTACGGGGACATTCTTACTTCATTCATAGAGGACAGACAACTTTATTACACCAATTAAAGCACCTAATGCGCATGAGATGGAATACATGACTGAGAACAAGCAAACAGAAGTGTTAATTGCAAAAAGACCAGTTAGAAAATTTGCATTTGATAATCTAGAGATAAGTAGCTATAACTTACAGTGTCTGATAAAATATACACAGTCACATCAGTGTGGAATATTAAGCACGAATGGTACAGTCAGCAGTCTAAACGAATTAAATTAATTGTAGGCATTGTCTATTTGCAAATTCTAAGAAACACATCTGTAAATTATAGTTTATGTTTCAGAAATTTCCCTAGCAGTTTAGAATGAATACATTAGTGTCTTTTGAAGAACTCTTTTATTTACATAGGACAAATAACAGGAGGATGGGTACAAAGAAAACTCGTCCCGTTCGGAGCGAGTAGAGTGAGCAAAGTAAAGCAGACTCCAAACATAGGCCTATTCAACGAGACTTCTAATCTGCAGAAAAGTGACAGTGTATACTGTATTAAAAGTGAACAATAGAAAAACATGTATATATATAAGTGTTTTTCTATTGCTCACTTTTAATACAGTATAGAACTCGATTTGCATCGATAGCATCCCCCCTGTAAAAAAAAAAATTACAAAAAATATTTCCTCTGTAAAACCACCATCCCCTCTTACTATCCCCTTTAGAGTAATAATGCTGTGTATTATGGAATTTTTTTTCATAAAAATTAAATATTAAAACTCTTTACGTATGATCATCTACGAATTATAAATAACGGCGATGAGCCAATCAGAATTCAATATTGTAAATTCAATATTGTAAATATCCCAAGTTCACGCTTGATATTTAAGCTTGCATCATTTTACCCGCTGTTCGCATTTTCGCAATGGCCAAGAGAACAGTTTTGGACATATTTTAAAAAGGAGAGAACTTAAGGTATGATATACATACGCACAAATCCTCTCAGCGGAGACGCAATGAAAACGAAGGATTCAGTTTAACACGGGAATTTTCTAAACTTTAATGTTAAAATTTTAATGCTAAAACTTTGATTGACAACTTTAATGATTGTAAAAGGCGCATTCTTCACCCAATTTATGTAATTTCATTCTCGATTTAAAGAAGAGGTTTTGTTTTTGCATTAGATTTCGTGGCTTCATCTGTTTTGTTTTAATGGCTCCAAGTTAATTCAATTAAGCTTATATTTTATTAATAAAACTGTTCTCAAAAGTTTGACACATTTCACAATCATTATGTATGGTTAGTCAGAGCCCCCACCCCCATATATATATGGGGCTTTCTGACTTTTCACTTAGAGATAAGATAGGAAGCTCACTCATTCGTGAGAAACTCAGAGTAAAGCCGCTACTTCTTTACGTGGAAAGGAATCAGTTGAGGTGCCAGTAAGGATGTCACCATGACGCCTCCCTAGGGAGGTGTTCTTGGCATGTCCAGCTGGTAGAAGACCACGGGGCAGACTAAGGACTAGATAGAGAGATTATATCTCCACACTGGCATGGGAACGCCTCGGGATTCCCCAGTCAGAGTTAGCTGAGGTGGCTGGGGAAAGGGAAGTTTGTGGTTTTCTGCTGGAACTGCTACCCCCGCGATCCGAAAAATGTGTACTTTCTTTACAAACTATAAAATATTGTGACAGATCAATGATTATCCTAATGTTAATGAAAAAAGAATGACGTAATGACTTGAATAATTAAAAAAAAAAACAGTTAACATAATAGTAACATCAGCATTTCCTTTGAATCAGTATAACAAATGTACACGAGATACAAGAAGGCAAATAAAAAATACTATATTAAAAGCAACTATAACACTTGTATACACTGTAACTTACCACATCTACTGAGCATAGCAGTTGGAACAAACCTTCAAACTCAGAGTATGGCACATCATTCATTAACTGTCAGAAATCTGACTTTAGTCCATATTAAGACATCATGCCACTCATGATCTGAAAGGGGTAAGGACTCTTGGGTTTACATAAAGAAAAGCTGTTTTTCTCTTTCTCACTTTGGGGCCCTTCTGTAGGTTGATGGGAAAAAAAAAAAAAAACTTTGGGAAATAGGAAAACACAATTGTATTGATGAAAACAAAAGGCTTCATTAAAAGCAAAAAAAAAAGTTTTTTTTATTCAAGCTATTAATAATTATGTTTTGTTCAAACTTAACAAATATTATTTAATAGGCAAGTAAATCATACATTTATCTCTACATCAAGGATCCACCTAAGAAAAAAAGAAGAAAATGATCAATTTAGATTTTGTATTTAATTATAAAAACAGTAAAAGAAATTAACACTTTACAGTAAGGTTTCATTTGTCACCATTATACACTCATCAAAAATATAAATGTAACACCTTTGTTTCTGCTCCGATTTTTCATGAGATGGACTTAAAGATCTAAAATTCATTCCAGATACACAATATTACCATTTCTCTCAAACATTGTTCACAAATCAGTCTAAATGTGTGATAGTGAGCACTTCTGCTTTGCTGAGATAATCTATCCCACCTCACAGATGTGCCACATCAAGATGCTGATCTGACATCATGAGTAGTGCCAAGGTGTATCTTATACTGCCCACAATAAAAGGCCACCCTGGAATGTGCAGTTTTTTGCTTTATTGGGGGTCTGGGGACTCAGAACCGGTCAGTATCTGGTGTGACCACCATTTGCCTCATGCAGTGCAACACATCTTCTTCGCATAGAGTTTATCAGATTGTCAATTGTGGCCTGTGAATGTTGGTCCACTCCTCTGCAATGGCTGTGCGAAGTTGTTGGATATTAGTGGGAACTGGTACACGCTGTTGTATACGCCGATCAAGCACATCCCAAACATGCTCAACGGGTGACATGTCCGGTGAGTATGCTGGCCATGCAAGAACTGGGACATTTTCAGCTTTCAAGAACTGTGTACAGATCCTTGCAACATGGGGCCATGCATTATCTTGCTGAAACATGAGGTGATGTTCATGGATGTATGGCACAACAATGGGCCTCAGGATCTCATCACGGTATCTCTGTGCATTCAAAATGCCATCAATAAAATGTGCCTGTGTTCTTCGTCCATAACAGATGCCTGCCCATACCATAACCCCACCACCACCACGGGCCACTCGATCCACAACATTGACATCAGCAAAGCGCTCACCCACACGACGCCACACACGCTGTCTGCCATCTGCCCTGAACAATGTAAACCAAGATTCATCCGTGAAGAGAACACCTCTCCAACCTCTGTGGCATCTGTGGCATTTTGCTGTGAGACAAAACTGCACATTCCAGGGTGGCCTTTTATTGTGGACAGTATAAGGTACACCTTTGCACTACTCATGATGTCAGATCAGCATCTTGATGTGGCACACCTGTGAGGTGGGATGGATTATCTCAGCAAAGCAAAAGTGCTCACTATCACACATTTAGACTGATTTATGAACAATGTTTGAGAGTAATGGTAATATTGTGTATCTGGAATGAATTTTAGATCTTTGAGTCCATCTCATGAAAAATCGGAGCAGAAACAAAGGTGTTGCGTTTATATTTTTGTTGAGTGTATATACTGTACTTCTGCAGTATTTATTTAATGTTATTATTTAATATTTACTAATGGTAAATAATGCTAATGGTAACAAATGAAAACTTATTGTAAATTTTTACCAAAAATTATACAGAAGGTAACACATAATAGAACATTGCGCCTTCCTTTTTATTAAAGTAGAAGTGCAAAAGCAGAAACATTTATTTTATGTCTTCAGAGCAACCGCTCAGCTGCTCCTTCGTCAATTTACACTTTGTTATAGCCTGCAGGAAGTTTTTGTTACTGCTCACACCAACAGTACTGAAGAAGTTTAAGAGCTTTTTCCTCTTCAAAAAATAAGTTAATTGAACCAAAATAGGTTTTATATTTATGACCTCTTTTTAGGCCTGCTACTTGGAAAACTTCCACTAACAACTCTGAGAAAACCTTAGCACTGGTTTGACTTAAAGTTTTTGCCATCACTTACATCACTAAAATCATCTGACTCTGTTACAGTTAACTCTACAGTGCAACACATAACCCCTCGAGGTCTCTAGCGAACTAACAAAAATGATTATTCTTTTCAGCCATTAACAGTTAATTTACACAGAGACACATCACCACTCGACATTATTATTACGACAACAAAATATTCTCGGTCACAAACAGGTCCCTGTAAAAATCTTTATAGTTCAAAGCAAACAAACTTTTCTCTAGGCAGAGAGAATCTTAGTAGCAGCAATATCCTTGACTGTGAATCCCTTTTTGTGCAAACCAATGATGACTGCACGGGTTTCCTTGCAGTTAATTATGGTTAACAGAGAAAGAACAATTCAAGCACCACCCTCCTTCCAGTCTGTTATTTTAACTTAATCAGCATGACAGAGTGATCTCCAGCCTTGTCCTTGTCAAGAGTCTTGCTTGTGTTAATGAGAGAATCACTGACATGATATTAGCTTGTCCTTTTATGGTAGGGCTGAAATGCAGTGGAAATTGTTTTTGCCAAAGAGGGACTTAATGACAATTAATCGCAAATCATCTGATCACATTCTGGAGTATATGCAAATTGCTGTCATAAAAAATAAGGCAGCAGACATAATATAAAAAAATTATATTTTGGCCACGGCTGTATATATTTATATATTTATAGTGAGGGAATATTATTCGAAATAATTAATTAAACATTCTGTAAAACACAGCTACTGTTATTATAAGCACTGATAGCATGCAATAACTTAAGCATGTCTGCGCTAATGTTTAAGTGTTGCCTATTACTCTTCTTTTATGACTAAGAGAAAATTGCTCACAAATTCATTTCAATATTTTTATTTAAATTTGTTGAAACAATATTTACTTATGCTGAATACAGTCTGTTATGAACAAGCCTGTAATATTCTTAGCAGTTGAGATGACAGAATAAATAATTACAGCAAGCTGTGTGGTGCCAAACTACTACCTGTACTTATTCACCTACTCCACTTACCTGAAACCAAGGGTACTGCATAAATAACATGGATCACTTAGAAGTCTAAAAAAAATTATGCAACGAAAAGCCTTTAAACATACACAGTCATACACATTACGATATGTAGTGAAATGCTTATACGAACGCCAGTGACCTTAAAAAATAAAAACTTATACGTAAGAAATAAATATGATTAAAAACATATACGAAAGAAAATAAATTTAACTAGTAAAATAAACTGTACAAATAAAGTACAGTGAAGGCCTGTTTGCCTCATATACTAAAGCTCAGATTCAGATTTTGCATGATAGGAATAAAAAAATGTCATCATAAACATGTAACTTGTGTATTGGCAATTGTTACTCATTATTGTATGTTGAAATTTGCATTAGTTTATGTTTTTATTGATCAAAAGTAACTATTTATTTATGAAGTTGGGGTTTACAAAAGTCTCCATAAACAGTTGAAGTCTGAAACTGACATAAACCGTAGTCAAAAATATATTTAACATTTAACTTGTTGAATATATTTAGACCTGGTAAACATTCTCTGTCTTAGGTCAGTTAGAATAATTACTTTACTACTTTATTACTGCTAAAATGTTTTGTTTCATATCCAAATAAAAGCTCATTTAATGATATCTTTACATTTCCTAATGTTATGTAAAGAGGACCCGAAACCAATCTAAAAAATTTTTGTTTGTGTGTCTGTATGTATGTCTGTATGTCTGTCCAGCTGATTTTGTCATAGCATCAAGCAAAACTGTCCGGACAGAATTTAATTAAACTTTGCCAATTCTTTCTGTATTTGACTTATGTTAAATCTGTGCCATCAATGAAATTAAAATGCTGAGTTAAAGGGAAGTTATGAGCAGTTATGTGCCAGATTATTGATAACATCTAGCGCTTTTTTGAACAAATATAGAAGATATAGAGAGGTGGGCATGGCTATCTGCGTCACTATACAGAGTCAATCAAATCAGACAGGAGAGTCAATCAAAGTTATGCGGAATACACAAAAACGGTGGAAATGCACCTAAAAAGGACCAAATCATTGTGAAACAAAAATGATACCACGTGACCGAATGGCTTATTCCAAAAAAGGCAAGGCAACTATAAAAACTATACTTTCAAAGATGCAGATCAGTGTATGTTTATTCTTCCTGCTGAAGGTTTAAAACCAGTTTTTCCTTATATGTTCTAAAATCATGGCTCTAATTCACAACAGTCGTGGAATGCCATTTATATCTGCAGAAGTCAGAGGTGAGGGCCTGTAAAATACCCAAACTGAGAGCGCATTGTTAGGTGCTAAAATCAAAATATTACGTAAAAATGATGTTATGAACAGTTATGTGCTGCATTAAATAATCAACTTTAAAATGAGCTACTAATATCTGGTTTCCGAGATGGCGCCATTGAGGTCTGCTGCCATCACGACTGTCTGACCCCCTTTTTTTAGTTTTTAATTTTTAAGTTAGTTTTCACCATTTTAAAACCAGTCAAATCATCATCATTGGGTACATTAGGTATGATAGAGACACTTGTTTCTATTGGTATACAATGTACTCGGAACTCGACGTTTTTAACTCCGGATTTGAGCTGGCCGAGTGAGATCCTGAGGGCAAACAATGGACGTGAGGCGAAGCGACGGCCCTGAGGGAAACGAGCCGGCGTCAGGAACAGGATGCGAGCCCGTGCACACCGCACACCTCTGCCTAGCATACTGCTTGCCAACGTCCAGTTATTGGAGATTAAGCTCGATGACCTCAGGGCCAGAGTAAAATTCCAGAGAGACATTGCTGACCTTGTGATGTGACATTGCTCACCGAGACATGGCTGAACCCAGCGGTGCCGGACCAAGCCGGCGAGTTCTTCTCGGATCACCACATGGACAGGACACAGGACACGGGGAAGTCAAGGGGAGGCGACGTGTGCTTAATGGTGAACAGCAGCTGGTGCAACAGCATGAGCATTGTTCCTCTTACATGCTCCTGCACACCCAACCGGCAACTACTGACCATCATGTGTCGTTCTTTTTATCTACCCGGGGTTCACATGGGTCATAATCAGCGCTGTTTATATTCCACCTCAAGCGGACACGGACACTGCCTTATGCGAGCTTATGGTGCAACAGCACGAGCATTGTTTCTCTTACACGCTCCTGCACACCCAACCGGCAATTACTGACGATCATGTGTCGTCCTTTTTATTTACCTCGGGGTTTACATGGGTCATAATCAGTGCCGTTTATATCCCACCTCAAGCAGACACGGACACTGCCTTATGCGAGCTGCATGAGGCACTTACACAGCACCAAACACAGCACCGGGATGCTGCGCTCATTGTGGCGAACTTTCATCAGCATATCACCTGCCCCACCAGGGGTCAAAGGACACTGGACCACTGCTACACTACAGTCAAGGACTGCTGCAAGACACAATCCCGTCCACCGTTTGGGAAATCCGACCATGCCGCCATCTTCCTCGCTTCGAGGCCGCAGCTAAAGATGCCAGCGATGCTAATGCTAGCGGCGCTAACAGCTGCAGACAAGAACACACTGCCAGCACTGGAAGCGCGCTTATTATCCCCGAGCATGACGTGAGGAGAGCCTTCAAGAGAGTGAACACCAAGAAAGCAGCAGGACCAGATGGCATCTCAGGGTGTTATTCTCAGAGCCTGCTCAGACCAGCTAGCACCTGTGTTCACAGAGATATTCAACATCTCTTTATCTCAGTCGGTGATCCCCACATGATTCAAAGAGTCCAACATCCAAGAGTCCAAGAGACTACCGGCCTGTAGCCCTCACCTCAGGCAGGATGAAGTGCTTTGAGCGCCTGGTCAGAGACGTCATCATTTCTTTACTCCCGACACACTGGACCCTCTACAGCTTGCATACCTACCAAACCACTCCACAGACGATGCAATCTCCCATCCCCTCCACACATTACTCACTCACCTGGACACTCGGAGAGGGAATTATGTTAAAATGCTCTTCATCGACTACAGCTCAGCATTTAATACCATAATCCCCTCCACACTTACCACCAAGCTGGAGCACCTGGGACTCAGCTCATCTATGTGTCAATGGATCTTCAACTTCTTAACTGGCAGACCACAGGCAGTAAGGATGGGTGGACATGTCTCAGCCTCTCTCACTCTCAGCACTTGAGCCCCCTCCTGTACTCTTTTCACTCCCTAGACTGCGTGGCCACTACCAACTCCACCGCCGTCATCAAGTTTGCTGACGACACCTGATCACGAACAACGACGAGACGGCCTACCTAGAGGAGATTGGAAATCTGGAGAACTGGTGCCAGAGAAACAATCTCCTCCTGAACGTCAGCAAAACAAAGGAGCTGATAGTGGACTTCAGTAGAAAGCAGGAGAGGAACCAGTGGAGAGAGTGGAAAGCTTCAGATACCTCAGTGTTCACATCACGCAGGACCCGCCATGGTCCTGTCACATCAACATCGAGGTAAAAAAGGTCCGGCAGCGTCTCTACCACCTCAGACGCTTGAGAGACTTCAGACTGCACCCCAAGGTGCTCAGGAATTTCTACTCCTGCACCATATAGAGCATTCTGACGGGAAACATCTCAATCTGGTTCGGGAACAGCACAATGCAGGACAGACGAGCTCTACAGAGGATGGTGCGATCAGCTGAGCGCATCAGCCACATAGAGCTCCCTGACCTACACTCAATCTACTGCAAGCGGTACTAGACCAAGGCCAGGAAGATCGTGACGGACCTTAGCCATCCCAATGATGGACTGTTCTCTCTGTTGCGGTCTGGAAAGCGATTCTGCTCCCTGAAGGTCAACACAGAGAGACTGAGGAGGAGCTTCTTCCTGCAGGCGATAAGGTCTCTCAACCACAACACCATGCAGAACTAATACAATCTTTCTAACAACCATAGACACTATGGACACATTCACACACAGCTCCACTTACATATTCATGTTTACATTCTGGACCATTGCACAAAGACACTTAAAAAAATTTAATAAGACACTTTTTATGCATATCTGCGCACCCTCTTTCCTTCACCAAATTTACATTCAGAACATTTGAAAATGTTACAGTATATTCTATTTTTATTTCTATTTTTATGTACAGTATATTTTTATTTTTATTTCTTTATCTTAGTTACTTTAATTTTTCTTTCATATTTCTTTTATTCATATTTATTTCCTATTATAAGCTTTTATTCTCTTTTTAAGGTCACTGGCAGTCGTATAAGCATTTCACTGCATATCGTACTGTGTATGACTGTGTATGTGACAAAATTTTAATTTGAATTTGATATGAAGCAACATGCTTAATGTAAACAATCACAATAGATATTATAAAATCTAAAAAATATTTTTATTTTATTATTAAATATTTTCACAGCTGAAATAAGTGGTACCTTTTATCTTTTTTTTATAAAATCTTTTCCCAACAATGGTGTCTATTAATGTTAGTATAAGATACATTTAATCTTTTTTTTATCCCATTTTCCATGGGTCAAAAGTTTACATGCACTTAGGCGATGTTCACACTGCAGACAAAAATACCTATTTTCAAGTTCATATATTTACTGATAATTTTTTTTTTGATAGACTGTTAATTTTTTAATGTAGATAGTGAGAGCTGTATCTGACATCATGCTAACCCATGGGCACAAGGGAAAAATGTGTCAAGTGATGTGTTCAAGCTTATCATTAAAAATTGAACATTATTCGATCAGTTGTTTGGCTTTCGCCTTTAGTCAGCCACCCTCTTATTTTTTTGTTGGTTTCCTGTGTGAAACAATCCTTCTTATGTTCTTTTTGGCTAATGGGTGTTCTTTATTATTATTTTGAGGCCATTTTTTGGAATTTAACTCGTTCAACACCATTTAGCATATTCAAAACATTCAAACTTCATACGGTTATTTCAATTAGAACATAGGTGCTAGTACTTTTCAAATGATTTGGACCCACATTTTCCCCAAAATTGCTATTTTCCAAGGGCCCTTTCTTAAAGAATATTAATAAAGCCAATTTTCTCCTAGCTGTAACTTAGCCATCGGAGAAGAAGGCACAGTGCCTGAAAACCTCTGCCTCCCTCACACACTATTTCTCTCTCAATTTTGAAAACACCCCACTTTAACAAAGAATGAAAAAGATTGGTTAAACAGTTTGGATGATATTGACAGCTGTTCAGGACTTGACAAAACCAAATACCCTATTCAAATGAATAAACTTTGCACTCTGAGGATTTTCCAATTTCCAACATTTCTATCTCGCTCTCAAAACTACAATTTTTTGATTACCAAACATAACTAGCTAGATTAAACCCTTCCTTTGATGACAAAATGAATGAAACACAAGAATAATAACAAAAAAAAAACACCAAGATCTATTATTTATTATGGTTCATAAGAAAGAAGTCTCTGAACAGCATAGCACTTCCTGAATATTTAAGTACGGAGGGTAATCTGTGATATTACAATATGTGGCCATATGTCTGTGTGAGA